>NW_024424008.1:28187560-28676140 GCF_017311325.1 Ursus maritimus
AAGAAAGAAAGAAAGAAAGAAAGAAAGAAAGAAAGAAAGAAAGAAAGAAAAAACTAGTAACAGCCTTTGAGGGAATCATTGGAAGCCAGTATTCAGGAATGGCAAGATGGGTAATGGAGTGTCAGGAGTGGTGATGGAAACACCTGTAACGGGAGAACCACAGAGGCAAGAAAGTATTGTTTCAATACAAACTGCTTCCAAAGAGTCATGGCATTGTAAGTAATAATAGTGTTGCCACCCTTTCTCCCAGTGGGAGAGATAGGAAATTAGCTAGAAAAGGTACATTTGATAATAAAGGCAAAAAGATAGTTCTTGGACAGAAAAATAAAAGTGATGGTGCCTGGACACTACAAAAAAATCTTCACTTGCACTGATTGGACAATCAACAAATACCTATGTACTTCTATAACCATTATTCTAAATCTTCCTTGATAAATACCTTACATGACCCCATGAGTTTTGTAATATATTTTTAGATCAAATTGTTTGTATAGGCAAGGGCTGGCAAAATAAATTTTGCCTGGGACTTCCCATATCCTGCCTTCATTCACAAGCCATCGACCAGAACTAGTCTCATGGTTTAACCTGATTGCAAGGGGGTTAAAACTGTATGTATTCTGAGTGCCCAAAAGGAGAGACCAAATATGATAGACAACGGTAAAGTTTGTTTAACACAGTAACAAACAAGGATGAAATGGAGTCTGGAAGTTGTACGAGTGGCTACATTTTAACAATTATAAGTTGCTCTCGGGAGGCCAATTCCCTTGTTTATCCCACAACTGTTTCTAAAGCCTTATCAGATATGAAAGCCTTGCCTTAGCTGTGCTGTCCCACAATCTATCATAGTGCTAACCACATATATAGTATATAAGTCAGAGTCCCCAGGATGCAGGAAGCAATCAGCAGGAACACCAGCTGTAGCCTTCGACACAGTGGAGATGAGGATTCCTAAGCCAGGCAGCCAAGGAGACGAAGAAATGACACAAGTGATTGAAAAGAAACTGATACAGAATTTTTTTTTTAACTGACAGAGAAATTTCTAGAGATTCTCCTATAGACACTGGAGGGAAGAGGAGTCTAAGGTCCTGAATGAGGGTTGGGACTGGGAGCCATTATAAATTGGGGTATACCTCCATCAAAGAACCTGAAATCTGTCTTTGAACATCTGTCTCCTCTCCAGAGGTCTGCTCTATGGTTCAAATCCTCAGAGCTGGATCTGACATCTAGACTCCCCTTCACCCTTCTAAAGTCAATTCCACTGAAATTACAGTAGGCACCATAAATATGAAGTTGTGTCATCTTTTTCTGTGAAATTTACATTTTTGGAAGACTTTAAAATAAAAGATGGTCGTGATCTGATGAGCACTGGATGTTATACACAACTAATGAATCATTGAACACTACATCAAAAATTAATGATGTACTATATGTTGGCTAATTGAACTTAATAAAAAAATAAAAATAAAATAAAATAATAAAATAAAATAAAATGTGGTCTTCAAACACTGGTCATTAGAGATCGTGACAGGTGGTGAACAAGCTATTTTGGAATGGGTGGACTTCTTGGTAGTCCTCAAACCCCAACACTTGGACTTGCTCATCAGTATTGCACTGCTATATGCAGTCATCCCAAGATGATTGGCACCTTAAGTATTGATCCTGCCCTGTAACACCTAGGTCTGCTCAGCTTCTCTCACCGCCTTGTGTTTGGTTCTTACACACACTTCCTGATACTTGAGAAACGTAAAGGAGCATGCCTCAACAGCATTGATGTCTTGAAGAAATTCAGGCAGCCCCAATAATTCAATGGTCAGTAACCCCTTGGGTAGAAGTGGGGTAGGGTGAGGGCTCAGTGGGCAGAAGGCACAACATGGAAGACCAAAGGGACTTATGTGCTGATGTCATGAAGCAAGATTGCTAGGATAATTTTGTATCCAAGAACTACAATTTAAAAAAACAAACAAAAACAAACAAACAAAAAACAAACGAACGAACAAAAAGTTTGCATATTCAGGAGGAAGTGATTCCAACATGTAGTCTTATTGATTATATGCAGCAAGAGTACAAGAATTAAATGAGGAAGGGCACATGAAATAAATTGTTTGCAGTGCTTGCAGCTTCAAAATTTGCTGTTTAGTTCCTAGTTCAAGTCCTATAACCAGCTAGAATGCAAGTATCCCTGTGACATATAAAATCGATGAAGGGAAAAAAATGTGCATCTCAGAAGCAAAATCAACATGTGAAATAAATTTTCAAAACTAACAGCCCAGGCATAGTGTCCAACAGGAGGAAATAGTCTGAAGACCAGCACAGATACTGGAGGATGAGAGAAGAGGGACTTTCAGGTCACTGGAGGCAGCCAAGCAAGTGTTTATTCATTTAATCAACAAATATTTACTATGTATCTATTATGCAGGCAGTATGCTAAATAGGAAGTACCTAGAAAAAAAAATAATATATAATCTCTCTCCCCAGGATCTTACTGTCTGGAGTGGGTATGGGACAGCCAGGTAAAGTCTAACTATAATACAGTGTAATGAGTACTCTAACAGGGCGATCACAGAACGTCACGGGATTATGGAGGAGGGAGACTCGTATAGTTTGAGAGGTTTATAAAATGATCCCCAGAGGAAGTAATACCGCCCTGAAATAGAAAAGAAGTGTGGGGATGTTATCCAGTTAAATGTGGAGGAAATTGACCCAAACAAATGAAACAGCATGTGTAGAGGCCCAGAGACAACTAAGTACCTAGTATGTTTGCAAAATGAATCCATGTGGGTAGAAGATTATGGGGGGAGGCGTCAAGGGATGCACAAGATAAATGGAGGAGTAAGCAGAGGTCAGATTATAAGGCATCAAAAGCATACATTGGACTTTATCGTAATAGTAATGAGGAGCCATAGAGGAGTATTGAGCAGCCTTAGGTAAACATTTCTTCTGCTCTTTTCCAGAAATGTACGAGCATTTAGCACAGTCCAGGGGGAAAAGTGTCCACTGTAGCAGCAAAGAGGAAACTTCTCACTCCCACCACCAGTCAACATCTCCACAGTGCTACCAGCTCTCACCCCACATCATTTGATAAAATCGTGTCTGCGAATAGTAAATGACTTCATAAATTTATGTTCTTATCTACCCAGCAGCTCTCACCAAGCCTTTAGACACTGTCTTATGGGCAATGTTGCTGCAGTACCCTCATCAGAACACCATGGAGAAAATTATATTCCAACAGTAAAATGTCAAAGCTAGTTTACAGAGGAATAGTGTTAACTGTCAATCTACCAGTAAAAACCCTAGAAAATCTGTAGGCCAGTAGGGCAGAACACTACCTTGATAGAATCTTAATAATGTCTCAAAATGAGAAATTAGGACAGAGTATCTATAGAGTTTTAGGGTCATGGCTGGGTAGGTTTAAGGTGAGTCTTGTAACTTGGAAACTGGTTGAGATTGAGCAGAATTTTTTTGTTATTATTAAAATCATTTTGGATTGGTAGAGACAGAGAGGCAGAGGTCTTGAAGCAAGTCTTGATGAACAAGCTGTTTCATTGATTCTTTCTTTTCCTGTGACTGATTTTCTTTTCTTCCATAAGCAGGCATTTCCATGAGCTAAGTTATTTTTGCCTGGTCCCAGCACTGATTAACATAATGATAAGAAACAATGTCTACTCCAATGTCGTTCAACATGGACAAGGAAGAGTGCTGGTTTCAGTTCTCAGAAAGCCACATAATTTCTTTGAACATGTTCCCACTTAACTGGTAAAATCCAGGCTAATAAATGGATGGAGTTACACAAATTATCACAACATCTATCCTGTCATTATTAGCTACCGTGAATAACTGAAAATTAAATGTAGATAAAATTTAAGAAGGGTAAATAAGGGGATAGCAAAAAACCACTATCTTTTTGTTGTTTGGTTGGTTGTTTGTTTCAGAGGTAGAATTTAGTGATTCACTTATTGTTTGCTTCCCTCTCAATTTTCATCTTATTTTATTTTTCCTTCCCTTCCACATGTTCAATTGTTTTGTTTCTTAAATTCCACAAATGAGTGAAATCATATGGCATTTGTCTTTCTCTGAATGACTTATTTCACTTAGCATAATACACTCTAGCTCCATCCATGTCATTGCAAATGGCGAGATTTCATTCTTTTTGATGGTTGAGTAATATTCCAGTGTGTGTGTGTGTGTGTGTGTGTGTGTGTGTGTGTGTTTGTGTATATATATATATATATCTCACATCTTCTTTATTCATCTGTTGATGGACATCTGGGCTCTTTCCATAGCTTGGCTATTGTGGACATTGCTGCTATAAACATTGAGATGCATATGCCCCTTCAGATCACCACGTTTATATCCTTTGTGCAATTGCTGGGTTGTAGGGTAGCTCTATCAAAACCACTATCTTCTTAGTAGAGTCCAATTTATTACAAATACTTGGCTAGACACAGATTATGATGAGGATTAAAAGAGAAAATATAGGTAGATACTATTATTATTCTTCGGGAGAATAAGTGACATTTTTAAAGTACAAAAATAATCACAACACTCCGGTTTTTATAAACACATTGTGTTTCTTCATCCAAACATCCCAAGATGTGAGATCTTTCACGGTCTGGCCTCGGCCTCATCACCTGCAATACTCTACTCTCATAAACATAACGTTTCCCCAAATACACCCTGCTTTTTCTGACCTTTGATCATGCCGCTCTTGCTGCCTACAGGGTCTTACTCCTCTTCCAGCCTTTCCCCACCCATCTGGATAATTTTCATTTACCTTTCAACGGTCACCTTAGGTATAATATATTTAAGAAAATTTCCACAACAATCTCGATTATGTGGAGTTAAATGCCTCTCCTCTTCCTTTCTGTAGCACCCTGTGGATCTCTCTCTCCCTTAGCAGATTTCACTCTGTGTAATAATTGCTATCACACTTGTCTCTTGCCCCTCATTAATCCATGGGCTCCCAAAGCCAAGGACTTTGCTTTGTTCATCAGTGCTTTGCAACATGACCGATACTTACGTTCACTAAATTATTTCTATTGAATATAGTTGGAGAGTTTCAACCTCCTACATGAAAGGATATTGAATAGAATGGTTTTAAGTGAATCTCCATATTGTAGTAAATATGTTTTATGTGTGTGTGTGACTTTGTGATTTATGTGTGTGACTTTGAAAACTTTTCAAGATTATCTCTGGAAAAGATTCTGTGGTATTTTCTGAATTGTCATAAACCAAACGGAAAAGTATTGAGTCTTGAGGAAACTAAGCTTACTCCTTATGCATATCATGACTTAGCTTGTAGGGCTCTTTGTCAACCCAAAGAAGTCAATGCTAATTAGGACAAATTTAGATATTCTGGCTACCCAAGCAAGGGAAATAACAATATCCAATTAGGAGGATAAATCTCTTGAGCTGCAGGAAATATTATCAATGCTAAACAATCAATACACTGATAGCAAAAATAAAGACTGTACATTGAGAACCACAACCTAGACCTAGACCTTGGATAAAGGACAATTGTTTCATAGGACTGCCCAGAGAATAATCATAAAAGAGCTTTACAGATCTCTCAATGATATCGTAGAGAATTTAGTGCATTAGATATAGCGACACAATCACTGTCAGTTCTATCAACTATATGCGAAGTAGGAATATAAATATCTTTAAACGATAATATGCACCTATAATTATAAAGCAATCCACATTTTAATGTGGTGATACCACGTTTTGCCTTTAAAACCTCTGTAAGTTCTACTGGAGATGGACACTTAGTAGACAAAGATGATTCATCAGCCCTCACCTTCCCCCGCCCCACTCAGCTCTGGACACTAGTGCCCTTCATCTGTAGGCTCAGTTTTGTCTGGTTCATCAACAAGACACGAACTAAGAAAGAAGTATTTCAAACACTTCTGCCCTCCCCTAACATCTGTAATCTGGAGCAAGTCTGAATATGGAGAATTGGGCTGGGTCTTCCACCGCAGATCCCAAGCAGCAGTCCACAGTTTTCTGCAGGAGCAGGAGCTCTTTCTGGAATTCCTGCCCACTTGCAAGAGTCCATATGATTCATAGGCCTTGAGAATGTCCCATCTCCAGGATTTGGAATTGCCCAGTGTTATCCCGGATGCTGACTACAAGCTGAAGATTCCCCTAGATTTCAATCTGTGAATATCGTTTTCATCCGCCTGGTCTGCTATTACAGAATGCCACAGAGTGGGTGCCTTAAACAACAGAAATGTATTTCTCACAGTTCTGGAGGCTGGGAAGTTCAAGATCAATGTACCACCCTATTTGGTTTCAGGTGAGGACCTTCCTCCTTACTCGCTGAGGCTACCTTTCCACTGTGTCCTCCCATGGCAGACAGCAAGTGAGAGCAGACTCTGGTGTTTCCTCTCACGAGGACGCTAACCCCATCTGGTCAGAGACCCACCCTTATGACTTCATTTAACCTTATTTACCCCCCCCCCTTAGGCCCTGTCTCCAAATACAGTCACACTGAGGATTAAGAACTCAATATATGATTTTCGGGGGACATAATTCAGCTCATAGTGGAAATAAAACTAATATAAATCTAAATCATGCCTAAGTTCTCTATGAATATTCAACAAAAATAACAAATCAACGATGTCTAATATTTATTAAACGCATCCTTTCACCGAGTTATTTCTTATTTTTTAGGATAATATTACTGAGTCAAGTAATACTTCTCCCTGCTTTGCCGCTGAGGAAGGTGAAGGTTTGAGGTATAAAACACCCTAACCAAGGCCCCACAGCTACAAAATGACAGCGTTGGAATCAGAGCCATGTCTGGAGGAATTCAAAGCCCAAGTGAGATCTGTCCACTGTGCCCTCTTAGGTGAAAACTATAATTCAGATCAACCCTCGGTCCCAGCCTCTTCCCTCTCCTCAGACATTGTTAAAGTTTGCCTCACACACACACCCGAGCTTTGCCAATTACAGAGCTGACAGTGAGTCAATCAAAATGCATTTATTCGGCACCTGTGACCAGACATGGGGGGGGCACTAGATGACTGCGTATATATCTGTATATGTCTGAAAAGATGAACATAAAACCGGTCCGTGCGGATGGTGCTCCGCTGACTCGTCTTGCAGCGTTCTGTCTCTCTGACCCACGCTGTTCTTATTTACGATTCCACATTGCTTTCTGTGTTATAGCGGCTTCCAAACTGCCATCGCAGCCAACTTCCCGTCACTTCGTCTTCCCCAGCACGACATCTGCTCATTCTTGAATTCAGCAAATACTAATCGAGCCCCTACGATGCCCTGGATGCTGCTATTCCACACCCTTGGGACACATCCGAGAACAGGCAAGCCTCCCTGCTTGCTCCTAGCACCGGGAAACAGAAACGAACGGCCATACTGAATATATCATGTGTAGCAAAATATATAATGTGTAGAAATGACGGACAAAGAAAAGGCATCACAAGGTAAAGGAGATGAGGACTAAGAGAGGAGAATGCCAAGGTGAATCTCTTTGAGGAGATTTGAATGAAGATAAAGGAGATGACAGACGTTTGCGGGAAGAGTATTCCAGACAGTAAAGAACACATGCAAAGAGCATGAGGTGAAAGCAGGCCTGGCTTGTTGGAGGAACAGCCCGAGGAAGCCAGCACGGCAGGAGCCAAGTGAGAATTAGGGGGCACCAGATGGCAAAGGGCCTGTAGGCCGTTGTAAGGGCTTTTGTTTTTACACTGAGTAAAACGGAAAATCATTGCAGGATTCCGAGCAGAGGAGTGATAATGACCAGACTCACATTTTGAAAGTATCATCGTAGCTTCCAAATAAAGGGTGGACTGTGGAGATAAAAGCAGGGACGTCGGTCAGGGGCCTGTTGTAATCGTCCAATAAGATGTATCTGATGGCTTGGACCAAAGGGAATAGGGGTGGTGATGTGGAAAAGCGGTTAGATTCTGGATATATTTTGAAAGTAACAGAAACCTCATCTACTGACCCAGCTCTGCCGGTTCTTGAGCCAAAGGACAGGCTTATCCCTCAATGCAGGGGGTGGAGGTGCTTGAAATAATACTAACATATTAAGCACTTACTACCTGCCAGTCACACTAATAGCACATCTTAAAGCCCAGAAACATTTAACGACTTGAATTAATAAGCAGAAGAGCTGGTGTTTGAACCCAGAACATCCCCCATATAACCACTCCTCACTGCTGGTTAAGGCACACATCGTAGGCTTGAGATCTGGTGACTCGGGTAAAAACAGCCGGGGCCAATGCACCCACGGGGAATCAGGGGAACCCCTGAAGTACCGCAGTCCCTCACTCACCACAGAGGCAGAAGACCATAAATAAAGCAATAACAACTAATCAACTAGATTCTGAAATGAATGAATCTCTGGGCACGAGGTGACTCCACACTGGGATGACAGCTAACCAGAAATAACGGCGATTTTACACACTTCCCTGTGTTCTTAAATAGGGGATGGCACATGATTGAACACTTTCTTAATGACTGGAGACAACGTTATGAACATTCATGAGAGCCCTGGACTCCAGGAAGCAGAGCTCCTTACGCCATTTGGCTTTGGGGGAGGTTTTGGTATGATTCTTTTTCAAAAGCGTATATTGAAGCTTGAAATGAGGAAAAGAGATTAAGTCGCTGGCAGAACACAAGGAGCATTTCTGCAGCTTAGCCTCAGGAGAGATAAAGGGAATTGATTCGGAGTACAGCCGGGCGTTTGGGACTGCATTTCTGCCTCTGACCAGGAGGGCACGGAGATGATAGGAAGGCGCTGCTGGGGGCTGGGGGGAGCTGCTACCTTATGACTGGCATTTTCCTGGGAGGACAAAGCCGTATGTGAGACTAGAAAAACTCAAGTGAGGACCCTCCCCTGCTCCAGGCTAGGGATGTGCTTACAGGTCCCCAAGCTTTCCTTTCATAAACACCTGAGGTTCACCATTCATGCACCATGCGTGCAGTGCTTACAGCTGCCAGGAGAAACAGCACAAGCAGGTGATACAATATGGAGCATCTTGATGGAGAGAGGAAAGCAAGGGTCGCACATCGATGGGAAAAACACCGGAGTGAAGTCCACACAGATAGTGGCATTACTTTGTTGAAATTTGAACTACAGGGGTTTAACTCCCTCTTAATATATAGCTGTTAAGACTTCTAACTAACTAACATCTTGGATTGGAGTCATATTTTTTAAATGGATTTTTAAGAAACCGAATCATGGTACATTTCACAGCTGTAAATCCAGGCAGAATTCAAGACCCAGCCCCACCCCTGCCCCCAATGCATACAAACTTCCTCCCATTTATTCAAACAAACACTATTCCAGGTGCTGCTGTGAAGGATTATGTAGATAAAATAAAGGTCCCAAATCTTAACACAGGGAAAATTATCTTCAGTGGGCCTGACCTAGCAGGTGAGCCCCTAAAAGAGGGGGCGTCTGGGAGGCTCAGTCAGTTAAGGGTCTGCCTTCAGCCAGGTCATGATCTCGGGGTCTTGGGATCGAGCCCTGCATCAGGTTCCCTGCTCAGAGTCTTCTTCTCCCTCTCCTGCCTCTCCCCCTGCCTTCTGCTAACTCTGTCTCTTCCTCTTTCTCTCTCTCGCTCACTCTCTCTTTCAAATAAATAAAAAATATATTTTAAAAAAGAGAGAGACCGGTCTCCTCCTGGTGAAAGAGATTCAAAGTGTAGGGGTGGATGGAGGAATATCAGAATTTTCAATTTGAGGATTTCTTAAGGCAAGGTCTGTCTTGCTCCTAAAGTATGTTTTGCTACTAAGTGGCAATCGTAACAACTACGTTTCACTATGAAGTTGAGTTAAAACCAACTAGCAAAGAAAACAATTCTTTTTTTTTTTTTAAGGTTTTATTTATTTATTCTACAGAGATAGAGACAGCAAGCGAGAGAGGGAACACAAGCGGGGGGGGGGGGGGGGGGAGGGGGAGAAGCGNGCCGAAGGCAGACGCTTAACCGCTGTGCCACCCAGGCGCCCCAAGAAAACAATTCTAAAAATGATCTTAGTAAATATGTTATAATTTACTTAATATGAAACCATCTGTGAATAAATTCATTTACCTCCCAATAGTTTATCTATAACTGATCCCTCTTATCTAAACTATTGACCCGTTTTTTTGCTTTCTAATGAAGTCCATACTGTTTAAACTTTAAAAAAATAAGTTTTAAGTCTGGGGTGTCTGGGTGGCCCATCAGTTAAGTGTCTGACTCTTGATTTCGGCTCAGGATGGTGGGATTGAGTCCCCTGTCAGGCTTCGCACTCAGTGGGGAATCGAATAGAGATTCTCTTTCTCCCTCTGCCCCTCCTCCACAATGCATATGTGTGTGTGTGTGAGCTCGCTTTCTCTCTCTCTCTCTAAAATAAATAATATCTTTAAAAAATAGATTAAAAAATAAGTATTAAATTATATTGAGTAAGGAAAGGGTTAAGGTAGAGAGGCAGGGAGAGGTAGGGGGCCCCTGGCTGGGCTCTGAGACTGTTCCTAGCAGGCAGAAGCTAAGCCAGAATGAACAAGAGATAAAGAAACACACCACCTGGCCTCCGATGGGAGTATTTTTCTTTGGCAGCTACAACATATCATAGAAAATGGCCAAACCTCAAAGAATTAAGTCATTAAGGGTGTTATCAATAGTCTGTGCTCAAACCAAGATGGCACTAGAAACTCAAGGCCATAAGCTTCCCAGTCAGTTCTCAACGAAAGACCAGCCTATCAGCCCTCAGTGGTAGCCCTGTCGGGACCCTCTCACTCCTGAGAGTGGTTCTGTATCCTTGCTTCATAAAACTCTATTGCTTTACTCACTCTCCTTTGTCCGAGAGATACATTCTTCGACTCCGTGAGACAAGAACCTCCCTCTCCCGCATCAATATTATCAACAATCTTTATATTTCTACATACAATCCATTCATGCATTTTACCCAGAAATAAAATACTTTTAAAAGGCTCTTCAGAACTCAAAGGAAAAAGGCTATACAAAAATATAACATCATGGTTCATAAAGGTAAAAGGAATTATAATGCCTAATTAGAGAATTTTCATCAGAATCAAGGAATTTTTTTAAATCATAGACATTTCAAATATAAAATTTTGGCTTTTTGAACAAACAGCAAGAACAATGTAGATATACTGAAAATATTATTTAATATACTCCAACTTTTTAATTTTTTTCTGATAGGGATTTTTAAATGGTACGAGGAAAAAAAAATCCTCTCTAATTTTTAATAAAAAATATAAATGCATTTGCTGAATGCAATCTATATGTCTCCCCTTCCAGTCCATTGTTAAAGGCAGGGACAAAAATAAAACTATTCAGCTGAGGCCTTCCAGCTGTGGGGAGTGCCTGTTTCCTGTTGCTAAGAGATAGAAACTTCAAAGATAGAGTCCGGATCCTAGGATCATGACTCAGCAAGATTTCTGGCGTTTGTTACAAACTAATGAGGCTCCTCAGAATCTTATCCACTGGCAAACTGATTGGATGTTAGAGGACTTTACTTGCCAGGGAAAATCCAAACCTGGCCAAGAAGGTCCTGTGTTTGTTCAACTTCTAAAGTGATTCCCAGTCTCCTCTTAAACTTCCGAGCAAAGTGTTCTGCTAAAGCAGTGATGCCCTGTGTAATTAGGCAGGACACTTCCCTGCAAATAACAGAACATTGCTTAAGCAATGAAAGGGGTTTTGTTTTGTTTCGTTTTGTGTTTAGGTCACTCAGCTGAAAAATCTAGAGGTAATACTACTAGAGGCACAGCTAGATGGAGTGCACAAATACTGTCCCTCAGACTTTTCTCCACATAGCAGGCATGTGGTCCCCGAGGACCCCAGGCCTCACAAACTCCAAGCCTAACAGCTCCAGCTGTTTAAGAAGATCCTCTCTAAAATCTCTGAAAAGGAGTTCTGAGGAGTCTGGCAGCCCTGGTTATTAGGGTCACATGCCCAACTCTGTAGCTGGAAGAAAAAGGGTGGGAGGAGCTATGGCAGGCTAAGATGTGCAATCACACCCAAAATATGTGGGATTTGTTTCCTTTCGAGAGCTCAGGTTCTGCGATGATCAGGTCACCAGCTAGATCCCAAGACCTGCCTTACTGCCCACCTGCTTATACTCACTAACCTTTGTCTTACCTTTCCCCCTTCTCTCCTTCTGCTCTTCTTTCTGGCTTTCCCCTTAACTCAAAGGAAACCGGAATCTCCCCACCCAGGTGATGGTGACTGCTCTGATAAAATCTCCCAGGAGCCCAGACCCCCCAGACCCTTTGAGCTAAACCTGACTCACTCCTGCACAGATGGACCATGGAGTGACCTCTGGAATGACCTACAATTACCTTTACCTCATTATAATACTAAAATCTCCACCCAGGGAGGAGGCTCTGCCTCATTTACGTCACAAACATGCCTGTATGTACAGGCATGTTTCCTTAAGACGCATGCACGACCTCATGCCCACCTCTACACAGGATGACAAGGCTGCCCGTCTAAATATTTATCCTAACCCTAAACAAAAGGAACCCGTTTCTCTCCCTCTCTCTCTCTCTCTCTCTCTCTCTCTCTCAGAGTCACAGCTTTGGAAGCCATTCCCCCTGATCTCCTTATTTGCTTCAAATAAAAGTTTTCTTTGTGAGACAACCCAGCCTGGTGTAGTTTCTGACTCACCAAGGAGTGAACTCACTTTGCTTCAAATACAAGAAGGAGACCCTTTATATGCTGGGTGACAAAACGGAGAGAGGTCTCAATACCTCCAGAGAGGAATCCTCTCATCTGTCCCACTCTCGGGAGCAGCCATGGATGCAGCAAACCAGGGACATACCACTGACAGCCGGAACCTGAAAAAACCGGTCTGACGGTGGACGAAATCAGCCCACTAACGAAGCAGGGAGATCCTTGATATACCTGTCCAGCGGATGTAGTGTAGTCATCAAAGGGCAACTTCACTGCACCTTCAGTTCTATCAAATAGGATTTTTTTTTATTGTAGTTAAAGTTGAATAAGGACAAATTCCAGTGTCATGTGTACGTATATAAAGAACTGGATTTACCGGAAAAAACATACCAGTTAAGGACTAGAACTAAGAGCCTCTTAGTCTGCATTCTCTCACCATCACAAAGAGAGGTCCATACACGGGGGACATACCACAGGTCCCTGTCCCCCAGGGGAGGGATCCTGACTCTCTGCAGTCTTAAGAGGCAATCATAGTAAGTTTAGGATACGGAGTCTAAACAGAAAGGATGTCAGCACCCAGCAGCCTGAGTATAAATGCCAACACAGCTGAGGGTTGTCGGACAATGCCAGCTGCCATCACCCGATGGCTGGTGGGGAGTGGGTTGCTGGGGCTGCTGGAAGGGAGTACCTGTTACTGTGGGTTCAGGCACAGCCGTTCCTTCTGGGGGACCGGAACCTCTATCTCTAAGTCCCTGAACAACTTTCCATTTCCCTTCCAGTATTTACTTTGTCATTTAGCTTTCAATTGCAGGGTCAAAAAGTGCCGTATTCAAACCTGACTTGGTGAAATAAATATCACCCAAAGATGCTGGACATGGGGCAGAATAGAGAAGCCAGAGAGGTTGTCTCCCTTTAGAGAGCATGTAAGTGCTTGCTGTCGCTCTTGGTGTTGGGTGTGGGATCATTTGTTGTGGGACTGGGACATTTCCAGGACTGGCAGAGTGAAATGAAGGCAGGCAGTGGGGGCCGAGGTATGCTGGGCAGTCAAGGCATGACATGGTGTGGCCCGTGGCAGCTATTGTCTGACGGCTGTCCCATAGGACTCTGGGGTTTTACCTCCATCCTCCTCCCCCTGCCAAGAGGCTCAAGAGGCCTCACTGTTCCTTTTTCTCCTTCCTGTAGATTCAGTGATTGAGTTATTCAGAGGCTGACATGCAGCTGAAGCAGCTCCAGTTAGAATCATTGTAAACTGGAATTAATTGAAAATGTATTTGGTTACATCCCTGCTCAGAACTTTAGAGTGACTTCCAGCTAGATTAAATGCAAACTCCTGACCATGGCTGGTAAGAGCAGCAGGATGTGACCCTTACTTCCGTTTCCTCGTCTATCCCTCAGTGTGTGCTGTCCTTCAGCCCCTCAGCACACGCCAGCCCTACCAGGTTTCTCTTATAATACATCAAACTTCAGTTTTCTTCTTTGGGGCTTGGTTTTTTGATATTTATTGATTTTTTCCCTTGGTAACTTTTTTAAACTTTCAAACTTACAGAAAAGTTATAAGAATAATAAAATGAATCCCTGTATACCAATTAGCTAAATGCATCGATTGCCACATTTTGCCCCATTTGTTTTTCAATCTCTCTCTACACTTTGTATGTATGTGCCTTTTACTTAAACCATTTGAGCGAGACATTATGCATCTTTACTCCTGAATACTTGCATGTTTCTGTCCTAAGAATAAGGACATTCTCTTTCAGAACGCAATTAATCAAAATCAAGACATTTAACATTAATACCACACTATTATGTATTCCACTTTCCATATTCAAATTTTATCAGTTGTCTCAGTGATAGTCTTTACCGCAACTTGTTTTCCACTCCATTATCTCAATGTGTCATTGTTCTATCTCTTTATTATCCTTTTATCTGGGGAGGTTCTCAGACTTTCTTATTTTTCTTACTCAGGTATACATCACAAATATAGGCAGTATCTTTAATTGCTATCAAATATAGTCATGAATATTTCTGACATCACGTGACTTCAGACTCCCAGAACATAAATACGTCTTTCTGAAGGCTGTTCTTCCCAGGAATTGTTATGCAACCTGAAAGACCGTGATCATAATAGCAAGGTCTCGGGTCCCCTCTCCCTGGAATAGCCTCCAGGAAGCATATCATTTGCACTCTTGTCAATGCCTGGCTTATGCTTTCTTAAGTCTGGACTGCAATTATACTTCATTCCGAGGACCCCTGGCTGCAGCTGGCTCTACTGCCAACAATTAGGTGCCTATGGAATCACATCAGAACTGCTGATCCCCCTCTCTCACACTAGCCTCCAACTGTTGCGGTTCTCCATTTGGCTGTGAGGTTAGAATCACCTGAGCTGCTTTGAAAACTGCTGGTGCCCCGTGCCTATTACATAAGACTTTCTGGAGAGGTTCAAGTAGAGTTACTGCTCTCTCCTCTCCTTATATGCATAGATATAGATTTTGATTAATTCTCTTTATCACAGCCCAAACCAGGCTCTATCTGAACATTACTGAAGACAGGAATAAGTAAAAGGACTTACAACATTAGCAGGTGTCTTCTGTCAATCATGGGGCTTTTTCAGGGTGCCTCCATGTGGAGCTTCTGGCCTGCCTCCTTGTGGTAGAGAAAAGGTCTCTCGTATGAAAGACATTAGAATAAGTTGGCCTTCTATATATTTCATAATTTTTCACCAATCATTTCTTTTTCCAAAAGGTTCACAGATTTTTTTACATTTATTCATCCAACTAATATTAACAATTAGTTAATAAAATCAACCAAATTTTGTTTGTTGGTTTCTATCTTTGAGGTCGCATTTAGAGAAGTCTACCATTCTCAGGTTATATAATTATTCATTTATTTTTTTCCAGTAATTTTGTTATTTCAATTTTTAATAGCTAAAACATTGATCTATCTGGAAATTGGATGATGCATGGAATGGGGTAAGAATCTAAATGTATTTCTTTTTAATGTTGGGTCAGTTGTTACCCAAAAAAAGTGTGTGTCACATTCATTTTTTCCTCACTGTTGTGGAATATTACTCTCATCATAAACAAAATTCTTATGCTACATAACTTGTCTGTTTCTGGACTTTCTCATCTCATCGATCTGTCTTTTTCTTCCCCTGCCAACATCAGGCAATTTTAATTTTAATTGTATAGTTGACTTTGCCAATTTCCTTCCTTTTTTTTTTTTTAAGAAAAAAATGTTAGCTCTTCTTTAATACTTAATTATTGAAATTAACTTTAGAGCCACTTTGGAAAGCTGGAGTTTCAATGGCAATTGTATTCTATTTGTAGATTAAGTTGAGAATTTACTTCTTTACAATATCATGACTTTGCACCCCAGAACATCCACTTAATCAAGACTTCTTTTATGTTCCTTTCCTCATTTTGTAGTTTTAAGACTTGAGCCTTTTTGTCAGATTCATTTCTAAGTTTTTCTAATTTGATTTTTGAAAAAAAAAAAAAGAAAGAAAAGAAAGAGTCAAGACCTTAGTTGCCCTGTCTTAATTTCTACATATGATCTTATGCTCTTCAGCTACAGATTCTCCTGAAGATGGTTTTTAAGGATTCTAAACCCTCAGGTGGGAAAAAAGACTATTGTCCACAAAATACTAAACACTTGGGTTAATGGAGTGGTGTTATGATTTTTTTCCATTAGTAGTTTCTGAATTATCTTTATCTTATCTTCATATTTTAAAATGTATTTAAAATGTGAATGAGGAAACTGGTAAAAACCAAAAACTCCCATTCTTTCCATTCATAATTTCAGTATGTTATGTGTAGCTGTGGGCATTTACATTCTCTAAGACATTTTTTTGTTAGTCATTCCAACTAGATTTAAAAGCCTTGCATTTTTCCCCCCAATACCTTTCACTTTTATCTTTCATGTCACCAAGGATTAGGAAATAGTAAGTGCCTAGCAAACCATTCCTCAGTGAGTTTATCAGATCAGTTAAATAAGGCGAAAGATTGGGGGGGAGGGAAGAACTACAAAATGTGATGTGGCATTTCAAAATTATTTATGTTGCCTTGTTTTATTTATTGTTAATTTCTTTCGAAGATTTTATTTATTTGAGAGATAGAGATAGCAAGAGAGAGCAGAGCAGGAGGGAGGGGGAGAAAGAGAAGAGGCTCCCCACTGATCCAGGGACCCTGGGATCAGGATTTCTTGTTTTTTTTAAATGCAGTTCTTGTGTGTATGTCCACATCCCCAGCTAGACTGTAAGCACCTGATGAATAGGAACTGTCTCTCATATTCCCTACTTTTATGTTCTAGTTACACAGTTTGGGCACATAAGAGCCAGTTTAGTGAATGTTACTAAATCCTAGCTTGACTAAAAATAAAACCTCATATGCTAAAGAACCAAATCAGCAACTAAAAATGTCAAATACAGAACAGATAATATGTTTACATTCCTAAGCATACATTTTTACAGCCCTTGTCCCATTTTATGGATAGCTGAAAAGGTTCCAGTCCTCTTCAGGAAGGGATTTTAACAAAGTAAGCATTGAGGTGGTTGAGGAGCAGGGGATGGGGGGCTGGCTGGTAGGGGCCCTCATGTTTATTACATTGTAGAGTGCCAGAAAATAAAATCAAGGGCACTTATAAAAATTAAAAAAAGAAAGAAAGAAACGTGTCGGCAATAAATTTAAGAAAAGTTAGATACAAATGTATGTAGATGGATCATTTCTTGGTTCTAGTTCTGAGGTTGGTAAAGTGAAGGTGACCACTGAGCAACCAACAATCAAATAATCAACATCTACCACTTACTGATGAAAAAATATTATAGATATTATAGATTCAATTTTCTGTGTAATTACTTTCCCCATTCACGTGAATAATCAAGTTAGCTAGATTTAACCTAGAACTATGTAAACTCAAAATGTCATTAAAAAGCAGAGTCATTGGGACGCCTGGGTGGCTCAGTCAAGTCAAGTGTCTGCCTTCGGCTCAGAACATGATCCCAGGACCCTCCGTGTCGGGCTCCTTGCTCAACAGGGAGCCTACTTCTCCCTCTCCCTCTGCCTGCTGCTCACCCTGCTGCCCTCTCTCTCTGACAAATAAACAAATAAAATTAAAAAAAAAAAAAAAGCAGAGTCATTATTCTGAATCACCACAAGATGGTGATGTTGCTCCATTTAAAATGTCTTACACAGACACACACACACACACACACACACACACACACGCACACACACACACTGAACTTTCTCCAGAGGGCTTAACCTGTGTTTTCTTTGTCAAAAAATTAAGATTTCAAGATCATCCGTGTTTCCAAATGAAAGAGTCATGTAGGATCAAAACCATCTATGTAATAAAAAATATAAAAGTGATTTCTACCTAAAAATGTGACTCAGTGGGGTGTGAATCATATCTTTGTCTCTCTGCTGGCTGTATGTTTGTTTTTTGTATGGAGCTTCAAGATGTGTGTGTGTGTTGGGGGGGGGGTTATCTCCCAGATGTCCGTTATCTTCCCTCTGTTCCTCTGTTGCTCTATATGTATGCCTCCCCTGTGCTGATTCTCTGTGTCACCATAATTGTCTCTCCCATTAACTTGTGTCTAATACATGACTGAAACCTCAGTGTCAAATAAATGTGTGTGTGCATTCGTCTTGTGAACAGGTTGGTATGACATCTTTTCTATTTCTATTCTTCATCTCTTCTGTTTTTTCATTAAAAAATATTAATACAGCAGTGGTATCTGGGTAGTCCATAACTATGATCAAAAAATATTTTTTTCTTTTCCCTTTTCTTTGGCTCTATTTTCTCCTGTTTCTTTCCATAATATTCATGAAATGTTTGTTTTTTTATAATTAGTTATTATTGAACTGAATTAGGAAATAGGAAACTATTTTACATGTTTTATGTGTTTCTGTGGAGGGGGGTGGGGGGGTGTTCGTGGACTTTTTTTGTGTTCCTCTGGAGACCCTGTACTTGATATAAGAAGGTCCCCCTATTCAATTGATTTATGTGGTTTATGGACATTGACTTAAATAAAAAAGAAAAAAAAATCTCATTTTCGTCCACTATATCAGTCAGAAATTACAGTCTGTAGAGTGAATTTAAATTGGTTTTCTCTAAAATGTTTCTACAAGAGGATTGGCCACCTACTGGTTGAATTTTTATATTTTAAGCTAGCATGGAGCTACACTGACTAATTCCACTATCACATTCATGAAATAATGAAATGTTTTCTCTTTAAAAAGTAACTATGTCCTTCTCACCACTACTTTTTGACATCATACTGTAAGTCTCACGAGCACAATAAAACAAGAAGGAAGTAAAGCATATGATTTGGGTAGGAAGAAATAAAACTGCCTTTTCTCACAAGTGACATGATTACTTATGCACAAAATCTGAAAAGAATTGACAAAAAAATTATTGGAACTAACTAATAAATGATTCTAGAAGGTTGCAGGATACAAGGTTAATATATAAAAACCAGTTTCTTTCCTATATACCAGCAAAGAATAACTGAAATTTGAAACTAGAAACACAACACCATTTACATTAGAACAAACCCCCAAAATTAAATATTTGGGTATAAGCCTAGGAAAACAGGTACAAAATCTATATGAGGAAAACTGTAAAACTCAGATGACAAAAATCAAAAAAAGGTCTAAATAAATGGAAGGATATTCAGTGTTCAAGGATAGGAAGATTCAATATCATCAAGATGTCAGTTCTCCCCAGACTGATCTATAGATGCAATGAAACCTCAATCCATATCCCAGCAAGTTATTTTGTAGATATTGAGAAACTGATTCTACAGTTTATATAAGAGGCATAAGAGTCAGAATTGCCAGGACAATAATGAAGTTGAAGAACAATAAGAGAATAAACACTACATGGCTTACTGTAAAGGTGAAGTTATCAAAACAGTGTGGTATTGGTGAAAGAATAGACAAATAGATTAATGAACTAAAATAGTGAACCTAGAAATAGACCTGCACAACTATAGTCAACTGATCTTAGACAAAGGAGCAAAGACAATTAAATACACACAGGACACTCTTCAACAAATGGTGCTGGATCTCCTAGACATACACATGCAAAAAATAAATCTAGACATGGGCCACACACCCTATACAAAAATTAACTCAAAATCTTTTATAGACCTAAATGTAAAATACAAAACTATAGAACTTCTAGAAGATAATGAATCTAGGTGGCCTTGGGTTTGGTGAAGGCTCTTTTAGATACAACCCCAAAAGTATGATCCATGAAAGCAAGCACTGGTCATTTAGACTTCATTAAAATGAACAACTTCTGCCCTGCAAAAGACACCATTAAGAAACGAAAAGTCACAGAAAATGTTTACGAAACACAAATCTGATAAAAGACTTGCATACAAAATGTACCAAGAACTCTTAAAACCCAACAATAAGAAAACAAACGGCCCAACTAAAAAGTGAGCAAAATATCTAAACATACATCTCATCAAGTAAAATATATAGACGGCAAATAAGCATATGAAAAGATGCTCAGCATCAGATATCATTAGGGAATTGCAAATTAAAAAGATGAGACTACTACATACCTATTAGAATGGCTAAATCCAAAACACTGAGGGTGTAGAGCAACAGGGACTCTCATTCATGGCTGGTGGACTGCAAAATGGTATAGCCACTTTGGAAAACACTTTGACAGTTTCTTACAAAGCTAACCATAGTCTTACCAGATGATGCAGCAGTTTACCCCTAAATATTTGCCTAAATGAATTGAAATTTTATGTACACACAAAAACATGCCTACAAAAGTTAATAGCAGCTTTATTCGTAATTGCCCCAAATTGGAAGGAATCAAGATGTCCTTTAATAGGAGAATGTATAAACTGTGGTACATCCATACAGTGGAATACTATTCAGTCATAAGAAGACATAAGCTATTCGGGCAATGGGTGGCTCACATGGTTAAGAGTTTGCCTTTGTCTCGGGTCATGATCTCCAGGTCCTGGGATTGAGCCCCATGTTGAGCTCCCAGCTTAGCAGGGAGTCTGCTTCTCCCTCTCCTTCTGCCTCTCCCCCTGCTTGTGCTCTCTCTGTTTCTTTCAGATGAATAAATAAAATCTTTTAAAAAAGAAGAAAAAGAAATAAGCTATCAAGACATGGAAAGACCTGGAGGAACATTAGATGCATATTGCTAAGTAAAAGCCAGTCTGTAAATGCCATAGTGTATGATTTCAACCTTATGACATTCTTGAAAAGGCTTAATGATAGAGAGTAAAAAGATCAGGGGTTGCCAAGTGTTCAGAAAGAGTAAGGAAAAGAGGGAGTGATTAAGGAATGAAATACCCGGGGCACCTGAGTGGCTTAGTAGGTTGAGTGTCAGACTCTTGATTTCGGCTCAGGTCATTGATCTCAGGGGCGTGAGATCAAGCCCCGTGGGTGAACCCTGCTTCTAGCCCCTAGCCAGGCTCTGTGCTCAGTGGGGAGTCTGCTTAAAATTCTCTACCTCTGCCCCTCCCCACCTTTAAAATAAATAAATCTTTAAAAAAAAGAGAGAGCGAGAGAGATGGAACACCAGATTTTGGGGTCAGGAAACAATTCTGTATGACACCATAACGATGGATACATGGTGTTATGCATTTGTCAAAACATTCCGAACAGGGCAACACAAAGAGTGAACCCTAATAAACTGTGGACCTTAGTTGGTAATAATGTATATTATTGGTTCACTGATTATAACAAATGTGCCACCCTAAAGGGAGATGTTAATAATTGGATAAACTTCAAGGAGGGGGTGGCAGTAAAGAAAAACGGTTTTTGAGAACTCTGTACATTCTGCATAATTTTTCTATAAACCTAAAACTGCTCTAAAAATAAGATCAATTAATTAAAAAAAATAAGTAACCATGTCATATTTTATACTTTTTTTTTACCATTATCTTTTTTATTCCCTTTAATCATTCAGGTTTGTTCTGAACATTAAAATAGGCATGAAAGGAAAAATAATCACATTTTTTAAACTCAGTCTGTCCAAAGTATATGATAATATATGAAACCATGTCATACCTCTTAGGGAAAAAAAAGCATTCAAAAATTATTTTGGTATTAAGTTTAAAAGATTAAGACCAACTTCCAGGTAAGCCACGTGTAAAGTTTAAGGGCAAGTGTATTCATTCCAGTGATTTCACAGAAATGAGAGAATGGTGTGTATGATTTGAAATATTCAAATTCTTGAAGGTTTCTGCACTAGCATTTAAATAAACACTAACAAGTTGGCATAGTTTCAGTGGCTTTCAACTTCCCGTTGGATCTCAGAAATGTAGGGATGATCTTTGTCTGAGCTCCTTCCATTATTACAATGGCCTTCAGGGCTTTCTCTCTGGCAGCTTTTGTTCCCAGGCCCCTGCAGAGCCTTCCCAGTTTCCCAGACCACAGGGAGGCCACGCTGAGGGGATACAGAGAATGCTGCTTGTGGTAGGGTTTAATGGTTTCTCTGCCCATATCGCAGGACTCCTTTTCAGTCTTGCATGTACAGACACTCATGACCTGGTACATCACGTGCAACATGTACACATTGCTGTCCTCAAACACAGAGCTCATCTTCTCCTGGCTGAGCTCACAGATCTTCAGAAGCTCACTAAGGGATTTGTAGGGCTTGGCCCTCCAGAACTCCTCGATGACACTGCATAAATATCTGACCATGTCATGGATAGTTTCTGCCTTTGGGGGAATCACTGAGCTTCTGGATTTCCACCTTGGCCTTATCCTTGTCTTTGATGGTACACTCCTGGCACCAACAGGTGAAGAAGAGAGACTCTCTTAACCAGCCATTCTTGTCTTCTTGGGTACAGGAGGTCAATGCAGCTGGCAAAAAAACACCTTTCCCGGGCTGATATCCTGTAGTTACTTCTGCTAGGGTCCCCTTGTAGGTCACAATGACACTGGGGCAACAACTATGATTCATTAGCGCAATCTCAGGAAATATTGCTGATTCCAAACGAGAAAGCTCTCCATCTTCCATTGTGAAGCCATCACAGTTACCCTGTGCAAAGAGGACCAACAAGCTATCACTGTCAGGGATTGGAGGTGCTTGGAGTAAAAGTGATGAAGGGCAGCAACATCACTCAGAATCAAGTCCTTCTTCTCATTGTCTGATTTATCCAGATGTGATGCAAACTCCTTCATGGCTAACAATTTCTCTGAAGGAGTTTCTCTGGGTGGATTTTCTGATTGTCCAGAATCCTTACAGTCTCGGAGAGATGCCAGTTTTTCCCCAAAACAACATTCCAGCCTCTGCCTGGGCCAATCTCCTGACACTCCACATTGCAGTAAAATGCCTACTTACATGTTCTGCATTTGGACAATCCTTTTTCCTGGTGAAGCAGTATTCTCAGTGGTTGCCCTTCTCCTTGACCATGAGCATATAAGAATACGTCTGACAGGAGAAGAGCAAGTCCCCCACATGGAAGCTTGCCCTCCCTGCTGCTTGCCTGGCCATCAGAAGTGCTCCAGGCTGCCATGGTCTGCAGCCTTCATGCTGGCAGCAGGGTAGGACTGGTGGGGCTGGCACTAAGGGGCACCTGGCACCTCCCTACTGGGAGCCACAGCTCCCCACCAGAGCTGTTATTGGAGAAGTGTTACCCAGAGCTGTGGGGGGGCTGGGGGGAGGTGTAGAGGGCAAGCTATAATACTTTTTAATGGCTATTCAGAGTAGTTGTGTGAAATCAACTGGAGCACCATTATAACATTGTTAAGTTTCAAAGGAAACTGCATAAAGTGCCTAAGTCTAGATGGTCTAATCATCTAATAATATACTTACTACGTTTTAAGAGATTTTAACAAGACCCTTTCATTAACTATGGGGTCCAAGATCCCGTTGTGGGATGTGGAAAATGCTAGTGAACATGATCTTAATATTGAAAATATAGTTATGACCTCAAATTCCTTGATAAGGGCTATCCCAATTAGCCTTATACTTATACTTTTTTAAATCTTCGTCAAGTAAATGATGGAATGAATGAATAAATGTATAAGTCGGTTGTAAAACACTCATGGCTTAGTCCTGTCTATTGATTTCTGGTTTTCATCTACAGCCAATAAAGTGATATTCCTTATTCCTCCTCTTGATTCCAATGAGCAAAAGATAATCATAAGCCTCAACTACAAATTCTTTAATGCACCTCGACTAAAAATTTTAATAGGAGTCAGAAGATGTATATATCAGCATTTGAATTAGAAATTCCAATGGAAATCTATTATCATAGATGTTTTAAGAATATAAGTCTCACAACAAACCACTACATGTTGTTAATTAGATAAAAGAGAGGTTTGGTAACCATTTACATGAGTTGTCATAAAATACTAATCAATGCTTATTTGTGCCATCACAATTTGAGGTTGACCTCTAGATCGGTTTCTTAAAAATGGCAAAAAAGAAATGTTGAATTTTTTTGACAATAAACCAAAAAATTGCTTTGTAAAATTGAGCTTAAAAATATGTTTTAGGTAATTATATTTGTTAGAAAACTTGTTGTAGAAAACTATTATACACATATATTGCAATCTATATTGACATAGGGGGTTAATTTTCTTAGTTTATTATGATCTCACTGATCTCAAATTAACTAAAGATTATGTAGATTTTCTTCAAATTAGAGAAATATCTAAATGTCATCCTAGTTGTAAAAATTAATTTTACAGATAAAAAGAACACGTTTACAAGTTTAAAATACAATTCAAAACTTTGATTTACCTAAGTTGTTGGATATACTGATCTAGATGGAACAAAGGAAAATGGCCTTACTTGGAAATGTACAGTTGAGACTTATAAAACTTTAGTGATAGAAACCATATCTGGGACAAGACTACTCAGGGATTATGTGGCATGGGACAAGAGCAGGGTAGAGGAGCTATACAGAATGCTATGAAATTCTTTCAATTTCAATAGGAAGAGGAAGAGGAGTCTATGAAGGAAAATCAGAAAGAACAGCCAGGTTAGTGTTGTTGAAACATTCATAAACTCCCTCTATAACTTCTTCCATCTTACTATATCCACTTCCTTTTCTCATATATTAACATTGCAAAACAATAACAAATGAGAATCAGTGTGCCAGGCATACAGATTCTCTTATCTACAAAGGTTCTATGGTACATAGTTAATAACACCAAATAGAAAACAAGTACAATGCACAGCTTTTTTGTATCATCTCTTACTACCTGCTTAACCTTAGGTAAGTTAGTAAGCCCCTCTATGACTGTCTCCTCTTTAGTAAAAGAGATACTATGACATAAACTACCTGCATCATATCACAATATTGTTGTGAAGAATAAATTGTATCCATGTAAATCATTTAGAAGGGTGATTTGCACATGGTAAATCCTCAGTGAATGACTTCCATTATTATTGTTATTGTAGCATAGTCATTTTAAATAGACAAGAGAGGAAAGGGTCAATCTGTTGACCTAAGTGCCAGAAACAACCACAACTCCCTGTGAAGTTCAATAAAGAAGATTATTGAAAGAGAAGCATATTATCTGTCTCATTATGTTTGTTGTCTAATTCTTTCTGGATTTCCCTTAATTTTTTTTTTTTTTAGATTCTGTAATTGGATATATTTTGATGACAAAATGTGGTTCTTTGAAGCTAGAGAAGTCAAAGAAAAGATTTATATTCCAAAACTCACCATACTTATTGTAAAAGCTAGATCCCTGAGGGTTAAAGATGGTGTCTGGTACATAGTAAGCACTGAGTAAATATTCATTGAATGTGTAAATGAAAGCTTCTGAAAGTATTTTTATTCCTGTTTGGTAATTTGATCAGTGCTCTCCCTACAACCGTTCAATGTGAGTGAATCATGGAACCTCAGAACTAAAAAGGGCATCTCATCCAACAAATGGTATCATGACTGAACCACTTCGCTAACAGCTTAGTGATCTGGCAGTCAATCAAAATTTTAGCTCTACTAGTGAGAGAAAACTCTATATTTCTGGGGAATTCACTGTATCAGGAGACAATTCTAACACCAAGTTAAGCCTTTTATTGAGCTACAAACTAGATCCTTGTTGTTAGTTGATCCATAGGGAAATAAACAAAATAATTTGTTGTGTGTAACCAAGGGCTAAAAGCAATATATAGCTGTCTCTTGCTAAATTCCTAGTACTTAGAGCAATTTCTGGCATATGTAAGTTTTCTGTAAATATTCACTATTATGTTGTTAACATACACTTCATTAATTACTGGTTGATATTAAACTATTCATAGCCTTTTCTACATTGGCTCCCACAAACCACATTCTTCATTCTTCTCCATCCTACACATTTTGTGTTGACCAGAAGTGTACAAAAGGACACCACCAGTCATCTTTAATAAACTTTACTTCATTAGATGATAGAATTTATCACAGTCATTCACTCTTGGATTTTTTTTAGCAGTACATTTTTTTAAAATGCTATTAAATGCTATAGATTGGGAAAAGGTGCCCTAATCTGGTGAACAGAAAATAAATATCATGAATGTCTACTTTTATTTTGAAGCTTTTGTGTATCATGCTTTTTAAAAATGCTATGTAACTTTGTATATTGTTATGAACTAGCAAGAAATATGTTGAATCCTTGGAAAATTAATTTTGTTTTTAGAATACATGCAGGGCTTTTTGTCAACCCAAATCAGGTTTAACCTAATAATATCCTAATTAGGCTAAATTCATATATTTCAGCTATTTAAGCAAGAATGATGACAATAGCTTGATTAGAAGGCAACTCTGTCAAACTACAGAGTATATGATTGATGTTAATGCATCCGCCTATAAAAATTTTAAAAGACCTTATTAAAGACCAGGCATCTTTGCAGTTCAAGAAAACTTCCATTACATTGGGAGACATTTTTTTAAACTCCTATATTGGATATTTTAATACTCTTAGAATATAATCATTATTGAACATTTTTCTTTAACTACTTTTATTTGTATTTGAATTTTTTTCTGTTTTAAAGCCATCAGATCATCTCTAGGTAATATAAAATATGGTATTGTACATACGTATCTTAACCGTGTGTCAATAAGAGTATTTGTACTATGTATTTATATAATTCAATGAATAAATGTTATACACTACACGCATTTCTGGTTTTTAAAACCAATCTGAATGCTACTCATCAAAAAGCATCAATCTTGCCAAGCATCTCTCTTCATCATCTCTCATTGATCAACAAAGTCGTACAGCAACCTAAAATATGAGTCATTTTTCTAACGTACAAAATACATAAGGATTTGATTTCAAGTTCATGATTACACAAATTTGCAAGAAGAAATTAGGGGATAATTACTTAAATTTTTTGGTTATGAAGTAGGTAAATATTCATAGGTAGATAAATATTTGAGATGAATGAATAAATGAACAAATGAATGCATGATAAAGGGTTAGTCCCCATATCATACAACAATAAGAGAAAGCAGTGTAGTGCATTGAAAAAGTAATGCCAGAGCCTGATTGTATACATTAGCTCAACACACTGTCAATACCTAAAGTTGCAAATCTTGACCTCTATAATCCCTCCCTTCAACCAGAAACTCCTACTATTTCAATTATCATACTCTCCCACTCTTCTCTTCGTCTTTGATGCTTCCAGTCCTTTAATCCTTCCTATTAATATTATAAAAACTAGCATTTGTTCACAAAGTGTTTTACATTATTTTATTTATTCCTCTTAATAATCTGTATTATTATCCCCATTTTATTTTTTATTTTTTTTTAAGATTTTATTTATTTATTTGACAGAGATAGAGACAGCCAGCAAGAGAGGGAACACAAGCAGGGGAGTGGGAGAGGAAGAAGCAGGCTCCCAGTGGAGGAGCCTGATGTGGGGCTCGATCCCATAACGCCGGGATCACGCCCTGAGCCGAAGGCAGACGCTTAACCGCTGTGCCACCCAGGCGCCCCATTTTATCCCCATTTTAGAGATGAGACTCAGAGAGACTTAGAAACTCACCCAAGATCACACTGCTAGGATTTCTGATATCAGGATAACTGGAGATATTAGGTGCTTTATTCTCATATCAATCACATACATTATAGGGGGAAAAAAAACCCATAAAATTCAAAAAGAAGCAAGTATAGCCATCCTAAAAACAAGGAGATAACCATAAATTGGAGAACCATAAATTGTGTAGGAGAAAACTGTGTTCCATATAATGAAGTGGTAAAAGCTGGAAGCATAAGTCCAGATATAACCAACAAGAGGCCTAATATAAGGATCCAGGCACATAACCGCCAATTTCCAGGCTAGGCACAAGAGAAAATTAGGCCTGTATTCAAGAAGGGGCAGACTGTGGGGTAATTAACAGCACAATGCCCCTGGTAGCTGGTAAAGTCAGGAGGAATGGGAAGCATCCAAACTCAGAAAACAAGCTCCCAAGTTCCCTATCTGTAAGGTTATAATGTCCATTCCCTATTCTCACTATCAATGGCTCTGTCCAAACTTTAGCAGATGTTTCTATACTTCGCACAATATGTGCTGTATAAGCAGAGACCATAGTCTTTCAGGAAATCTCAGCTGCATGAGGAAGGCACAATGAACAATGCCCATTGGCATAGTACCGACTCCATGAAAGACTACAAACTCAGTAAAGGTTAGAGAAGGGTCAGAGATTGTAGAGAATTCAAACTGTAACTTTCAAATAAGTAAAATTAATACACCTACATAATAGATGATTTTATACATGAAAGAATAGGCACTTATAAAAAAGAACCAATTAGAAATTCTAGAACTGAAAAATGATAAGACCGGGACTCAAATACCAGTTTTCTGCTTCCAAGTTCCATGGTCTCTCCTCTGATAGTTATCCCTATAAAGATACACAGATGCATATACATGCTAATTTGCTTATTTAGCTTCCTTACTGCTCTGCTTCTATACATAGTCTTGACCTCATGGTCCATCAGAGGAGACGTCTAGTCTCTTGTCTCCACATCTTCTACTCTGCTCACCCTGCAAATTCATTATCTTGTGGTTCTCAACCTTGGTTGCTTATTGAGAGATATGTGAAAACTTGAAAACAAAACAAAAACCAAAAACCCACTATAACTACCATAGACTAATTAAATCAGATCCTAGCGTAGCACTCACGCACTGATATTCTTTGTAAAAGCTCCTTAGATGATTCTATAAGAATAATTGCCACTGTTTTTGTTTCAGAAAGGGCTAATTATTCACTAATGTGTGCCTTCCCCTTCCAGAGTATAAAGTTGTCACCTGGAAGCAGCTGCCTAGCTAGGGAGTCATTCTCAAGCATTGCCTGTATGAAGGTAGGGGCCAGGTGATTAGTTCTCATCATTAGAATGTGAACTGAAATAATGTATATCACTTCTGAGAAAAGGAAGTTTCTAAGAAGCAGTGCATATTCTTCATTCTCTCTTTTTCCATCTGCTAACTAGATGAAGAAGATCGTTAAGAGTCTAGCAAATGCAAAATCACAGGAGAGGAGCAGCCTAGCTGCATGAGTCACTACTTAAAGAAGGGTCATGCTCCAACCAAGTCCTTTATCATCACAAAACTGCTGAGAGAAAAACACTTATTGTAAACCTCTAAAATTCTGAGGTGTGTTTCATCAGCTAGAGTTACCCAGATCAATAGAGAAATGGGTACCTTAAAGTGTGGTGTTGCTGTGACAAAAGTCTCAAGTGTGTGGCATTAAATCAATGATCAGGAAGCGGGCATCACAGAAGTAACTACCAGAGGCTGTATAATTTGGGATAGTGGCCATTTTATAAATATTACCTTCAGACACTTGGAAAGCAAACCAAGTACCTGTGATCTTGTAGCTCTCCAGCAGTCGCTCTCAAGTGGGGATGACCTGGCCCCCTGGAGGACATTTGGCAATGATGGAAGACAAATAAAACTGAAATGAAAATTTCAGTTACTTTTCAAGACCGATTCAATTGTTATGACTTCACTCCTATCAGATTACGCCACTTTATGTGGCTCCTATCAGAATTAATGAGTGTTTTCTTTGCATTCCGTCAGCATTGTAACTCTAGATTCACTCCTTTTTCTACATGTCTGTGTTATAAATCTCTTGAAACCGATAGTCTTATCCATGTATCCCATACATTGCCTAAGATATGTCTTACACAGAGAAAGTATACAGTCAGTGCTTGTGGAGTACACATTTGTTGAATGTCTACTACTCTGCAAAGCATTGAACCTTGATCTCATAATCCAGTATTAAGAGCCACAGATCTTACAGACACTAGTTTTCACATTATTAGGTGTCCCCAGTGACCAGTATCCTTTGGGCATTCTTTCATACCCAACTTCTAATTGCACAGGACTAGTTACTATGTGAGGTTGCTGGTTGCCTAAAATATGGAAAGCAGAGTACATTTCTAAAAGAAACAGGTCTTTTAAGGTTAGGGGTTGGAACATGACAAACTAAATTTTAGTACTTGAGTAGAAACAAGGATACCAAGAACAGAAACCACTATGGCTGTCTGTGGGAAAGAATGGTCAGAGGCAAAGGCATGTATGTACATCAGAAAAGGCTAACTAAGAAAGAGAACAGAGATAAGAAAATAGATAATTATCTGTTTTGCTATTTTAGACCAAGGAAGATAAGCTTAATTTGGCATTCGGTTTAAAAATTATTTCAACTCCTTAGCCCATCTAGGTAGCTCTGACATCAGAATGCTTAATGGAGAGTGTACTACAGAGGGGAAGAAAAGCAACAATTTAAATTTCCCTTCCAAACTTATACCCTCTTCTCAATTGAAGATACAAATTTGGACTTCTGAAGACAGTGACTGGAGGTAGATTTGAGGTCCTAAACATGCAGGTAATGGAAATGGATGAAGTCACTCAGGATCAGTAAAAAACAAGAACAAAGACAAGCTTAAAATGTAAATGGTATACAAAGTACAAGCCAGCAAAGGAACAAACAAGCAAAACTAATCATGATGGTTTCCTCACACAGTCCCTATCACATCATGTTGGTTGTATTATACAAGTTTACAACTGAATGAATGTTTTATTTTTTTCAAATGTCATTTTTCCACCTTAATTTCAAGATCCCTAAGGACAAGAACCACTCTACCCCTTCTTTTTATGTTCCTAAACACACCTCCCCCAGTAGTCTTATGCATATAGTAAGGCCCAACCAATTTTTGATTCACTAAATTTGAACCTGGCAAAGAATTCCACTTCCCTCACCATTCACCCCCCAAAAGTCCAACTCTTATAAAAAGTAAGTTCCTAATTTCCCGTATCAATCCCTGCAGGTAAACCTACTCTCACAGAATTCTTGGCTACTAGGAGTATGGTTTTAAAGAAACATTGTAACGTACAGGTGGGTTTTCTGAGAACTGTTGTTCTATTGAGGCTCATCAATGGGAAAACCTGGCAAGACTGGTGAGAAAAGATTTTATATATTTATTTGAGAGAGTGAGAGCAAGAGCGTGAAAGAGCATGAGCTGGGGGAAGGGCAGAGGGAGAAGCAGGCTCTCCACTGAGCAGGAAGCCCGATGCGGGGCGCAATCCCAGGATCCCTGGGTCACAACCCCAGCCGAAGGCAGACGTTCAACCAACTGAGCCACCCAGGTGCCCCTGTGGGTAATTTCTTAATGGAGAAATTGAAAGCCAAACACAGCCTCTGGTGGGACGTTAAGGGAATAGGAATCGGGAACTAAGGATTTATGACCTTGGGGCAGATACAGTACCCAAATAGTTTCTGTCATCATCCACTAACCATTACCAACTACTGATCAAATGCATTTAACTTGGCACTGACTTTTAAACATTCTGTAAGAAAGAAGAAAAGCAGAGCTTTCAGGGACCATCTATGAATGAACAGCACATACTAGTAAGCCTGGGACTACGATGCTGAAACACACATCATTACAAAACGAACCTCACTGCAGCCCACATGTTCCTTTTTTCTTCTCTAACCAACTCTTCTTGTATTTCAACCTGTCCTTCCTTCTCTTCACCGTATCATCTCCTTTGGACTTTGTTCCCCTTTGATCTATATGGATCTGAGTGTATACATACTCATGTGGTTTTGATAGTAGCAGTTTTCAGTATCTTTGGTCTAGCAAGATTTTCGTGTTAGTACAATACTGTGCCAATTCCTCAAATCTCTTTGAGATTGTGTCATAAACTGAAGAGAAATATTTGTGTGAACTGTTTATTTTCCCAACGGTGGGTTTTAAAATTGTTTAAGTGAGAAAGGATCCTCGCTGAGCATGGCTAATCAGAAATCAAAAGACTGATGATCCAAGTTTCAAATGCTATTAGGTTGGGGATAAATGGAAATAAACTACAGGGTAATGGAAGAGGAAGATTAAACTCATAAAAGAGTAAAAGAAAGGGCAGTTGCTGCCACAAGTGTACAGAGAAGTAAAGTCAGACATCTGTGACATGTTGGGGGGTGGGGGGCTGGTGGCAGGAAATACATTTGGAAGATTGGAAAAGGTTAAGAGGTTAGCCTAGGTTGGAAAATATAAGCATAGGCTTTTGGCATCAAATATCTGGGTTTAAATTCTTACCTGTACCCAGGTGATCTTCAGCAATTAAGAATATGAGCTGAGCATCAGTATATCCACCATAATTTGACAATTATATAAGTATATTGCTTAGAACATAACATGGTATTCAGTAATTGGCAGCTTTTATACTTATGCTTAAGGATAAAAGGGTCCAAAACAGAACTATAGCCTACCAGTGTTGGCAGCTTTTAGAAAGGAGCAAATAGCTATACATCCAAAAAACAAGAGCAGTCTCTCACAGTCTAGAGAAAGAGTCACAAGATTCACACTCAAGGCCACAAAACAGTGAACCTTTTACTAGATATCAATATTTAAAACCACACAGCTTAACAGTAATGTTAATTTTACCACTAGGTGGCAATGATAACAGCTGAATTTCACGGACAAGATTAATTTTAAAAATTGAGCATATCCAGACAGAAATTCCAAGAAGAAGCTTTTATACATTTTCATATTAGAAAAATGAAAAATTATTTTATATACAATTGAATTTATAGCAGGATGTATAATTATGATTCAATATGTATGTTAATTTCTGAGGCTTTTTCCTCTGTGCACCGAGGCAATTCATGCAGTAATTTTTAAACAGTTCTCATCACAGAAGTCTTTTAAAAAAAATCTGGACATACATCATGAAGATAACAGAAATTAGGGAAAGCTAAAAGTTTCTCTGAAGTCTTAGAATTCTAAGAAAGGCACTATAAATATAAAATGCAAAATATTTCAATGAAAAAGTTAAACCTTTAAAAAAATGACTGTTAGAGAACATTTTTTAAGGGCCAAAACATGAAATAATATGGAGATCCACATTGCTTTTAAATTATAAGTTAAATCAATATTCACATAGGTAAAGTCTTTTCAATGTCTCGAATAAACATATTAAATTTACTAAGCAAATTTATCAAAATTCTGACTTAAATGGATTCTAGAAGAAAGAATACCTTTTTACAAGTGTCAAAGGAGTAAATGATGAAATTCCTTGGAATCTGCCACTTTCCATAATTATTTCTGCTTTCTTCATAAAACAGGTCACAATCTATGGCTTGTTAAAAATAATAATAACTTTATTCTTTTCATTTTTTTCCTTTTCATATCAAATAAAAGGGGAAGGTATGATAAACTTTTTCAAACTATAGACATTTCCAAGTACACAGTAAAAAAAAACCCATAATTTTAAATTCCCAAGATTCTTCCCCACATATAAGGTGGGAGTTCATAATACCACATGTAACATTACAAAACCTGTACTATAATTATGAATAAATAATTATGCAATTCATAACATTAAGACCCAAATAAAACAAGCTTATTTATTCCCCTGGTATAAATAACCTAAAATTCCCCGAATTTTCAACTCGCAGTTTTCTACAAATGAATAGATCATATCTTTTATACATCAGCTTTCAAATAGTTTTCTTACTAATTTAGTAATCACCTCCTATATATTTACTCCCAGAAAAAATCTCCCCCTCTTGCCACCTAAACAAATGTTAACAGAAGTATGATTTCTAAGTTATTTTTATAATTCATAGGTCAGTTTCCTCACTATTGGACTTCACTTTAAATTATTGCAGATCACCCTGAAATCTAAAATATAGCTAGTTCTCATTCTGTCAGTGTATACAGATACACAAAACATAACCATTTAAGATGTTAACACAAGAAAAGATCACCGTGGCAGCCCTCATAAACCACAGATTTCAGGAAAGTGCTCAATCTGTTCACTGTTATCTGTAATTTTTTTTAAGAAAGTTTAGGGAATGCCACGATAATAGAAGGGATAATTGCAGCTCTACAAAAGTGAATACATGTGTATATGTAATTTATATCTATACAGAATCAGCTTCCAATTATCTGTACAAATAGACAGAGATGATGCAAAACACGTAATCCTGAAACCACTTCAGATACATTTTTGTATCTGCATTTCATAGGGCTGTGACTGAGAATTGAGAACACAAAGAAAATTAAGCCACACTGCAGAGGTTAAGAGTTACAAACACAATTACCAAAACAATGGTAACAATGAAATGCCATTATTGACTTGAGGTTGTTGTCATCTTCTGTTTATTTCTGATGGTGGCTCGAAGTTTACGTATCACCAGTTTATCAGGCAGAATCATATCACCTTGTTGTTCTAGATAATCCAATAAATTTTCAGTCCATTGGAGAGCAGCTGCATGATTAATATGTTTCTCTGGAATCAGTTCTATTTCCTCCTCCTCATTTTCACTAGATTCATCTGTCTGGCCTTGCGCTCTTCTGATAATTTCGCTGTCAGTTAACACTTCATAGCCTGGTTCAGTACTGTCCACTTCCAGCCATTTTTCGATGTTCTCAGTAGTCACATTTTCCAGTCCTTTGGTATGTTGTAAAATGGTGGCCACAGTAGCCACAGAAACATCTTCTTCATCAAAGTCCAAGCCTTCTTTCTCCTCTATGGTAGGAAGAATCTTTTTCCATGCTCTGCTAATGGTAACTGGCTTTACTAAATTCCAAGCCATTGCTATTTCATAAAGTGCATCTAGCAGAGTCAGCTTCTTCCAGAATGATTTCAGGTCATTACCTTCCTCCAAGTTGTTCTGAAGAAGACCCGCACGGTAATTTCTCTTCATTGTCGCTATGACTCCCTGATCCGAGGGCTGGATCAGTGAAGCCACATTAGGTGGTAAATATTTAGCAAATATTTGGCCATCATCTGACCTGAGGACGTTTTCATTTGGATGTGTTGGTGAATTATCCAACAGGAGCACAGCCTTTTCCTGCAGGCCTTTAGATCTTAAGTATTCTCGAACCTGTGGCACAAAGATCTTATCAAACCACTGTCGGAAAATGGAAAGATCCATCCATGCACCTTTTTGGCTGAAATAAGAGACTGGCAGGTTTGAGGTGTCAGTTGACTTGAAGGAGCGAGGTTTCTTTGCTTTCCCCACAACACAAAGTTTCAGTTTGTGTAAACCGGTTGCATTGGCACAACACATGATAGTGACTCTTTCTTCAATTGACTTGTGTCCAGAGACAGTGCATTTACCTTTGATCACAGAAGTCCTGGAAGGCAGGCATTTCCAAAAGAGTCCAGTTTCATCTGCATTGTAGATCTGTTCTGGCTGTAAATTCTCTCGTTCAATAAAGTCTCGAAAGTTGTTACAAAAATCTTCCACAGCAGTCTCATCTCCATTTAATCTTTCATTTCGAATGTTAATCTCTCTAATGCTGTGCCGCTGCTTAAAACGAGTTAACCAACCAGCAGAGGGGTTAAAATCACCATCCATTCCCAAAGCATAAAAGAAGAACTCTGCCCTTTTTGCACAAATCGGTCCAGATATGGGATTCCCTTTTGCCCTTTGCTGGTTGAACCATTCTAGCATTGCTTTGTCCAGTTCCTCATACATGGATGGTTTCATAGATTTCCTCTTGGCCAGAAGACTTGTGGAATCAGAACTACTTGCATAAGTTATAATCTTTTCCTTATTTTTTCTTATATCCCGGACTGTTGTCTCACCAATTCCATAAATCACTGCCAGTTGTTTGGAAGAACCTCCGTCTTCAAGTTTTTTTATTATATCAAGCTTATCTTTAATAGTTAACACCACCCGCTTCCGTTTCCCTGACATGCTGAGGCTCTGGGACTCAGGGCCTCACCCCACACTCACTCTGAAGCAACCTACAGAATCCTTCCTTCTTTGACACAGACTCACTTTAACAGTCCTACACCCTGAATCTTGCAACCTTACCAGGAACCTGGTGGCCCTGACCCCGTTCCCGGATTTGCTTGGCCAGCAAAGAGACAGCAGAGGAAGATGAGAGAGGAGGAAGTTTGAGGGAACAGGCCTTTAACTTAGATGGGCAGTAGAGGAGGCCCCAAGCCACCGCGGATAATCCGGATTACAAACATTTGTTTTACTCCCCCAGTGGCCGCGTTAAAGACTATAACCCCATAGTGACCACAAACCTCCCTCACGCCCCGATCCAGAGTAAACGTCCGTCACTAGCCCCTGCCACACCCCAAAGTTACAGCAGAGAGCGGAAGAACCAGGGAGTCGGGGACTAGCCCCCTTCCACAAGGGAACGGTTACGTTTAATTTCTTCCCCAGAAGCCAACCCCTTCCACCGCAAGCCACACTTCCCCGCGCTGGACTTAGCCTGGACAGTCCTCCCGGCCCCTCACAGCCCGACGGGCCCCTCTCCCCACCTCAATTGGAACCAGGACCCGCACCGCTCCCTGACTAACGCGCGGCGACCGCTCCTCCCCCAGCACACGCTCCCGGATGATGCCCCCTCCCGCTGCCGGCCCCGCCCCTTGCTCCTCCCAGAGGCGGGACTTCCCCTAGTCCCCGGAAGGAGGAGGAGCGCCGCCAGTCTGGAGTGGGTACCTGGGGCGGAGGCAAAGGCGGAGGCAGAGGCGGAGGGGCTTTGAAAGGTGAGGGCGCGGGGCGGCACGGGGGCAGCTTGGGGCGGGGACGTGCTCTCGCTCCGGCTGCTAATGGTTTATTAACAGAGCGGGGGAGGCCGCGCCTCCGGGCAGGCGGGGAGGAAAAAATTCCCACGGGCACTCTGGGGTGGGCGGGACGACACCCCTCAACGTCGTTCTCCACTCGCCCGCCGCCTGGGCTGAGCTGCAGTGGGCGGCGTGCCAGTTTCCTCCGCCGTGGGGAAGTGGGCAGGACTGTTGAGGGGAGCTCGAGTGGTGATTTCGCGGGTTTCTGGCCTTTCCAGACCCTTGGTGATTTTCTGGGTGCGGAGCTCCTCTGGGGCCTGGGGATTTGTGTCGTCTCTCGAACGTCATCGTGAAGCTCCAAGGGTCCGGTTTCCTAGCTACCGTGCCCCCTCTCCGGAGGCAGAGTAGCGGACTGGCGGGCTTGCTGCGCTGGGTACCTGCGTCCCGCCAAAGAGCCAGGTTTGTAATCAGGAAAATGACTCTGGTGTTAATTTCGTAGAGCATCCTTCCTCTGCCACTCAACCCTGATGGATTTAGAGAACCACCTTCAGTGTTAAAGATTTTAATGAATACTGTAGTTGTCCCGGATGCCAAGCTGGCAGGATGCACTCTATGCGAAATTGTGAAGCATTGGTTCGTGATTCTAAGTGGGGCAAATTGGCTTTCCTCTGTATGTTATCTTCCCATTTCTTATTTCTGTCATGTTGTGCTGCCCTGTTTTCCAGCAATGGAAGAACTGTGATAAATTTATTCACAACAACGTGAAAAGAACTTAGAATCATACACTGTAGCCCTTAAATCATGTATTATGCCGGCTTGTTTTGGTGTCCCTAGTAATTTCATCAGAGTGTGAGCTCCTTGGGAGGAGAGACCGTGTTGTTGATTTCTTCTAGTAACGCCGCAGCTCTGAGCATGTGCTGGCACATAGTGTGTACATTCAGTAACCATTTCTTTGATCAATAAAGGTTTCCTCTCCAAACTGTCATATGAAAGGAAACATCAGGGAGGGGTGCTGTTTTACAAATAGGAATGCCCCCCTTCTGGTGGAATTTCAAGTAATGGCCAGGGTTCCACTGTCCTTCAAACTTTAAAAATGTAAACTGTCACCTGACAGGGCAACTGATTCCTAGAATGAATCTTTTCTTTAGGATGAGTTAACCTCAAAGTCTAGACTAAAGGATATTTGTTCTGATGAGAAATTCAAGTAGCATCATCAAAGTACCTTTTAGTTGTAGAGCTACTGTGGGTGAGAGAGCAATATGGATTCTTTAACTTAAGTTCTTTGGCAGACAGCATAGCTATGTATGTGCCTTGTATGTGATATTAACTATGAAGCACAAAGATGTGATAGTATTGATCGTCTTCATTTATTTAATGCTTTCTGTTTGGAGTCTCTTTGTTTTTCTCTTTGCCTAATGGTAAGGTATCATTAAAGAATCTTGATTAAATTCTCATTTCAAGAAATTGAGTGTATACTCAGCATATAAAGAAATTACATCCATTGCATGGATTCTTTTTTGAATTCCAAAGACCAAGAGATGGCTTATTCATCAGCCTACCTTCACCTTCTCATTTCTCTCCTCAGATTCAGTTCACATACCTTTTCCCTCTGTCATCATTCTTCCCTCCCCAGATAACATAGTAAAAGTATTCACAATTTTAAAAGAGGAGCCAACCATATTTAAATTATCTTCTTTTTCAATGACAGAATTTTTGATGTTATTGATAAAATAGTTTTGAAATATGAAGAGAGAACTGGAAATTTGGCAGTTGGACAAATGAAACTTGATTTATTTAAACAAAATTTGCTTCTTCAAATATTCAATACTGCAGTTTTCCCAAATAACTTTTTTTTCTCTCGATGGGGAATCCTTAAATTTTGTAATCGGTGTTATCAATAAGATGGTAGAGGGAAGTCTCAAATTTTCATCTCTTTTGAACATTCTTTTCTTGCCTATTGGATGGATGATTTCCGGAAGTGTCTGGCCTAACTCATGTGCACTAAAATTCTGTTACATAATTTTTTAAAAAGCATGTTTGTAAACTCTAAACTATTTTGATGATTATTTTATGAAACTAAAATTTAGCATGAATGAGAGATAAAATAACTTTTTAAAGGCATGATTTTTACTACCTTGTATAAATATAATATTGGCAGCAGTCATTGTGTAGGACTGGATGGGAAATCAGGAGAACTGGTTTCTAATCCCTGCTCTGTCACTAACAAGCTGTGTGATCTTCGGTAAGTCATTTAAACTCTATGTTCTTGGCTTTGATATTTATGAATGAAGGTAGACAGTATCTTCCTTTTAGAATCATTGTCAGGATTTAAAAAGAGTTATGACAATGCAGTAAAACATTTCTATACCTATAGGATTTTTAATAGCTAAACCATGTACAGTGATAGTTATTTTTATAGTGTCACATTCTTACTCCTTCTACCATTGTCATAGGAGTCACCTATTGATAGGATAAATGTCTTTTGACATGGTATAGCTTTGTGAGATAGTCATCTGGTGTAAATGAAACTGCTTTTGAGTACTAAGAAAATCATCTTTCATTTAATGTTCCTAATGTTCACACTTGCTTTAGCGTATCTACTGAAGCCATATTTGTCATTTGTTCTCATAAATGTTTTTTCATTATTTCTCCTAATTCGGACAGATTTATTAGAAAGACATTACAGTGCAATGCACAGGCACAGTTTGTGCAAATTTAACTATGTACTCAAAAAATACTTATTTGTACTATATGGCTTCACAATATAAGCTGCCTAGTTTATCTGATGCTTAATTTTAAAAAAATTTTTAAAAAAACCCAACAGTAATCTCTTTAAAACCTGGAGAAGAAACTGGGTGGACCTACTGTGAAGCAGTATGATATATAAAAAACATACTTTACAGAGTAATATAGAGATTTTTTTAAAGGTAATTTTGACCACAATTCTCATCTTTGCTGACTTTAACATAAGCCTTCTGTAATATGCAACCCAAGGGTAATCTCAAGTAACAGAATATTTTATCTGTTGACTAGGATTTGTTAGATTGCTGCTACAATGCTCAGTATATCTCCTGGCAGTTACTGTCATAAGGTCACACTAAAGCCTACATTATAAAGAAAATTTCTGGTGTATAATCTGAGCAACTGTTATTCTGATTTTATATGAGGTGTTAACCATTGTAGAAACTGTCACATTGCTTTTAAACATAACAGAATTTGTAGAATCAAATGAGTGGTATTTCCCCCACTCCCACCCACCCAAAAAAGGAATCGTCTTGGAAAGTTATAAACTTGATTCAGTGATACTGCCATTGCTCAAAAAATTTTGGCGCTCTATTTTTGGATTCCCTTCAAAGTTTGAAGCACATTTAAAAAATATCTGCAGGTAATTAATGTTCATCTTTTGAAATTGGATTTCATTTCTGGAAGCTGCTAACAGTCCCCAGACTAAGAAAAGTAAAAAAAAAAAAAAATATTTAAGCCATTCTTTGGGATAAAAAAGTGGAGTGGGGTTATTTTCATATTTTTATTTATTTTTTGATACTATATTTTACAGAAAATCTGCAAGAATATTCTGTGCCATGGTGCAAATATTGGAATAATTAGCTTCATAAGGTGATTTCTTTGAAGGAGATAGCACTCAATAAAATATATGAGTTCTTATACATATATTATGAGGTCAGTCTCATTACATTGTGATCATATGTCTATATTCCTTAGCAACTACAGAAGTACATATACGTTACTGTTCTAGTTATCTTACTTGTCTCTAATTGTTCCTTTATTATGTACTTGTGTTAATTTTAATGGAGGTCAGCCTTTTGTGAATCAGAAACTTATAATATTTGTTTTCTTTTCCAATATCATGCTGTGTTTCACCATGAAACTTTTATTTTTTTCACCCAGTTTTGGATTGTTAGTAAGTTTTCTATTGGAGTATATCTTGAAGTGGTTTAAAGCCACTGCCATTTTACTACAGTATTTAGAAGCTACAATCTTAGTGGATAGGTGATCTCTTAATTTTGCAATGCTGTCTTCTGTCAACTACTTCTTTATAACTTTCTTCATATAAATTGATTGATCCTTTATGTTATAATTCATACCATTTCTCTGTTCAGAATCCTTTGCCTTAGGATGAATGATTCTGGTAATCCTACCCTATTTTTCTATACTTGTCTCTTTTTTTCCAGCATAAAGCCTTTCTTCACACCTTTTTGGTCATACTTACTTAACATAACTTGTGCTCTCTCAGTGCCAAAGTTTTGACCTTACTATTTTTACCTGCCTGAAATCCTTTTTTCTGTCATTCTTTTTGTTGAAATATAGCCAGTACTTTAGAAGTCTATCAGATCATATCTGTTAAATAAAATCTTCACTGAAGCACTTGCTATTCTGTTCTTCCTGCATCTTTATAATTTTATTGCAGTTATTTTTATCTCTCATTTTGTACTAAATGAATACCTTGAATTTTTCTTAATATATGTTTGTATGTTCTACCCATGGATAATAATCTTCTGGAGAACAGGGCCATTATTTTTCTATGTATCCCTTTCATCACAAAATATACCATAATTCCGAATAAATGTTCATACAATTATTTCATAGATGTTCAATAAATTATTTGTTGAATAGCTATTCTAGCATCTTCACTCATATTTTATATGATTTTTACCTTCGTGAACCATTTTATAACACCAAATAAATATAGTTTGTACCATAAATGCATTCACTGTTGTAATCCGGTTATCATTATTATGTTCCTAATAACTTTATTTTGTAGAAGCTTAAGTGAAAATGGTACATGTTAGAAGACACGAAACAAGGAAAAATTCTAAAACTCAAGAGCGTGAGCAGAAATCTCGAGTTGATTGGAGGCGGACTAAAAGAAGTAGTATCTCACAGTTATTTGATAGTGACGAAGAGCTTGACAGTGACGAAGAGCTTGACAGTGATGAAGAGTTTGATAGCGAGGAGCTTGACAGTGATGAAGATCTTGACAGTGATGAAGAGCTTGATGGTAACAAGGGGTTTGATAGTGATAAAAAGCTGGAAAATGAAAGAGAACTTAGATTAATTAAAGTTGAAAGTGAAGGTAGTAACTGTGAGCATCTCACGAACACTGGCAACAGTTCAGCGTATGGAGAAGAAAAGAACAAAAACAAACATAGAAGAATTGACTTACCAGATCATGAAAAGCATTCAAGTCAAGAGGATGATGATCTCAACACACACACAGGACAAATCATAGAAGAGGACTTAGAAGAAGAACACATCAAGCGAGGGAAGAGAAAAAGGATCTCCTCTGTTATGTATGACAGTGATGAGAGTGACGATAGTGATATCCTAGTTAGAAAAGTAGGTGTTAAACGTCCACGTAGAGTGGTTGAAGATGAATGTTCTTCAGTGGAGATGGAGCAAAAAAACCCTGAAAAACCTTTAGCTGCAAGAAAGCGAGAACAACTCCAGAAACTGAAAGAACTCTCAAAACAAAGATCTCGTCAGAGACGCAATAGTAGTAGAGATTTTGAGGTGTGTTTTATTTTATTGGTTTTGTTACTGTTTTTAAATTTTTCCTTAAAGTATTTAATTTTCATGAAAATCAAAGTGTTGAGTCTGTTCTGTTTCTCAATTCTTGAATTTATTTTTCAATCAAGTATCCTTGAACATGTTTGATTGCACTGTTGTATCTAATATACTGTTTTATCATGAGCTTCAGTTTATCACTTTTAAAATTGAAAGACTGTTTAATATGGTCTTTCCTCTTTTTAACTTCTACTTATAATCTTAATGTCCACTTTACACATATCAGTTACCAAGGTATATTATCTTCTTCCTAATTCCAAAAGTTCAACATTTAACATGACAAGACTTTTTTTGACCTTACAATATGAGGTTAATTTCCATGGATCATTGTTTTGGTTTCAGATTTAATCTTTTACTTTCATATCCATACTGAACATTTAAAGGTACAAATTTACTGAAGTATATGCTTTAATTTAATTAGGACTCTGAAAAGGAATCCTGCCCAAGCAGTGATGAAAATGATGATGATGAGGATGAGGATGATTATGAATATGATGAAGATGGAGATGATTATATTATTGATGACTTTGTAGTTCAAGATGAGGAGGGTGATGAAGAGAATAAAAGCCAGCGAGAAGAAAAATTGACTACATCACAACTGAAATTAGTAAAACAGAATTCTCTTTGTAAGTTAATATCAAGAAAATGTTTTATGATTTGCTCTGATGATGATATTATATCAAGTATCAAATCAGCCTTTTACTATCATGTTCTGAGTCATTGATTAGGAACTATGGTTTTATTTTTAGCTAATTTTGTCATTCTGATAATAGTCTATTCTAGTAGTTTCAGGAACCCTTTATATGAAAAAATTATTGAGGACCCCAAAGAGCTTTTGTTTTTGTGGGTTATATCTATCAACATTTACCACTGTAGAAATACAAAACAAAAATTTAAAATATATTTATTAATTAACAGACTTAAACTAACATTAATAAGCTTGTTACATGGTAATATAAATAACATTTTTTATTAAAAATAACTATTTAAAAGAGAAGAATGGCATTGTTTTACATTTTAAAATAATTGTATTTAATATATAGCTTAATAGAAGGCAGCTGGGTTCTTATACCTGCTTTTGGTTTCAGTGTATTTTGATGTTTTGGTTGAAGTAGATGAGAACAATTTTGCTTCACACAGATAGTTAGCTGGAAAAGGGAGAAAGATTTTTTTAAAGTATTTTCAAAATAGTGTGGATATTTTTGTCACTACACCACAATTCAACAAGTGATTGTTTCTTAAAGTCAGTTGCAATATGGAATCTGAAACCATAAAAATGAGTTTTTAGTACTTACTTACATTGCATTCCATTAATCTGTCTTGCAGTTTGAATGGATCTTTTACCCATACATGACTTTGTAATATCATGCATTAGTCATTTGGAAAATATTGGTTCACTGGGTTATGTAGATTCACCAAATGTTCACACATTTCTTTATATAATATTTTCAAAATCACATTTGTCAATATTACCACCAATCTCATCAAAATTTTCTTAGGTATGGGGAAGCTGTCAAGTTCACAGCAGCAGATACAAGTTTTCTAAAATTCTAATTTCTACTTGAAGATCTGTTTTTTTTAAATCTTTGGCAACAAATACTGTGAGTTCTTGAAATCACAGGTTCCCTTTGTTCTTTTTTGAGAAAATTGACAAATGCCTGAATGTCCATGGTTTGTCAGTTGTTTACTCCTTCTTTCCTCCCTCCCTCCCCCTTCCGCCTTCCCTTCCCCCTCCCCTTCCTCTCTCCTCCCCTTCCTCTCTCCTCCCCTCGCCCTTCCCCTCCCCTTCCCTTTCTCTTCCACTCCCCCTCCCTTTTCCCTCCCCTTTCACTTTCCCTTCCCTTCCCTTCCCTTCCCTTCCTTTCCATCCTTTCTTCCTTTCTTTTTCTTTTTCTTTAAGTAAGTAAGTAAACTCTGCACCCAGCGTGGGGCTTGAACTCACAACCCTGAGATCATGAGTCACATGCTTGTGGTGCCTGGGTGGCGCAGTCAGTTTGGCATCCGAGTCTTGGTTTCTCAGCTCAAGTAGTTATTTCAGGGTCCTGAGATCAAGCCCTACATTGGGCTCCACCCTCAGCACAGAGTCTGCTTCAGATTCTCTCTCCTTCCTGTTCCTGCTTTCTCTCTCTTTAAAATAAATAAATTAAAAAAAAAAAAAAAAAAGAGTTGCATGCTCTACTGACTGAGCCAGCCAGGTGACCCTGTCAGTTTTTCTTTCAAGTAAACATGGTGTTTCATGATAAATGACACTTTTTCAGCTGCCAACTCAGTTTTTCCTCAAAGTATGATTGATCATAGTATGATGTAGCATGGGTGCTTTATGCATACTTCCCATTTCATCCCATTGAATACTAAAAAGATGTATGTTCAAGATTTAATAAAATTAATAGTTTTTACTGCTTCATCAAGGACATTCTTTAGTGAAAGTAGCTTTTTACTGAGTGTATAGCAATGATGACTACAGTGATTACTAGTGGTTTGGTGCTACTGCTGTGATTCATGTTAGGGAGCCAGCTGCCTTACCCATAGTTACTTTTTGTACCATTATTTAAAATGTCAACATGGTAAAAACAGCATGATTAGCTTAGTATTATTATTTTGACCTCCTAGATCCCCTTGAATGAACTTGGGGACTTATAGGTGTCTACAGACCACACTTTGAGACCCTGACAATTTAAGGTATCTTAAAAAATGCATTATTTTTCTAATCCCTATAATTGTGCATAATTCAAAGACTGTTTTTATGTTTTACAACTCTGGTAGAAACAGGCTGTTGAGTGAATATGTTTTTTATTTTTTTCTTCAAGAGTGGATTCTTTCCAGTTTTTTTAAATGGTCATATTTACTAAAATTATGTGTAACATGGTTCAATATCAATCTCATGATTTATGATAAAATAGTAGATTGAGGTATGAATTAAATTTCAAGAAATTTATCAGTTATAGAGATGCCAGTGATAAGCATCTATATTTCAAAAGTCAATGACTACTTTCCTTACATCAGTAGTCACTTGTTTGCCTACGACCTGGACACTGAAATTTTAGGTAAAATCAATTAGGACATATCCCATCATTCTGAATTATAATATGTAGAATGTGATAGAACATTTTCTCAGTGATACGTACTCATGCCTACTCCTGCTAATTAATGAAAATTAAAGTTCATCATTGCTTCTCTATCCTATATGTCTATGCTTACTTTTATTTTTTTTAAGGGACAATTTTAGATTTACTGAAGAGTAGAAAGTACAGAGAGGTCCTACATAACCCCCTCACACACAGTTTCCCTTATAATTAACATTTTGCATTAGTTTGGTTACACATGGTAAAATTGATGAGCCAATATTGATGCAGTATTATTAACTATAGTTCATATTTTATCTCAGGGGTCACTCTTTGTGTTGTACATTCTGTGGGTTTTGACAAATACATAATGATGCAACAGGCATCCATCATTACAGTATCATACAGAATAGTTTCACTGTCCTCAAAATCTCCTGTGCTCTACCTATTCATTTCTCCCATCCTCCACTGAACTCCTGGCAACCACTGATCTTTTTAATGTCTCCACAGTTTGCCTTTGCTAGAATATTTTATAGTTGGAATTACACAGCATGTAGCCCCTTCAGACTGAATTTTTTCACTTAATAATATGCATTTAAGTTTCCTCCGTGTTTTAATGTGGTATGATAGATTATTTCTTTTTATCACTGAATAATATTTCATTGTATGGATGTACCACAATTTGTTTATTCATTCACCTGCTAAAAGACATGTTGGTTGCTTCCAAGTTTTGGCAATTATGAATAAAGCTGCTATAAATATTTGTGTGCAGATTTCCTGTGGATACAAATTTTCAGCTCATTTGGGTAGATACCAGGGAGCTCTGAGCTTGCTTCTACTGTTGAGCATCTCTGCCTCAGAGAGAGATGAATCTCATTTTTTATGCAATACATTTTACCTTGTGTGTTCCTAATTGCAACTTCTTCCAGCTTTATCCTTGCAAGTTGTCTTTTCTCAGCTTGCAACCATATTCATGCCTTTCCTCCCTTGAGTTGGTATGTTTCATTAACCACTATTCAAAATTTTATTCTTTGTTCCAGTTTCTCATTAACTCTACAAAGCATCATTGGGCTCTTGCACCCATCAGTCCAGTGAAATTGCCCTCATTGAAGTTAGTGATTACTTCCTAGTTGCCAAAATGCTTTTTCAGTTCTTATGTTAAGGTTGTATTTGTTATGTGCTTTGCCACCAAGAATTGATCACGCTTCCTTTTAGAAAGTTCTCTTTTTAGCTTCTGTGGTAACATTCTATCTTGTCTTCCCCTTTATAATATTGCTTTCCTCTTTTTCCACTTGCCATGTAAATCTTGGTGTTCTAAAGGTCATCCTCAAACTCCCTTGCTTGTGCTTCTCTTCCCCACAACTTTAGCCCAGTCTATAGGCAAAAATTGCCAAACTTTTATTTCCAGCACAGATTTCTCCAAAGCCTAAGTCACAATTTTTCATCTTATTGAACATTTTCATCAGGGTATCTTTCAGACACCTCAGACTCAATATGTGTAAACTAAATTATTGAGCGGTAACATAAAGGAGTTTTGGGGTGGTGTAGAACTATTGTTTTTTTGGTTGTCATGGTGGTTACACAACTTTATGCATTAGTCATAGAACTGTACACCAAAAAGAGTGAAATTTATGGTATGTAAAAAAGTAAAATTCAATAAAGAGAGCCAAATAAATAGGCATTCCCTCTTCCAAAAATAACCTCAATAGTTAATCCACTTCACTTCTCTTTGTATTTCTCACACTCTTTAAGGTTGATGATACATTATAGGAACTCATTATTAGTTGGATAAATGGATGATTAAGATAAGTGTATTGGCTAAAGGCTCTTGGGTCCATATTTCAAGACAGAGAAATGTTAGATCTGATCAGATTTCTTAAAACATCAGAGGAAAACAACCCCACACATTTTAGGTGATAATGTATGACTTGTTTTTAATACTTATCAATGTTTATGCCATTTATGAATATAATAAATAAAATATAGGCGGTTTCCAATTTGTCAAGGGATTATGTTCTGAAAGTCGCTGTAGGTTAATTGTCTTTAAAAATATATTTTCTCATTAAAGTAATAACCTATGTAATGAATAATAAACACTACACTGTGGCTTTGGTTAAACTATAATTAGGCTAATATTCCCAGATTCATTCTCTTCACAACCTCTATAAGAACACTGACAACTACTCATAGTTAACATATGGTCACAATTTGGGAGAAAATTTTCTAATTCCAAATTCATGACTCAGGTGAGAATCACAATGTGTGGCCAATGCAATTTTACCTTTTTGAAGAGAACAGTTCTACCTACAGGAAGACATTTTGTCACTTCCTCATTATCTGCCATTTGGCTCTGAGAGATGTATTGGTAACACCTCAGAATAGTTTCCTCTTCCACTACACCTTTGAAGCAGTTGAAGACAATCATGGTCTTTTTTCCTTCTCATAAACCCCTGTATTTCTCTAAATTTATTTTGAGACTGCAGCTCCCAGAAAAGATATGATAAAAAGTAGAGGGATAGACTAGCAGTGGTCCACTGTATTCCAGACCTATAATGTTCACATGCAAATACTATTACACACAGATAGATAGGAATAAACTTCAGATTTGTGGATACTGAAGATTATATTGTTTTTCCAGTACTCTATCATATGTTCAAAGTGGCAGAGAAGAAAGTACAGACAGAAGATTACATCTCAGTCTACTAGTGCCTTGCTAGATAAATACTTGCCTAGTGTAGTGTACTGGAAATTAGACTAAAAGCAAACATTAGCTTAGTCTCTACCTAGGAATTAAAGAGAATAATTCTATCAACATAACACAGAGTGTGCCTAAGAACAGTCTTGCAACCATTTACATTGAATATTAAATTCTAGAATCTTCCCTTTTTTTGTAGGATAAGTAAAAAGTTCCAGTGAAATCATATTGTAGCACAAGGGAAAGGTAACAATGCCCTGAAGACTCAGAGGAAGAAAATGCCTGTGAAAAGTGTTTCATTAAAGGAAACAGAAGAAAATTGTATAAAGCATTTGCTTTACAAGCTGTGAAAAGGAAATAGGAAGCTGTAAGGAGAGAACAACTTGAGGGGAAATAGAGCTACCTAAGGATAAGTTGCTAGAAAATTAAAAATATAAAGCCAGAAATAAAATCTATACTGAAAGATGTAAACAACAGAATTAACAGTACAGAAAAATCTTATCAGTGATATCTAGGTTAATAACGTAAGAAGTTCTTCTACCATAGAGAAAATGAAAACAGTTCTAAAGAAGAAGATAATACATAAATGAATAGAAATGATTCTATTTCACATATTTCTGGGGGGAAGGTACAGAACAAATGGAAATCTAAAGGAAGAAATTTATAGCTTCAATCGGAAATGTAAAAAATTTGAATGTGCATGTTTTTGGATGGAAAAACATGGAGCTGTGAATTCAGAGGTGTGATAGAAGAAAATATTAAGCTGCTGGACACATGCATTTATGCATGTTAAGGAGGCTCACATCCTAATAAGTTGATGAAAATAGATTTGCAAATAGACATATGAAGGAAATATTTTTCTAATTATAAGAATGAAGAAAAAGTTATCTAGCCATCCTTTTTAGAATCATAAAAATGGCTTAATACAGGGGTGCTGGGTCAGTCAGTTAGGCAGCCGACTCTTAATTTCGGCTCAGGTCATGATGCCAAGTTTTGAGATTGAGCCCTGTGTCAGGCTCTTGCTTAGCATGGAGTCTGCCTGAGATTTTTTCACTCTCTCTCTCCCTCTGCCCTTCCCTCCACTCACACTCACTCTGTCTCTCTCAAATAAATAAAATCTTTTTAAAAAATTGTTTAATATATTAATTGGTTGCATTAGTATGTCAAAAGACAAAAAATCATATCATAATTTTAATAGATTCTAAAAAAGCATTTGATAAAATTCAATGCCCATATCTAGTTTAAAAACAAAAAAACAAGTCTTAAAAAATTAGTCATATGAGTATTTGTCCTTTACATAACAAAGAATATTTTAAACAATATATACTTCTAATGAAGCGGTAGAGATACTCTCTTTAAGGAATAAGGAGTACCTGGGGTGGCTCAGTCAGTTGAGTGTCTGACTCTTGGTTTCAACTCAAGTCATGATCTCCGAGGTCATGGGATCAAGCCCTGTGTGGAGCTCTGCGTTGGGCTCCACACTCAGCAAGGAGCTGGCTTGAAGATGCTCTCCCTCTGCCCTTCCCTGACCCATGTACGCATTCTCTCTCCCTCACTCTTTCTCTAAAATAAAATAAAATAAAATCTTTTAAAAAAAGAACAAGATAAAATTTTTTTACTCTGTTCTAGATGTTTTGAACAATATAATAAAAGTAAAACAAGAAATATAACTATTGAAAAAGAAGACATTATTTGAACATATACACACACACACACACACACACACAAGCTACAAGTTTCTGACTCATTTAACCATGGATACAAAATTAAAAGAAAGCATATGAATAGATTGAGAGCAGGAGGACATGTAGCATATATTTCCATAGTTTTCTTAAATTCTTTTTTTCCTATTGGGGGAACCTGTTAAGAGTAGAAAAAGAACCCAATTTCTTGCTCTGTCTCTTCTTTCTTACACTAGGCTCATACTTCCATTTCAAAAGAAAGTACACCAACACTCTGTGTGCTTCTATTTAAGAGAATATTTACAAACATTCTCTTGGTTCTTGAAATAAACTTAGCACTAGCAAGACCACATCCTTCTCAGGGTTGGGAAAGTTGGGAAAGAAAGCAGAGTCACTGCCAAGGAATTCCTGAACAGTATCTCCCTCTATCCAGCTCCGTGATGTGCTAGGAAGTTCATTTTCTGCAGATATATAAGAGAATATGACTATGGGGATTTGCAAAAGATCTCAGAAAGATGACCAGATTCACAATGAATATGTAAAATTCAATAGTTTTCTTGTATGCTATCAATAATTATTTAGAAGCTATAAAGAAGGACAATTCCATTTATAGTAGCAAACAAAATAAAGTTCCTAGGCCTAATCTTAGGAACAAAAGCATGACTTTATAGGTACAAGAATAAACTTTACTGTGAAATAGCAAAGAAAACATGAATGAAAGAGACCTAGCATGTTTCTGGAAAGCAATAAATAGTACAAGAAATTATTTCTTCTGAAATTAACATTTTTTTAAGGGGGTGAGGGGCAAAAGGAGAGGGGGAGAGAGAATCTTAAGCAGGCTCCATGCCCAGCTCAGAGCCTGATGCTTGGCTCAATCTCACAACCCTGAGATCATGACCTGAGGTGAAATCAAGAGTCTGACACTTAACCACCTGAGTCACCCAGAGCCCGTGAAATTAACTTTTTGATTCAACTTTGCAAAACAATGCTAAAGTTCACTTGGGAAAAATATATGAGAATAAATAAAATTAGACAACAAACAGTAAATCAGAAGGACTTGCCCCACCAGCTATAAAAATTACTGTAACATTTCAGTAAGTAAAGCAGTGTAGTACTGGCATGAAAATGACAGCCAGATCATTAAGAAAGGTACATGGCGCTGAGACAGAATCTTAACATATATGTGAAATTAATGATAAAAGATGCATGGAAAATCAACAGAATGACTCAACTACCCTATGATTGAGTATGGGGAAATTGACTGACTACCTTGGAAAAATCAAGTTATGCATAAACACAAATATTGTTGATTTTCTCCCGTATTCTTTGGCAACTTTTTTATAATCAAAGAAGAAAAATTTAAATGATAGTCCTAGGATGTTCCACAGAAGCTCATCCAATATAGGGATTTGAGCACTGAAAAAAGCTCTGGAGGAGGTCTGAGCTCTAATCCTGATTCTTCCTCTATCTAGTTGTGTGAACTTGGGTAAGTTCTTTCATCATTGGGTCATTTTTAAAAATTTTAAAATGAGAGATTTGAGGGGTGCCTGAATGGCTCAGTCGGTTAAGCATCCTACTCTTGATTTCAGTTCGGGTCATGATCTCAGGGTTTTGAGATCAAGCCCCACATTGGGCTCCATGCTGGTCATGGAGCCTGCTTGAGATTCTCTCTCTCCCTCCCACCATCCCTCTCTAAAAAAATAAAATAAAAAATACGAAATGAAATGAGAGATTTGAATTATTTTCTCCAATTTCCCATCCACGTCTAAAATTCCATGTTCTGAACTATATTATCAAACCTAACTACAATGCAGAACAACATCTACTTAGGGGATAGTAGCATGAAATCTGGAGTACACTATTTGGGTTCTAAGCACTGATTTCAACACTTACTAGCTGTGTGATCTTGGGGAAATTTTTCATCCTCTTTGTATTTATTTATTTCCTTAACTAAAAATAAACTGAGGGCATTGATAGTATCTCATAGGCTTGTATTGAGAAATAAAGCAATGCATGTAAGTACATGCAACAATGCCTGGCATATACTTGCTCAATAAAATATTTTTTCAATCTGAGATGCCAGGAGCTTAATTCCTCCACCACCCATCTATCCACTCAAGCACAGTGAAACTGAGGCCTTCTTGACTCTCTTGAAGGAGATTCTGATATGCATTGATTGGAGAGAGATTCTGTGGTTAAGCAAAAATTCTCCAGATGATTCTGATCCTCTGCCCTTTCCTTTTACTCCCAATTCCTAAGAAACACCATCAAGGTCTTTAAATAGAACAATAGTTCCCACACTCTATAGCAGGTGAGTAAGGTTGAGCATCAGCACATTCAAAGACTGATAAAATCAGTGGGATAAAAAATTCTATTTCAGTTTATTTGATAGTTAAACTTAGGAGTACAGGGGATGAATTTCATGTTTTTTCCCCCTCAACATGTCTATTAATATTCCTAGAACATTTTCCCCTTAATATAGTTTGGGAAGTGCTAGATAGAGTTTAAATGCAGTTTAACACTCACAAATTAAATGATATACCAATACTATATTATATCAAGAGGTTGATGAAAATCTAGTCATAATAGAATGCTATTGAAGTATTATTTCATTTTCCAATTACATTCTTCTGATTTTTAAAAAAAAATACTCATAAATGGCTGTGATCAGTTCTTTTATATATAGGCCCTCTAAAGTCTAAGGGCCCTGGTGCAAATTATCTGCTATTGTCATTTAATTTTATTAGTGCTTTATTTTGGCCACTTTAGTACTTTAATAATATGTTTTCTTAAAAAAGAATGCATACTAAATATTTTTCCTGAAATCTAAAGAGTTATACAGCCCTCTTAGTAGCTAAAATATAAGTTAAAATATTTCTCCATGTTAAAGCTCATTTTTGTTTTATTTCAGCAAAAGTAAGGTCAAAATTCACTCATAAATGTTAACATAGGTCTTATTTTGCTTAAATTTCTCACCAAGCATCACCCACTTTTCCTGAAATCTCAGGCTGCCCCTAATATTCTTATATGTGCCCAGGCCAGGGCAAATTTCTGTGATGACCGTTTGGATCAAGGAAGAGGTTGTGTTTGGTTAGAGAGTATTTCTACAGCCATAGTAAACCCAAGAGCAATGGGAAATAGTAGGGACCTTCTCTCTTACCATTGCATGGCCCATCACAACAGATTCCACGGACCACATTGGGTTAATGGGAAGGCAGGCTTATATATTCGGTATGAGAAAGAGAAGACAGAACTTTTCTCAACTGATATGGAAAATCCTAAATCTGGAGCAGCAGAAAGGGAAATGGAGTTTTTATAGCCATTGGGGTTTTGGCTAGGGTAGTAATTTCTTGGGCAATTTCATATGTACCATGTTTCAGAGAGAAGTAAAGACAGGAGTTTCAGGTTCATATTGAACTATCTACTTATAAAAGTTTCCTCTTGCTTTCTCACTCTAATTGTTAAGTTGATGATTAAACTTAGGTCCACAGGGGATGATTTGGGTGTGGGTTTTTTTTGGGTTTTTTTGTTTTTTTGGGTTTTTTTTTACAATGTATCTCTTAATATTTTCTGAATAGTTTTCCCTTAATAAGTTTGGAAAGTGAAGATTATTTGAAATAACAACTTGAAATTTTGGATTAGAAGCCAGTAAATCTGGAAAATGGAGATTTGCTCAGTGATAAGACAAGTCACCGAGGCTAATTAATTAGCCTATCCTAATTAATTAGGATAATTAAGTGACTTCTCCTACTTATAGTATTAATTTCCTAGAGAAAGGAACATATTTAGGGGATTGTTTTATTTACTATATTCTAATATATATTTAAAATTAATTTCAGATTCTTTTAGTGACCACTATACTCACTTTGAAAGAGTTGTGAAGGCTCTTCTGATCAATGCTTTAGATGAATCTTTTCTGGGAACATTGTATGGTAAGTTAATACAAATGGAACAATTAGAGGTTTTTTCCTTTTCCAATTTTTAAACACCCTACTAATATATAATATAATAATAATATAATATAATATAATATAATATAATATAATATAATATAATATATACTTAAGCAAAACCAAGAGAACCATTTTTAGGCCCTCCAATTGTTCCCTCTAGGATCAACTACAGCAGAAGCCCATTCACATGAAAAACTTGTTACTTTTTGATGGCTGAGTAATATTCCATAAAATATTACTCAGCCATCAAAAAGAACGATTTCTCAACATTTGCTGCAACATGGATGGGACTGGAGGAGATAATGCTAAGCGAAATAAGTCAAGCAGAGAAAGACAATTATCATATGGTTTCACTCATTTATGGAACATGAGTAGGAAGGTCAGTAGGAGAAGAAAGGGAAGAAGAAAGGGGGTAAACAGAAGGGGGAATGAACCATGAGAGACTATGGACTCTGGGAAAAAACTGAGGGCTTCAGAGGGGAGGGGGGTGGGAGAATGGGATAGGCTGGTGATGGGTAGTAAGGAGGGCACGTATTCCATGGTGCACTGGTGTTATACGCAACTAATGAATCATGGAACTTTACATTAAAAACCAGGGATGTACTGTATGGTGACTAACAATATAATAAAAAAATATTATTTAAAAAACAACAAAAAAAAGAAAAACTTGTTACTGTTTATTATTTGTGATATGTGGAAAGTACAAAAGAAATATGTCATGTTCCCCTGCCCTAAGAGAGTTCATAGTGAAGGTGAGGATGTAGGACATAGACCCAAAACAGCAGAGTAGTTCAACAGCTATGTGTTGTCCCAGCCTCTCTAAGCTCATTGAGTTTCACTGAAAGTTATGTGCTGTTTTATGCTTTTGTGCCTTTGCCCATACTGTTCCCTCTTAAAATATAATCCCTTTCTACCCTAGATTTTCCAGGTAAAATTGTTTTCACTGTCAAAGCTACTATGATCCACTCAAGTAATATTTTTACTCCCTCATTTGTGCTCTCAGTGTCCTGGTGGTACTGATGTGTATACACTTTTCATACTGTATTGAAAATGTATTTTTGCTTTCCTCCCTTCTAAGAGTACAGAAGAAACACACCTTAGATATACACTTATCCCTTGCATCTAGCACAGAATCTGGAAGTTAATAAAGACTATAAATATGTTGTATTGAATATCTACCTAATTGCCTCAGTGAGATTTCATTCACAGTTTATTAAATAAATATTTATTGAGTGCCTAAGCCTGGCTGGGGATATTGCAATGACTATGATGTACAAGATTCCTGCCCTCATGTTGCTTAAAGTCTAATGGGAGAGACAGACCATGAATGAGTAAACAAATACATGACATAATATAATTTCAACTAGCGATTAGTTCTTGAAAAAAAAAAATAACGTAGGTTAAGGAGACCCAAGAGTGGTAAAGAAAAGGAAAGTATCTGTTAAATGGGTCAGAGAAGGTCTCTCAAGAGACGACTTTTAAATGAATGAAGTCAGGGAGAAAGTAATGCATAGATCTATCTGAGAGCACAGTAAGTGCAAAGACCCTCAGGTAAAAGTAAGTTTGATGTGATAGATGAATGGATAAAGAAGTGATATATATATCCAATGGAATATTACCCAGCCATAAAAACAACATGGAGGGTATAATGCCATAAAACAACAAGAGGGTATAATGCTAAGTGAAGTAAGTCAGTCAGAGAAAGACAAATACTGTATGATCTCACTTACATGTGGAATTTAAGAAACAAAACAAATGAACAAAGAAAAAAGAAACAAACAGACTCATAACTATAGAGAACAAACAGGTGGTTACCAGAGAGGAAGTTGTTGGGGGGGTATGAGTGAAACAGGTGAAGGGGATTAAAAGTACACTTACTGTGATGTGCACTGAGCAATGCATAGAACTGTTGAATTAATATATTGTACACCTGAAACTAATATAATACTATATGTTAATTTTACTGGAATTAAAAGAAAAGAGTAAGTTTGATGTATTCAAGGAACAATTAGAAGGCCTCTGTAGTTTTTTCCTTCCCCTAATGCTCTGATGGAATTTTTTTTCATTAATTTTTTAAAAATTTCAAATGCTTCTAACCAGTTAACCAAGTATCTTTTTAGAACTATGGTAAGAAATCCTTAAGTATTCAACTATTTAAATATTTCCTATTACTGTTTCTCAACCATGGCACTATTGGTATTTGGGGAGGCTGGATAATTCATTGGTGTGGGGGCTTAGATAGATAGATAGATAGATAGATAGATAGATAGATAGATAGATATTTCCAAAAGGGCTAAGTGATTATTTGTTGTTGTTCCCCTGAACAGATGGCACCAGACAAAAATCGTATGCACAAGATATGTTGACATCTCTTCATTATTTGGATAACCGCTTTGTTCAGCCTCGTCTAGAGAGTTTAGCTTCCAGAAGTCGTTGGAAAGAGCAATATAAGGTATATAGTTTAATTTGTTTTTGAGTCTCTGGTTGGGGGGATGGGAGTGGCAGACCTATCAGGATTTCAATATCCAGCTATTAAACTGAGTATTGACTGAATACTAACTGAATAATCTTCTAAATTATTGGCATTTTTTCTTTGTTAAATAATCAACTTGTTGTTTCTCACCTTTTCTAAAGGCTGCTATTGTTTTAATTATTATAACACTTATTATATGTATCCAGTAGTTAAGTAGTTCTAAATGATGAATAACTTTAGAACATCTCTGGGGCTTAGCCCATCTATTAAAATGAGGAGGTTATCTCACAGGATATTAATTGTTTTTTCAGAAAAGAGTTCCATTGATAAAGAAGTTTGAGAAACAGTGGGTTTAACTTAAACTTAACTGGAAGACTTTTCAAGGAACATTAATGTGTCAATTTATACTGTAAATCTTCAAGAGGGTTATGTAGAATGCAATGCTATCCAAATTTGTGTTTTCCTATGAGACTCCTTTTCATGAACTACCTTTTATCACCTCCTAGAATAATTGATTTCCGTAACATAATTTGGGAAACACTGGCCTAGGTTGTCTTTGACATCCTTCTCTACCTTAAGGTTTTGTAATTATTTGTAATTAAGATTTTGTAATTCTACCAATTTCTGGGAAGCATCTTTTTAATTTTAAGACTTATTGTATTCCATGTTATCTCATAGGTTTCTATTTTATGATCTCTAATAGTAGAGGCTGTCTTATATGATTTTTAATGGTTTTTTCTTAATATCCCTGCTTCTAATATTCTATCTTGTAATGATTAGCAAGAGGGAAAAAAAATGGCAAGGTAACAGAAGTTCAAGTTCCTAACAGTCCTTCTAGCACTTAAATCATTAGCTACACTACCTCATTTATGTCAGATTTGGTTTCATCTACGGCCTGTTCAGTCTTGAATTACCTGTTAAATTAGCCACAGATGGTTTAGGTTTAAGGGACAGTTATGGGATTACAGAAATAGAAGCCTTCAGTTCGGAGGATGGCTGAGTTTAGGGCCACCGTGTATGTATTTTTGACTTTGGGTGGGTTTTTAACCTCTCTAAACTCCACTCTCTTCCTCAGATACAGAAAATATTTACTTAATTTAAAGGGAAATATTTACTTACTTGGCAGATAAAATACATAGCACAGTTCTTAGAACATAGTATAAATATTTTCTTTAATAGAAAAATAGCATGTATTTATTGATCATTTAACTTTGCCAAGTAATTTTCATGCAATGCAAAGTATCTTTTGTTTCATAATAGTATTTTTATTATATTATGTTATTCACCATACAGTACATCCTGGTTTTTGCTGTAAAGTTCAATGATTCATTAGTTGCATATAACACCCAGTGCACCATGCGATACGTGCCCTCCTTACTACCCATCACCGGTCTATCCTATTCCCCCATCCCCCTCCCCTCTGAAGCCCTCAGTTTGTTTTTCAGAGTCCATAGTCTCTCATGCTTCATTCCCCCTTCTGATTACCCCCCCTTTCTTTATCCCTTTCTTCTCCTACCGATCTTCCTAGTTCTTATGTTCCATAGATAAGAGAAACCATATAATTGTCTTTCTCTTCTTGACTTATTTCACTTAGCATTATCTCCTCCAGTGCCGTCCATGTTGCAGAAATGCAAAGTATCTTATTTGATCTTCAGAGTACCCTCATGAGGAAGGCACTATTCTTTCCTCTGTTTTAGAGTTGAGAAAACTGTGACTCTGAACACAAGGTTACACAGCTAGTAATTAACTAAGCCAATATTTAAACCTAGAAATCATAAGTTCCTAGTATTTCTTTGACTCCAAAGCCCATGCCACTATGCTATTTTATGCTTAACTATACCATGGTATATTATGCTGAATTTGGATTACCTGGTGTTGAAATAATAACTGTGAGATACAAGAATACATTAGCTTAAAAATTTAGAGACATAGATAATTCAATATGATCTTGGAATGAATTCTTAGGAATTAGCTAAATTATGCTGCAAAAAATAAATAATATGACAGATCAACAATGAAAATCTTAATAGCTTAACCCAACAAAGCTTATTTTTCAGTTATATTATATGTCCAGTGTAAATCCACAAGAATGTTCTGTGTATTGGAGTCACTCACACAGCCAAGCTGATAGAGCTTTCGTCTTGGATGTGTTTCCATAAGTACCACAGAAACGAGAAGGGAAAGTGGTTTAGTCACTTATTCACTCTCAATGTCATCCTGTTAGTGACATGTGTCCCAAACTGCTATGAAATATGAGAAATATTAAAAGTAGAAAAAATGCAATGTAGTTGTGAGTCATACAGTGTTAAAAAGGAAACCATTGGTATACTGAATATTTAATTACTATTAGGCTGATAGAGAATACAAATGTGGATTAGTAACCCTGCTAATATGCTTACTGTATGTAGTTCAAATATTATGGTAAAACCTAATCTACACTACTAATTATGACAGTAGTATCTAGCACAGGCCTAGAGTGTGAGTAAAAATATGCAACCAGAAGTAATTGCACAGCTTAATAAAGCTTATTTATGAATGCCAAATATTTTCTCAGTTTGCTTACTCATTGCTAATTTAGCTAGTAGACTGTCCATATCAGTGCTGGCCAACTAGCAGTCTTAGTTCGAACTTGCTTATTTTCGTAGTCCTTTAGTAAGTAGCCATAAGATGATCAAATCATTTCTAGAATATTTTGTGGGAAATAGGATATAATTTACTCCATAGAGACTGAATGTGGTCTGGTTTTTCTCAATTTTTGACTAACCTCAATGAATTCATCTTTTTGTTATAGTATCCTGAATTTTTGCTGCTCTGTTTTTCTATTTTTAACTATAATACCTCATTTACACTAACTAGAGATGAGAAGAAGGAAAAGAATTAAAATCTGTGAGGAACACTACTTAATAGTAACTCAAAAGTAGGAAACTAATTTTTTTTTTCCTAGTCTGGTTTCTTTTCATTTAACAGCCTAAATTATAAATTCTTTTTTTTAACTTAAAAATATCTTGTCAAATATCTACTATGTGCTCTGTGTTAAAGTAAGAAAAAACAGTGTTTTGTTCTTATATCCTACCTCATTATTGTGATTCCAAATATTGGTTTTAATTTGGTTAGGTTCTTTTTATGTTTTATTTTGTTGTTATTTTTTCCAATCTTGGAAAGCTTCATTTTCAATTGTTTTCAGGAGAGGGTGGAAAATTATTCTAATGTAAGCATCCATTTGAAGAATCCTGAAAACTGTTCCTGCCAGGCGTGTGGCTTGCATCGCCACTGCAGATACTCGGTGCATTTATCAGGAAAGTTGTACAACACCAGGACTATGGAAACAGATGATTTCATGTCACATGATAAACAGGTATTTTTTCCTCTCATTTTAGTTTTCAGTATTTAGCTTTTAAATACATAGCTTGCACAAATAACCCTGTTATTTTTACAAATGGAGAAAGCACTAGGAGAAGGGAAAAGAGTACAAGGAAAGAGGGTATAATTTTTGAATGTGAAAAATATGTCTTGCATATGTTTATGGCACAGGATACTAGGTAGAAAGTTTTTTTCCCTTTAGCAAAGAGGAGGCACCTTTTTAGGCTGCTCTGGGTCTTCATCACTAACCTTGTGAAATGGTGTTTACACTTTAATAAAACATGATGAGAACAATAGCATTCAGAGCAGCAAGTTCCCATGTAAGCACTTAGACTCCTGGAGGGGTCAGTTGGTGTGGTTAGTTTTTACTACCTGCTATTACAGGAAGGACTTTCAAAGGTGGTTCAACATAATATGTATTTTTCAATCTACAATATCTACTGTCCACCTTACCTAAAAGTACCAATGGACAAAGAAACAAGATTAACATTCTTCCAGGAGACAATTATGAGAAGAAAATAGTTTCACTTACTTGCACAATAAACCGTATTTTAATTTTAAAAAATTCACTCCTAATTCAGATACTAAACTTGGTGTAAGTATCCATTCACCCGAACTGCGGGGAGGGGAGAAGGGTGTAAGATGAGGATGCGAAGGCAGATAACTGGGGCAAGGGAAGCTAAAGTCCCTTTGGCGTCCAAAAGAGAATTTAACCCAAGTGGAAAATTTTATGGCAGATAATTTACCAAATTGACAGTCCCCAGGCAAATAATTGAAGATGCCTGTCATCTTAATATGAGAATAGAAAGAAAATGATGTTTCAACTTAGAGTATATCAGGAGTGTGTCAAAGTCTAGATAATCAACACATAGTTAAGGTGCTATTAATTTTGAATGAAAAGATTAAACTGAAGAAAATATTGGAAATATTTGAAGAAAAGTATTTGATAAACAAGCAAAGCAGTACAGTGTGAAGAGAGAAGTGCAGGTGCAGTCTACTTCTATTTATTTTTTAAATCTTTATAAAAGTATTACATTTATAAATACAAAAATATTAATATTGAGAGCTTCCTCTGGTGAGTCTGTATATCCATGAAGGGTGTGTGTGTTTGGGGGGCTCTTAGAGTTTCCTCTAAATATTGCCAGTCAGTTATTAAGCTAGAAATAGATTATTAATCTAAATCCTTCTACTGTATTGGGTAGTATGATTCATCAGTACTAGTGGCAGTAATTGACCAGATCCCTCTAAACAATCTGCAAGAATCACTTAGAAAGTTTGTATGGGGATAATGAATTCAGAATTAGTCTTTAATGTATCATTTGACAAGTTACTATAAAAACACATTTCTTTTCTCAACATAGTCAATATGCAAATCTCCCCATTGTTTAAAAACCAATCTATGATTTTTTATGAATTAAGACACATAGAATCCTAATAAAAGTGTTTAATACTTTAAGGATCATGTCCTTTTGTATAGGTGAAAAATAGTGCTGTACATTCACTGTCTTCGCTGTCCACAGCCAATCCTAGAAAGGGAAGTGAGTTAGAAAACCATTTCTGGAGTTCTGATATTCCTGTGGAAGAGTAAAGATTCTGTATAAAATAGTTATTCAAATATCTAAAAAATAAAAGAGATCTCACAAAATAAAAGCAAAGAACTTTAATACACCAGTCACACAATGGAGAAACATCAAAGTTAACAAATATATTAGAAAATTATTATTCTCCATCTAAAGGTATACAATTCTCCCTCTACCTTAATATGCCAGTTGATAGCCCTCAAAGTAACAAAATATTTTTAAATCAAATGATTAAATGCAGTTCTGTCATGGTTGCATTGAAACTAGCAGTTTCACGGACAGTAAGATTCCTAGAGACAAAGATTGTGATACATCTTTTTAGAATACTGGATAATTACATATAGCCAGAATCATAAAACTATACATATTCAGTGCCCATAAGTTTATGTTAGGCAAAGTATCCAATAAAGGCAGATGACACAATCATGAAGTTCACTAAAGCATTTGCCCTTTTCTGTGAACACTTACTAGCAATGGTTTAGGCTTTTAAAATGTGATCACATTTTGGGGAAAAATAGTATGAGAATATTCTAAAGGTAATTTTGGGTTTTTGATCTACATAAGTTTAAGTAGCTGCCAAGAAGGTAGGAATTAGAAATGGAAAGAAGTAAACTATAACGTTAAATATTTTCAATGGGTATTTTTGTTTCATACAGGTAAAAAAAAAATTAATAAGTATTTTTAAATACCTCTCCTTCCCTCTTCCCCCAACTTAAAAATTTTATACAGATAAATTCCTCAGTTTTGTGGAAAAATAAAATACAGCGTGCTGGAAATTGTTTAAAAATTTTATCCAGAAAGCCATAGGAGACTTTATCCAGAACAGCCATAGGAGACTTCTCCCACACAATCTACTTTGATGACAGAAATGGAGAGACAGAGGGTACCCCTAGTGGCCACTGCAACTATTGTGGTACCTTTTTCACTCAAACTAAAAAAGGAGGTATTGGCAAGGGAATTGTTAGCATTGAAATGACTGATTTGATGATAATGTTGAAATGGGAAGGTTACTGGGAGTAAACAAGCAATGTACAATAATACCTGATTATTTCTATTGATCTGAAAAACAGAAAGGTTTTCATAGAACTTGAACAGAAATCTGAACCTGGTTTTCTTCAACATTTGAGGATTTTAGAAAGATTATAAGACGTCCCAAATACCATCTTCAAAAAATGATGCATCAAACCTGATTGTTGCTGATCATATGTAACTTTTATTCAGTTTTGCCAATACACTCTTCATTTTATTACTATTTTTTTTTGCCAATATACTCAGATTATTATACTCATCACCGCTGTGAACCCTTGTAGTGTGGCTTCAGAAAAACAATACAGTTCTTTGTCAGATTGTCAGATAGAATACAAGTTACACAGATCAATACTGTAACTATACCACTTGTAGTGAACTCATGAAAGTATAACCCATTAGTGAATTTAGGCACAGAGACAAATACATAATTTAATAAGACTTTGTCTATTTCCTCAGGTTACTCCATGAGAAGCAGGTTGATCATATTATAAAGTTTTTAGTTGTAATGTTTAGTTTTTGGTTTTCCTATTTTAGTTATCACTGTATATAACAAAGTACATATGCAAAACATTCTGAAAGAGGAATGTTCTGGTTGTTGATTTCACAAGAATATTCTTAATCATAGAATCCTGGAAGTCTATATAAACATAGAAATTAAAATTCTAGTAGTTTGCTAATAATAAAGTATTAATGTGTTATAATCATATCAGAATGACTAATTAAGGAAACAAATATGACTAAACACAAAGTTATTTTTTACCTGACAAAATTTTTTGGAAAAAATTATTCACTGAAAAGCTGCCAATACTTAGTATTGGTTATAAGAGTTTGTTTCAGTTTTATATTTTGCTTATAAGCTAGAAAATTATTGTAATCCAGGCATTTTTAACTCAGTAACTATGTACATACAATTGCTTGCATGCTTTTTTTCTTGTTTTTCATCTTGTTTTCAAGTATGTCTGTCCTTCTGCATTAAAAGCCATTTTTCTTCACTGTCTCAAACTTGGCTAGCTATTTTCTGAAGACTTAGTTCAAGCATCACCAACTCAAGGACTCTTCTCATTTCTGAATTGGTTTAATTGTCCCTCTTCTATACCTTGATAGCATCTCTTGCCCAGCATTTAACGCTTTGTTCTATAATCATTTGTTTCTCTCCCAAGACTATAAGCTCCCCTAATACAGGTAAGTACATCTTTCACTTAATGTATCTACAGTGCTTAGCCCAATACTTGAAACATAGCAGATGCTCAGTTTTTCTTATCTAAGTTATATAATGAGAGAAGGTAAGGGAACCATTGTATTAACATTTTAAAAATTAATAATGCATTTATTAGATTTTGCTAATATACAGCCAGAAAGGCTGTATAATCATTACTATATTTTTTACTTCATATGTCAGATAATAATGTTTATTTCTTGATTTAGGTGTTTACTGTTGGCAGAATTTGTGCTGATCGTACCAGAATTTATCATAAACTGAAACATTTTAAGTTCAAGCTGTACCAAGAATGTTGCTCCATTGCAAAGACAGAAGAAGTTGAAGACGAACAGGTTAAAGAAACAGTGGAAAGAATTTTCAGTCAGTCAAAAGAAAGTGGCTGGATTAAGGAGGTAAGGTGAATATAGAAGAATCATCTCATTCATAGATTCTGGAGCCTAATTATGATCAGCAAAAGGATACAAATGACTAGAAGACAGTGAAATTTAAAAGAGAATCTCTCCTTTTCCCTGTCTTTGTATTTTCTCTTCTTCCACCCATTCCTTTCATGCTTATCATTGTCCAACCCTGAATAGGTGCCCTGATGTTCTAAGCATTCCTTCAGCTCATCAGATAAATTGAAATCAGCAATAATACCGTCCTGTAATGAAGGACCTCTGTCCTTTCACTTTTATATATATGGTATTCCTTACATATATATTAAGTCCCCTTATTTTCTTTGACAAATTGTGGGACTCACCTCTGCTTGTCTGCTTCCTATTCTTTAGAACAGTTCTTGTGACCCGAGAGTGAAGAAGCACCTGGTGCCAATCTGAGGAAAGGATCTCGGCTGCCAGTTCTAATACCACCCACATCCTCTTCTTGAGGACATGGGCTGAGCAGTGAGCACTGTAACTGAAGATCAAGGGGAATGCAGAGGTTTCAGGCCACGGCACTGATTTTGACTCCCCCAAATCCTGTTGATCGCTAAATTTGATATCAGGGATAAAGTGGGGGTTTTGAAGAGTGCACTGGATTCCCGAAGATCTGCTGGCAGCTCATAAGCTCTGGTCTGCTCACAGAGCTTTTAGAATTGTTTATGGTACTTGGAAAGAATGCTAATATGATTGCAATCTTCTAAAACAAGTCTAGTTACGTGAATGTATGAAAGAAAACATATAGTAGATTTTCAGGCAACTCAGATCAACAGTATATTTAATCTTACAAAAAAAAAAAAAAAGCCTGACTTGAGATCTGTTGCCTGGGTTATTTATATCATAGGGAAATTTGTAAAAGAGGAAGATAAAAAAGAAGAGAGCTTAGTGAATAAACTTATAAGCAAAGGGAAAGAAAAAGAGAACAACAGGAACTTGTCAGGACATGTCATGTTCCACAGAGGTCTCCCAGTCCAGAGAGTGACATCAAAACTGGTTTCCCTTCTGACAATTATCCTCCCACCACAAGCCCCAACCCGGCTATCTCTCTGTCTCCCCCCCACCCATCTTGACCTTTCCGTAGTCTTTCTCTCATCTTACTCTCCTCAGCTTTTTATCTTTTACTTTGCTTCAACTTCTCTCCTGGTGCTTTCCTCCCTGTCCTCCTCTGTGCTTTTCCGTTTACCTTAGGAGGAGTCATTACTTATCCAGTAAGTCCCATCTTCATTTTCCATGATGACATGAAATTCTTAGCTGCTTTTATTGGTGCATTTAAGGGTTGCCAACACTCTAGTGGAGTTGAAAAACCTACTGGGACACCACATTTTTTAAAGAATTGTGTACTAGGTATAAAAAATCACTGTGCATGTATTATACATATTATATAATAATAGGATATATGGGGAAGAAAGTTAAACTTCTTTTTTTTTTTTTTTTTTTTAAAGATTTTTTATTTATTTATTTGACAGAGATAGAGACAGCCAGCGAGAGAGGGAACACAAGCAGGGGGAGTGGGAGAGGAAGAAGCAGGCTCATAGCAGAGGAGCCTGATGTGGGGCTCGATCCCATAACGCCGGGATCACGCCCTGAGCCGAAGGCAGACGCCCAACCGCTGTGCCACCCAGGCGCCCCCTTTTTTTTTTTTTTTTTTAAAGATTTTTGAAAGTTAAACTTCTTGTAGAGAAAAACTAAAAGCATTTCCAGATCATGTACAAGGTTTCTAACAGAAGGGACCTGGAATAAGAAAAAATATTCTTAGGAGGAAAAAAAGCCAAGTGTTCTCTTATGCTTCAAGTACAACACTTAGCATTGGGGAGTTAAGATATTTCAAGATCACGCATGTTAAGGACAACATGCACCTTTTTTCCCTACATGCAATACCAAAGAGCTTCATTTTCTTTTTGGGATGCTCCTGCTTTAAAAATATCTGTCTATAGATTTTTTTCAAAAGATGTCCTAGAAACTAAAGTTTAGAGCCACTGTAAACCCATATGCAGCTTTCTGTGCTGTGATTAAACTTCAGAATTAATCAAGTGCTCTGACATTTCTCAGCGTCACTCCACCTACCCCTCACAGAGTGTGAGTGTCCTTCTGTGACAGCATCGCATTTGCTTGTGATGTACACCTTCTTCTTTGGCTGCAGACTCATGGCCATAGCTACCCTAACTAACCCCTTTGAATGCCAGGGCTCAGTGCTGCTTGAGTGGCCCTATCTGTGGCCCTTTTTGCTCTTCCTAATTATTATGTCAACCCTTTCTTTTACCTCACGCAAACTATCTGGCCCTGGCTTTCCCCCCAGCTTGTATTACACACCTTGCTTTTTCCCTTACCTGCCCCTTCCTCCTCCAAGTGTTTTTCTTCCATTGCCTCAGGACATCTCAGCATTTCTTCCCAAAGACCTGCCAAGGAGACTGACTTCATTCTTCTTGTTCCTCCTCCTAACAGTTGAGCTAGGATGATCTGTTTTTAACTTAGGATGACATTAAAGGGTAGGAGTTACTTGAGTGTAAGAAAAGAATGAATGATAAGAAAATTATAATAAAACCAAAACATATAATAAATATAATAAAAATAATTGTCTCATTCTAAATTAGACTGAAAGAACATATTATCATATGCCACTGGCAAAATGCTAACAAATGTTTCTTGTTAAGAAGAAAGTGAATGTGATGATGGGATTTCCAGAGAAGTTGAAGATAGGGTTGTTGGGATGGGGTGGTGAATACATGAATATCAGGAAGTGGGGAAAGTACATCAATAAAAGTATGAAGTCTCAGTTTTACAATTGTATGTGAATTTCTAATGTATTACATAAAGATTGTTACATAAGAGAGAATTTTAAATAATGATTTGATATCCCACCCCTTCCTGAACCTCTCTTAATGTGGTCTCTTTTTCTTTCCCCCTTTAAACCTTTTTTTCCTTTTCTTTTTCTTTTCGCTCCTTAAACTGATGTTTCTCAAATTGTAGCCCTAATACCTATGTCAGAATCACCTAGAAGTTTGTGGAAAATGCATAGTTACAGGCCTCACTGAAGACTATTGAATGAGAATCTTTGGGGGTGTTAAACACCAAGTGTTTAACAAATTAGGTGATTCTTAAGCAAATTAAAGATTGAGGGCCTCTGCTTAAAGGTACATGTCACTCTAGGTTCCGTTTTGGCCTCTTTATAGCTCTCTGCCTTGGCAAACCCATTCCTTTCTTTGCGTCTAACTGCTGTTTCTGAGCAGAAGACTCCAAACTCCTTTTATGTTCTGACCTCTTTCTCACACTCCGTTTCCACAGTTCCACCGTTTTAATCAGTAGGTCCATCCAGGCACTCGAAGGGGTAACATAATAAGATTCAAGCTCTCCAGATTTTTGGGAAAAAAGAAGGATGGAACAGAATCTTTAGGTGGAGAGAATGACCAGGAAATATGAACTGCCTTCTCTCTGAGTTTCACTTTTCCTTTGGAGGGCTTTTTTTTTTTTTTTTCCCTTACTAAAGCTGTACCCTGCCTCTCCCCCCACTCTTTAAATCTCAGAAATAGCATACTATAATGGTTAAAAGCATGGATTTAAATATTTTCTAGCAGTAGAATTTGGAGGCAAGTTACTTTATTTCTCTAAGTTGTCTCTTTAGTAAAATAGGAATTAAAACAACAATAATAGAGTTTTGATTGTGGAAATTAAATGATCGACACGTTTTAAGCATTTAGTATTGGACCTAGCAATTAGTAAGTGATCAATTAATGTTAGCTATTATTAGTAATAAAAGCAAGGAGAGGTTTTCCTTCCTTTTCTTCATATAGCTGGGATAGATTGTAATTTTCCAGAAAAAAAAATTAATAAGAGAAAAAAACAATACAAAGAAAGATAATAAAAAAGCATAAAACCAATCAAACTTTTAAGGTATAGTTTTCTAATTCTAGGGTACTTTACTTCTATCTAGTAGAACCCAAGTACTTGGTCAAAAGAATCCCTAAGTTGTGCAAAGGTTATTTCCCCTCCTGTTCTGATCTTCATTCTTTCCAGAGCAGGTGATCCAGTCAGAGATCTTTGAGGGGAAAAAAGTTTCATGGCCCTGTCTAGAAGGAAAACACACTCCTCCGATACTTTTCCATAGGTTCCTATTACCACAAAAGTCAGGGTCATCAGGATCCTTTCTTCTTCACTGGGAGTAGAACCAGAGTTCTAAGTGGAATAAAGAAACCATTAGGTTAGTTAATCTCAACTGAAGTCAGCGCTTTGAACTTTTCAAATCATCTGTGAAATTTCCAAATCATCCTGACTCTTATCTTGTCCTACCCTGGTCTTGACTCTTCATCTTCATTGGCTGTCATTCGAATTTGGGATCTCATTACCGAACTTATTACAATAGACTCATAACCAAATGCCAAACTATTCTAGAATGGATGTTTTACCATTTTTCTTAAAATACACTCCAGATCATGTCAATCTCTGCCTTAACACTTTAGCAGTTTCACATTGCCTGTCACATTATTGCTAAATTCCTTCACCTAGCATTTCATACTTTTTATTCTCTGACCACAATGTCTTTGGTTCAGTCTCATCTCTCTCGATTCCTCTAAAAAACCTCAAATTGTAGTCAAACCCCATACTTTCTTGCCTTTTCACTGCTGTATGGACTGTTGCCCCCCCACCCCCACCAAATTTTTGCCAACCAAATCCTTTCTCCCATGACAGTTTAAGTGCTTCTTTTTCCTGATCACCTCAACTAACCATGGCTACTCTTTTGAACCTTCATACAGTGTCTGTATAGTTCTTTATGGCACATGTTATTGGTGTATTACCACTAAACTCTGGTCTCCTTAGGGACAGGGAAAGCAATTTTTTTGTACTTAGACAGTCATTAGGAAGTATTCAATATATGTTATGTGTTCAACAAATTTTTGTTGAATAAGTTATAGAAGTTGTTATACTTCTATAAATATGATAATAGAAAAATTATATTTTATAAGAACATTATGAGATTAATAATAATGTTCAGTTTGATCTCTTGCCAATACTTTATGAGTTAGAAATGCTTATTTGAAATTGTGTCCCTTGTTTGTAAGATTTTTGTTCATGATTATCTAAAATGAGAAGTGAAAGTGTTCCTGTTTGTGTCTATAGATAGAAAAGGCCTACCTTATCTTCTTTGCTTTGAGTAAAATAACTAGCTTTTTTATTGTATACACAGAAATATGGTCAACTTCAAGAATATCTAAATTGGGCGGATTACTTTCAAGATGAGAAGTTTGACTGAATTGTAACACATTTCCTTCAGAGAAGATTTTATAAATTCCTGTAAATGTGAAGATCATGAGTCTTGTTTCTTTGTATCATGTGACATATTTATATATTTTGTGTGTATTTTCATGGCAAATGCCTTGTTTAAAACATATGTTCATCTTAATTTCCATGAATGGCACTCTACAGTCAAATAAAAGTTTTATCTGCTGTACATAGAAGACATAAGCCTAATAATTTTTAAGAGTATTTTAAAGTGATAAAACAATGCCTTTAAACAGATGTTTATCAAGTGAATGAGCTGTTCATGTCCTGTCAGCTTAGTAGACAAATACTGTATTTTAAAAATGAATTCAGACTAACATCTACGTGTATTTATTATTGAATCCCTGCCCAGATGTGTTTATTATCGTTTCACAGTATTAAATGATCTGCACTGATATATTCTTTACTACTGTCATTATCTAAATCAGTGGGCCATGGAAGAAACCTAATGTTTCATTCAGTTCAATCCCCTCGAGTCAGAATCAGACTGTAGTTTACCCCTTCCAAAGAGGAGTGCTTTTCTCCTTTTCTAAAGTTTCCTTTAGAAATAGATCTCAGGCCTCCAGACTCTTTGAACCCTCACATTCAGGAATAATTTTGTGATATGTATTTTCATGCTTCATAATGTGCTTTCTATTTTTTATTCAATTCGTCTACATGTTAATGATTAAGATGTATTTTATTTATTTTTATCCATAACCTTTCCCATATATGTATTTATGTTAGGATCCAAAGACCTCAGAGAGACAAATTCAGCCAAAAATAGTTTAAAAGCATACTTTGGCATCTGCATTGCTTTGCACATTTAAATTTTCCCATAATATAATAAAGTGAAATGGTTTCATAGTGACCAAATGAACCCTGTCTATTCTGTATCTTTAATTCTTAAAGGTAGTGTCATAGTAGGATCTATTTTACAATGCAGTTTTCAATAGTTGTTTCTGACCTCAAGTGTTGATCGAACCTGGCTTCAGTTATTATGCGGTTCATGCATGGAGTTCAGTGTATGTGCATACATAAAAAGCCACATTTTATTAAGTCCTTACATAGAGATCACTTAATATTTTCTTCAGTTTTCTGAAATTATCCCTATTCTTATTGTAAGCAAAACGAGTGGAAAAAGCTCACAAAGCGCTGAGAATACTGATGCTGATGTTTCATGTGAGGAGTACATACTTTTTTGAAAAGTGTGAAATAGAAATTTCAGTCCATATCTCTATTCTTATTTCTCTGGCACATGGAAATAATCATTAACCAAAATGAAGCCATAGTTGAAAGTTGAAGATGAAGTGACAGTGTCCGAAAAGAAGCAAGGCAGAATTAGAGGAAAAGTAATAGTCAAGTTAGAAGGGTGAAGGATCATGAATGACTTGTAAAAAGGTAGGCTAAGGAAAAAGAAAGTGAATGCTCTGTAAAGTATCTCTAATGCCCCTGGAAGCATCACTTCTCATACATGTGTGACACTACAGATAAGTTTGAGAATGCTGAACAGGGAGAGTTCCTTCCACCTGGAGAGTTTTTCAAATTAATTTATGTATCGTTTTAAATACCATGCATTTAATTTGTAAAATATTAAGGCACTATTGATTAGAGGGACTTAATGATGGCAGCTGACCCAGTTCCTAGGTCAGGCATCTTGTTGGCGTGAAGCATTTTTCCCGTTGGAACAGCACTCTGACTGTTGATCAGTAAATGTAAAAGCAGTTTTGCTGATGTCTGAGGTTACTGCAACCAAGCAAACTTCTTCAGTGGGTGTTTGAAGAATAAAAGAGGCTTTTAGGTATACAGTAACACCAAAACAATGGCAGAGAGACAGGCTGTTAGGAAATGAGAATGAGCATGGATTAGGGGGGCCCAAAAGCAAGTAGTCCATAAGAAAATGGAAATGTTGAAAAAACTGAATCAATCTTTACAGGTATTATGACATACTGTATTGTTTTATCATCATCATAACCATCAATATCATTGATTTGATACAACACTAAAAAATACTTTATAAACTTAAAAGCTCACATGTCTGTGAACTATTTAGGTCTGGGCCTTATTACTGTGGTGGTGGTAGGTGCTTTGGTGTTAGGTAGCCATGGTTAGTAGAGATGATGAGACAAATTGACAAGTAAAAGGAAAGTAATGCTTGAAAGAATTCATATGGCTACACAGAAACTTTAGGGTTCGAGAACAATGCCATAAAAAGGGCGGGGGAGGGAAAAGAGGAAAAAATAAATGTTTATTTTATTGGCAGTTGGATGTAATTGACCATGTTTTCTCACTTGTCTGCTCTCATCTTCAGATGGGTAGTTCTATTCACTACTCATTTCTTTTTTTTTTTTTTAAAGATTTTATTTATTTATTTGACAGAGATAGAGACAGCCAGCGAGAGAGGGAACACAGGCAGGGGGAGTGGGAGAGGAAGAAGCAGGCTCATAGCAGAGGAGCCTGATGTGGGGCTCGATCCCAGAACGCCGGGATCACGCCCTGAGCCGAAGGCAGACGTTTAACCGCTGTGCCACCCAGGCGCCCCTCACTACTCATTTCTTGGAGGTATTACAGGACTGGCTTAGACTCCAGCAGGCTGATTAGAGTGTAATTGCAGCTTTGCTATACTGAGGCAGCAAACCCAGTGGTTAAGAGAGCATAGGTTTGACATCAGTGTTGAGGTAGAGTCCTGAGCTGTTACTTCCCAGTCACATGAACTGGAACAAGGCGTTTAATTTCTGTGAGCCTCAGTTTCCTCATTTCTAAATGAGGTTAATAATTCTTCTCTTTCAAGACTGTGGATTAAGGGAGAAATATGTGAAGTGCTGTGCCTGAAACAGTGATTAAATAAACAGTAGCTGGTATGAATGAAAATGAGGATGTGGATGATAATGATTTCAGCTTGAAATTAAATGGCTATAAAGGACAGACATATACAAAAGACACTCTAAAAAAGTGACTTACACTAGTAAATATGAACACTTCTTAAATTCCTGCTTGACAAGTTTTTAAGGTATGTCCTGTCTAGCATGGAAATCAAAGTTTATATCAGGAAGGAATAGCGGATTTGACTAAGGATTCTGTGTTACTAATGAAAACCAATGCTATGGCATGACTGTAGAGTGAACAGTGTTTTAAATTTAAATGTTACATTTTCTCTTTTATCAAGTACGATTGCTGAATGTGAAGTACCCATAGTAATGGAAGATAATGTCTAATGAAGACAACTTTTTAAAAAATCAAGTATAAAATGATCAAAAAACTCCTTCGATTTTTAATGATACCTCATGAGAGAGTTCTCCATCAAATTTGCATATGTAACAAAAATATATTTCTGCCTTTCCCCATATGAGTAGTGAGGAACTTAGCCTTGGAAAGGACAGATAGAAGTTCCAATGAAAAGTAAAAAAGTTACATTCCATCAGAGTATACTTGCCCCCAGTTCCAAACAAGTATTCCAGAACTTGTGAAAATAAAATGGACTAAAGCAGGCCAGCCTACTGGGAACTAAACTGTAAAAAAATCCAGCCTTACAAATGTTTGCATTGATACTTCCATTCATTTCTATCCATAGGTCAGTCTGGAGAAGGACCATGTTACTGAGATGGGAGAATTGGTTTAGATTAATGAAGTCTCATTGCTTGAGACCTCAAATCCAAGTTAGGACTCACAGCATATTTATGGTCCTGACTATCCCAATAGTGTGCTCACCTGCATTTACTCTCCATAAGTGATAATGAGAAGCAGAGTCCAATCTACAGTTTGAGATCTTAAAGGCAGGGTCACATGAAGATGAGGGGACAGGAGTCCGTGTAACTGATGTATTTGGTTTGTGTTATTAAACTTCTTAAAACTCGACTACTGCATACTCATTTTCCTCCTTATATACATAAACCAGATAGCCATGGAGACCTCAGGTCTTGCAGTTGTCATAGGTTATCTTGTATTTTCAAAGAAAAACCTTTATTTTCTTTTCTAGAACTGGTGCTGGTGATTTCATTGTCATAAAATATTTTATTTATCCTTACAGAGTTGCTTATAATCACCCAGGTTGACTTACCCAAAGACACACAAAACAGGCAGGCAGGTAGAGAGACACTCGCCTGCCCTTTCAGAGCTAGCAATGCGATTTCCTCTGTACCCCCGCCCTCCTCCCCCTCCCAACACGCACCCGTCTTCCTTATTATACTAATGAACATTTCCTCGGTGCTCACCCAGCTCTCGCTAGGGTGCTCAGTGGTGTCATTTACAACATATTGAAAAATGAAAATGATATCCTTCAGAGGGGCATAATGTAGGTCTGAAAGGGAAAATACATTCCCTGGCCGGGAATTTCTTAAACATTTAGAGCTGGTGAAGTAGTTGTGTAGAGGTTGGGGAATTTCCCCAGCCTTCCCCACTTAGCCAAGTGAGGCTAAGCGAGCCCCACAGACACGCGCAGGCTTTGGGATTTACCTCTTCGGCCACTGGGAGGCCCTCTGCGTTCCCCTTTCTCCGGTGCCTGGCTGCAATTACTCACTAGTGCAGTGGCACCAGCCTTCCACCAGGGAGCCGCGGATCAGCTCTCCCGCCCGCCCCCTCCCCCCGCCCCCATCTGCAGCTTGCTGGCTCTCTCTTTCTCCCTCTCTGTCTCACTCTCTCTCTTTCTCTCCCTCTCCTATCGGAGCACAATGAAAGCCTGTGTATCGCCGTGACTCCGGGCAGTGGAGCCAGTGTCAGCAAAGCGGCTAACAACAGACGGGAAAGAGAAAGGAAAATACAAGCTACTTTTTTTTTTTTTTTCCATCTATAAAGCGGAGCAATACAAGCGATAGAACCACATTGCTTATTGCGAGTCCAGACCCTCAGATCCACTGGCCGGGGATGGAATGTACAAAAGTGGACAGAAAAGTGGCTGGACATGACTCGGTGCAATTTGCTGGAAGTTTGTAAGTTTGACCATCGTTTGTAAATTACTCTCGGAAGAGTTTGTCTCTCTTGATACTGTATTAGAATAGAGCCGGGGGTGAGGAAGCGTAAGCGGGAAAGAAAAAATGTGTTGAAGGATCTCTCTCAGTGGCTAGCGACTTCAGACTGCTTTCATTTAAGACTAGGAAACCTTAGAGGGAATGAGGATTTTACCGGTGATTGGATTAGCTGAAGAAAAGAGCACGGTCCAAAAGTCCAATTACTGACATTGTTAACAATTGAAAAGCTATCTCCCTCTTTTGGGAGAAGACAACATCCTACAGTACCCCCAAAGAGGAGAAAACACCGGAGCCAAGGGAAAGGGAGGAAAAATTAAAAGCCAAAAGACAGTCTCTCTTGATTTTTGTACATTCTGAACATTGACTTCGAAAATTTTCTGAAACAGCACTTTTTTTTTCTAACCCGAGGAAAAGTAAAGGCTGCAGGTTACATAGAGGTGGTAGAGATGTGTTTCTCTGCAGAAACATCCCCATAGAAGATTTTCTGAAACAACTAGGTGAGGGGGAGTCCAGCTCTCTATTAATACCTCTCTCAATTCCCTTTGCTGTCTGTTTCTGTCTCTGGCTTGACAATCCCTGAATTCTTGCTCTAACCCCCAGATCGTGTGTTTACAAAGTACCTAGTCGCTCTTGTCAGTGTGGTGGGGGAGAAAAAACCCCACCAACTCTGTCCAACTTCTCGAGAGCTGTCAAATGCAATTAGAGTAAGTTGATAAGGGTTTGTTTCCAACTAATCCTCTGCGATTGGTTTCTGTTCTGTCTCCTAACCCTCTTTTTACTAACTCCCCTCCCCCACACCTTCTCCACGGCTCCCCCCCAACCTCTGAAGACCTCTATTCATGTGGCCCTGAACACTGAGCTCACATTGTCAAAAACAGATTTGCCTGCAATAGCCAGCAGTAGCCTCCTTCCACCTCACCATCCCAGAGGCAGCATTGTGTCCAGTAAGATGGGGGACACAGCGCCCCCACAGGCCCCCACAGGAGGGCTGGGGGGGGCCCCTGGGGCGGGGCTCCTTGGAGGGGGCTCAGTCACCCCGAGAGTGCACAGTGCTATCGTGGAGCGCCTCCGGGCTCGGATCGCTGTCTGCCGCCAGCACCACCTGAGCTGTGAAGGACGCTATGAACGTGGTCGGGCTGAGAGTTCAGACCGGGAAAGAGAGAGCACCTTGCAGCTCCTGAGCCTGGTACAGCATGGCCAGGGGGCTAGGAAGGCTGGAAAACACACCAAGGCCACAGCCACTGCCGCCACCACTACAGCCCCTCCACCGCCCCCTGCTGCCCCTCCTACAGCCTCTCAAGCAACAGCGACAGCAGCCCCACCGCCCCCACCAGACTATCACCATCACCACCAGCAGCACCTGCTGAACAGTAGCAATAATGGTGGCGGTGGTGGGATCGACGGGGAGCAGCAGTCACAAGCTTCGACCCCTGGGGACCAGAGGAACTCAGCCCTGATTGCGGTAAGGCACCTGGTTTTCTCATGATTCTGGCTGTGGTCCGGTGGCCTTTTGCGAGGGTAGAGCTTGCCTTGGCCTGAGGTGGAGTGGACAGCAATGAGAAGGGCCAAGATGTTACCTGACTACCTCCAAGGCCCTTGGGTGTGCAGTTTGTGCAGTTTTATACTCTTACTCGTTGAGTTCTGCTGATGCTCATTCATGGGTTTTCCTACACTCGTAGGGTGTTTCTTAGGCAGTAGATAGCCCGAGTTCTCCAGAGGCCCTCTGGAGTCAAGAGGGGGCTACAGGCCAGCAAGATCTGAGTGAGCCACTGAGGAAGGCCCTGTCCCCCCAGAGCCTCCTGTTTTGGCTAGCCACTCTGATTAGGCCCAGCAAGCCATTCCTCAGCCTGAATGCAACTATCAGTCCAGGTGACCTTCATCAAAGCCTTTTCCTTCTTTTCCCATTTCCCCCTCCCCCTTTGAAATGGCCTCTTCTTGGGTTAAGAGACCATAAGTGGCGATGTCTAACAGAGAAGTTCCATGAGTATCCCCTCAGTCAAAAGCGAAATGTGGGGGAAACTTCCCCAAGATTAGTGAGGGAATGTGTTTGAGAGGCTTACTCCTGATTTCCCATGGATGCCCCCACCGCGCCCTCCCACCTAGCTTCTCTTCCTCGGCACTACAGTCAGGTAGCGCCAGCCAGCAGCATTCATGACAGTGGGCAGGCACAAAGGGGCTGTTTACACGCTATCATCCAAGGAAGTACCTTGTCTTCGGCCACTCCTGCTGACAGGACAGCAAACCTGAAAGTTCTGATTAAGTTTCTGGCTGGGAGTTCTTCCTCAGAGGCACAGACACACCCCATCCCAGAGGGAGTATCCCTTGAATCATTGGTTCTTGGTGCCAGTCCTGGTCAGGTGACTGCCTGGTGCGCCGGCTTCCCCTGGAGCTGCTGGGCCAGTGGCCTCTGGGTAGAAGGTGGAGCCCTGCCCCGCAGCCCTGTAGGCTTCCTCCGTTTCTGAGGTCTGTGGGGCCCTTGATGTTCTGTGTCCGCTCACAGCACAGCTCCAGTGTACCCAAGCCAGCCCTAATGAAAGTCAGCAACAGGAAATGGCCATGCAAGTCTAAAAGTACTCAAAAAGCCCAAAGGAGAGGAGGGCAGCACATCGAACTCCTTTCCCAAAGGAACTTGGAAAGGAGCTCTAGGGAGAGGATGCCCCCCTAGCCTGGCCTATTGGATGCTTCTTTGTAGCTCCCCTTATCCCTAGCCTGGGTGTGTGGTTATGAAGTTTCCAGAAATTCTGGGAGCTAGGATAGTGGTCTTCTGCCCCACCACACACACATTTTGCTTGGGTTGCCTAGAACTGCAACTTCCTGGCACGAACTCCAGATGAAAAATAACTGCTAACAACTGCCCGGTGTTTGCTGTCTCATCCTAGAACGCAGTTAACCTGTGGGGTCCTGTTAGCGCTAAAAGGCCTAATTTCCCTTCCCTACCACCTGTTCCATCCCCACCTCTCCCTGGAATTCCCTAGGAGAGCAGTGGGAGTTTGTTCTGTGAAAGGGAGCTGCTAAGGTGAATGGGAGTGGGGGTGGGGGGAAATCACTCGAATGGAGAGAAGAATGAGGTTTGTATGCATGTGTGTGTCACTGGCATCTGCAGCCAAAATTATCTAAATGCCTTGATTGTCCCCAGTAAATTTATAATCTGTCTGCAAGTCTCCCAATAATACTGCTTTGTGTGCTTCGCAGTCTCCTGGTAAGTGTTTCTGGGGATGATACAGGGGAGGAGGCGCCTGGCCTTTTTCAGTGGAAAAGACTGATCTCTGTCCTGGGTGCCAAGACTGGAGGTGGCATTCACATCCCAGCCTCTGCAAGGAAGGTGGCATGTCTGCTTATGGCCGTGTTCTTTGGATTTTTGCTTTTTTCCAACGTGGAAGTAAAATGAGGCTGCCTCTTTTTGGGGTGGCAGGGGCGGGGGATTGGGATGCAAAATGAAACCAACCAACCTCAGTGGTTAGTGTGACTTTACCATAGCAATATCCATGCTGGGCGGAAGTGAGAGGATGGGGTCCTACCTTTCCCAACTGAAGGCCTGTTGGTGCAGGAGCCAAAGGTGGCTGTTGTACCACTCCTGTTTTAAGAGAGAGTCTGATTTCTCCCTCCTAACCACCAGCCATCTCCTAAAACATTGCCTTGGAGGAGACCCCTCTCCAAGCACAGTGATGATGAGAGGTGCCATGTGAGTTAGGAATAAAAAGAACAGTTTATTTCTGATGGTTGCCTTTCATTGAAAACGTGTGACATTGCAAAGGTTGATCCACCACCCGCCTTTTGGTTATTGGAAATTCCCTTCTCCATTTTAGCTTCTAAATTTGGAGCTTTGTTACTCAGCATGGTGCTCAGAGATGGTGATGCAAGTACTGTATTAACCTGATAACATTGTGTTTGAAGGGAGGCCTGGGCATTGGGGAGTGATTCATCAAACCCATTAGATCTGCAGGTCCCACTTCACGCGAGTTCCTCTTATTCTCAGAAACACTATTAATTTAAAGGGGCCTTTGCGCAGAATGAGTGGCAGAATTCTTTCTTAATTTTATTGCTGTGTCCGTAACCAGATTTATTTCTGTCTGGGTGTGCTGAATGTAGCACTTTAATAGTTAATTCGTATGCCATAAGTGGCCATAAAGGTCCTTTCAAAGAGAGAGAGAATATTGATCGTCTAAAATCAGATAAGCACCGCGTCCTCGGATGAAAGCTCTGTGTGCTGCCTACTTGCTAGTGCAACGCCTAGTGTGTGGTCAGTCGTATCTGAACGTGGAGGGCAGGGAACTTCTGGTCTGTGGGATCACGTTGACTTGAGGGCTTTTGTACTGCAGGAAGTATATAACGTCTGAGCTTTTTTCAATAGCCGAAGTTTCAAGAACAATGCAAGAATAACCTCCAAGCCAGTTCTAATTCTCTCCACATTGAGAGCCTAATTCTGCAGCCCTTACTCAGCCAATTTCTTCGTTTAGCTCAAGTACAAGTTCAGGGGAAGCCCCATTGCTGCAGAGACAGCAGGAACAGGGCCTTTCAGAGGGCCTGGATTATAGGGCTTTGAGCAGATATGCATTTCTAACCACTTGGAGCAGGCTTTAGGCACTAAATCATTTTCTGGTGAAGTATGTTTGAATCTTTGAATGAACTGTGAAACTGAATAATTGCTGGTCCATGGAACAGTACGGTTTAGAGCTTCTGAGGTTCATTATTAATCTTTCCCTTTTGCCTGAGACAAGCTCTTTTTTCTGTTGCATAGACTGTGTTGCTAGGATGGATAGATAAGTGGTTCCAAGTCATCTTTGGCTTCAGAGATGATCTTTTCTCTAACGTTGTGTGGAGGAAAGAAAGCAGATCAGACAAGGAGTCTGCCTCCTTGATTCTGTGCCTGCTTGCTCACTAACCAGCTCACTACCCTAGGACAAGTTACTTAGCAGTCATCCGTAAAACAGAGAGAACAATACTGCTGTCCTAGCTTGTTGAGAGAAGCAAATGAATCTACGTTTCTGAACAGGCGTTGGGGAAAATAAAGCACTGCAGAAATGCAAGGCATTATTACTAGTATTGCTAATAATAAACTACTAAGCAACGAATCATAATACCAGTTTTTCCAGGGATTAAAAGTATACTTAAGCTTTCAGTTGTCTGTTTTAAATGGTGAAATAGCTTTTATTGTAAATAGAGGGATTGGTATTTCAAATTTAGCGCTGCCAAGATAAGACTGAGTTATCAGTGTACTTAAGTGTTCCTGAAGGTCCCAGGAAATCTTAGTTAAAATGTACAATGTTGTGAAAGTGTTAAGTGTTTAGGGTCTTTGCACGCATGTCCTTTACAGGCCCTGGCACGGACCAGAGCAGCTTGGGAAAGGTGTGTCCACCGGAGCGTTTAAGGAATATTAGAAAAGTCGTTTGCACAAATGGCATGGGAAAGTTAAATATTTTGTCAACAATAGTCTAAAATGTTAATTGTTAGCTTAAGAAAGTCAAACAAGTTAAATCATTGCCAGAGTTCCCTGGTTATTTTTAACTGATAATAATCAAGTTTCCAATTGACAGTTCACAGTCTGAGAGCTGTAAGTGGGGGTTTGAGAACAGAAACAGTTCATTGGCCAGATCTGGGTGTCTCTAGCTGTCTACATGATAAATATCCTCCCCAGGACAGTGATAGGAGTGTTTACATTATTTATATATGCAGCGATCATTTCCTTAAGAACTGACCTATTTTTGTTCTGTTTTCCAGAACAAAGTAATAAAGGGAGAGTTCTTATCTCTCCAAGACCTTCCTACTACTTCTTTCAAGTAAATATAATTATAAGATCTCACAAAGGCAAAAGAGTTCAAGTGGGGAGAGAAGTTGGTACAATCCTTTTTCAAAAATGGACAGAAAGCTTGCTTTGACAGCGAGGGCTGTTATGTCAACCAAGATGCCTTGCTTGTTTGGGTCAGTGTTTGTTTACAGAAGGCATCTGTGTTCTTTGAAATAATGTCATTGTTAGGTGATGTTTTTCAAACCTTAGAGTTCTAAACCTTACAGTTTAATATTGTGTGGCTTCCCTATGCTTGTAAACCTTTTGTAAGTTACCAAGACAAACACGGGTTTTCAAATGTTCTAAGACATAATAATTAAATATGACTAAAAGAGCAGCTATGATTAGCTGTTCTTGTTTTTAATTGTTGTTGTGTGTGTGTGTTTTTAGCGCTGCTGTTTAATCTCAAAAAGCCTGGACAGAAATTTTAAAAAAATCATCCGTTCTGCCGTGCATGGCAAGGAAGCTATCCCGAGTGGATTCTACTTCCTTGTTCTTTATTCCAGGCCCTTATATATGTTCGTAGGCTGGATCATGTTTAATGAAAACAATTCCAAATTCTTTCTTCTGCATTTTCATGCTAATTTCCCTCACACTGTAACAGGCTCTGTGGGAGAATAGAGAGAAGTGCGGCTAAAGACATAGTCCCTGCTCGTTTACCAGTCCGTTTGGCAAATCAAGACCACATCGATAAAGGAGCAGTACAAGTACTAACTAGGTGGAACGGACCAAAACTGATGTAGAAAATCAGAAGAAAAAAGGAATAAATACTTATTGAGCCCTAGAATGTACCAGGCACTTTTATATTTTATATAATGCCTTAAAAAAAAAAAAAAACCCGGTGAGTAAGCAACACTTGCCCCACTTCACGAATAAGGAAACTGAGGCTTAGAGAAATAGTAAATGGAAGAATTTAGCGCCCAGATTTTATATTTTGACCTGTATTCGGATCCCACTTCACATCTACTAGCTTTATGAGCTTGGGGAAATAATTTCTTCTTCTTGGGCATCGGTACCTTTATCTGGAAAACAAAACCAGTGCTCTACAGCAGAACAGCGGGCACAGTGTCGGACACACAGTAGGTGCTCAAAATGTGAGTGCTGTTAGGAGCCGGTAGGAGAGAGCTTCAGACCTGGGGCAGCAGCAGGGCCTGGGAGGAGGGCGCGTGCGGAAATGTGGGATGGGGTAGCGGGGGGCAGATGGGTATCAACATCAGGTGTGGGACAGACAGGGTTGGGTGTGAGCAGTGAGGGGCACAGGTGAGGCTGATCCACTTCCTGGAGGGGCTGAAGCTCTGGCAAGAGTACACCAGCAGCCCTGGAAAATGGTAGAGCAAGGAAGGCTCAGAGGAGTCAGCATCTATGAAGCAATAATAATCCTTCATACACTTGAAGACAAGTATTACACTTCCCCTCCAGCAGCCTCTTCTCAGAGCACATTGCCTAAGTGTTCTGTATTACCTATCTTCCAGTCCCTTGAGCTGCTTAATGCCTTGCTATTTACACACTTCCCTTATTCCCGGTGAGTTATATACCGCAGGACATGGCCTTTGGCATGGAAAGGAGATGGTTTTAAAAGCATGCTCACTAGACACAGAAGAGAAACGAAAAGAAGCAGAACACACACCTCTCTTCCCAGGCTCGCTAGGCCTTCCAGTGCAAATAAGAATTGCCCTGTGGGTAAACGTGTCTCCTCTTGATGTGTAAACTTATCTTCCCAACAAATGAGTTTGCTGGTTTATGAACTTGGCAAAAGTCTTTTCATTAAAAAAAAAAAAAAAATTGTGAGCAGAAACTTCTGAGAAGCTGTGATTCCAGATGGCCTCTGAGATTTGCTTGCTTGCTTTTTAATGCACATGTGTTCTGTATCTTTGACTTGCCCTAAGCTTCAGTGGGATACCATTTTCCCCTATTTGGTGCATGTTCACACGGCACAGGGAAGGTACCCTATGGAAAAGATGGCAGAGGAGAAAAGCCAACACCTTCTGATTGAAGGTGTGATGATGTTGGGATGCTGACCATAGTGAATGGGCTCTCTATGGCTGCCAGCTTCAACCTTTTTCTACATGTATCTAAGGGGCAGATGTGAAAAATTCAAAGCTATTTCATTTCCTTGTAGAGGGGATGAAAAGAGATGTTCATATATTCTCCACAAGTCTTAAAGAAGGCTAGAGAGTTGGGCCCTACCAAATTGCTGAAGGAATGGCTATGAAAATGGTCAAATAATAGTATTTACATGCACTGTGCTCTCTACAGGTCTTAATGATTTTAGCAAAGGTCCTGAAATTTTATAACAAGATTGTGGACGTGGGTGCTTTATAGAGCTTGGAAATTATCTATTAATTCGATAAAGAATTGTTGTGCAGTAATTCTATGCCATGAAAGTTAATGTATCTATGGTGAGCAATTTGATACAGCCTTTGCCCTCTTAGTATTTACGGCTAAGAGGGGTGTGGATAGGGTTGGAAATAGAGGTGTGAAAATTGGCTTAAGGAGGCAAGGCGGCATAGCAGTTAAGAGCCTGGGGTCAGGGGTGAGACTAATTAAATTCTTCTGCCTCAGTTTTCTCAGCTGTAAAATGGAATGATTGTCATAGAACTACTCGGGGTTGTTGATTAAATGAGGTAATTGCCTGACACCTAGTAGAGGCTCAATAAAATTTAGCTGTTGTTGTTACTGTGAAAGGTGACGAGCCTGAGCCAGATTCGTGGTTTTTTCCAGCTCAGGATTCCCATCTTCAGAATGTGTGAGAGGCATTTTGTGGGGGCAAGGCTTTTCTCTTTAATATTAATTACAATGGTTAGTGATGGATGCCATATTATCCAGTATCCCTAAGCAGTTTTATATGGAGATGTCATCGGGAATAGATTTACATTTCCCTGGCATGAGTTTACTAGTGTTCCTCTTGAGAACAGGATCAATGAATAACCCTTCCATTCCTGGGATTCTAGGACCTCTGATCTAGAACTTGACTGGAGTGTTTATTTGACTTCTTCTGGAATAGAGGTTGGTTTTCCATTCAGTTACCTAGCAAGTGTGGCATGTAGGCTTTGTGGGTAAGTGAGAAATTTAAACCGTCTATTGAGAGTTTGGAATCATTAGAACTGATTAGTCCAAAATTACCAATTTAGCTGAATTATTAATTCAGACTGCTGAATAATTCTTAAGTGAATCTGGTCACCGAGACACAAAGAGTTAGAAGTTCCCTCCTGTGGAGATTTAAAATTATGCTTTTGAAAGCCAGATTCCTGGCTCAAGTCACTAAGGAATCAGTTAACTCACTGCAACCGCAAATGAACGGCAGCAGGAGTTTGTCCTCTTCCCACCCCTGACCTGGGGCGTGTGGAAAATTTCACGCCTCGATGTGGTTCTTCGCTTAGAGTCTCTTCCTTGCTCAGTACCACCTAAAGGTTGATTCCCTAAGAAACGCGAGGAAAATGTTGCCAAGGCGTCAAAGCAAGTTTTGTTGAGGATGATTCTTAATCAAAAGCATGATGTTTCTCTGCAGAAGTGACAGGATAAGAATAGGAATAGTCTTGTTGGGTGGATGATGTTTGGGCAAGGATGGATTTATTGGTCTTAACTCAGAGCAAAGAATGTAGTCAAAATTTTTTGGTTAGTGTGTTTATTCCCCATCGTTCACACTTAATCCCCCTCTTCCTCTCGAAGTGTAATATTCTTAGGAAATGTAGAGTCAACCTCATGTTGGGTTTGTTTTGTTTTATATTGTTTTAACAGTGTTCTTCCTGAGTCGTCATGGCAGGTTCATACGTTGATAGAGAATCATTAACATCGTCGTTTTAAAAAGTCTCTTCTGTCAGAAATGTGGCTGAGTTTTATTTGTGGACTTTTCCCAGCAACACCGATAACTGTCGTCCACATGCAGCCCAACACCTTGAATTCCTCATTGCGAGACAGAGTTCTCTTCAGGTGGTGCTCATGGATTTGAATGGAAAGTTAATTACATGCCTGGGTTTGGTTTTGTTCGTGTTGGTTTTTTCCTTTTCAGAAAATTTACTTCAGGCAAAAGTTTGCTACAACTTCTAATAACTTACCAGGAGACTTTTGGATACGCAGTATAATCTTTTAACGCCGTGGTAACCAGAGTGCAAAGATGTGGCTTAATTGAATACAGTATGTACCTGTACTGTGTCTTTGGAATGATGATTGCCATACTTAAATGAATGTGCACTGCTCATTTCTGGAGGTCTCAGGAGTCTCAATTACGTAAAAAACGAAAGCATTCTCTGGCTAAGCAGCTGAGAAACGAAGTTTTTTTGTTGTTGTTGTTCACCTAAGTGGACCAATACTTGCTAAACCAGCTATGGCTTGCACATTTGATTGCCACACTGCACCATGTAATTTCAGACAGCCAAAGCATGTGCTAGTGGTATTATCCCATTTGGTTGTTTCACAGAAGTGTTGAAAAAGTACAAAGTACAGACATAAAAGTAAACAGGAAAGAGCAGCGGTCCTCCTGACAGAAACAACAGGCAGAGGCAATAGTTGAGTGAAGTTTGCGCCCAAGTCCTGTGGCCACTGCACCAAAGAGAGCTTCCTTTTCTCGCTTAGGTTCTTTGCATGTGGATCTCTTTGCAGGCTCAGTCCCCCAGAGAGAGATTCTGAGCTGTCTTTGTGCTAAATTAAACATTAGTTTTCTCCTTGGGAACTTGATCTTCCACAGACAAGGCAACAATATCTTTCCGAGAGAGCTCCCAGCTAAGCATTTCCCTCAGGAAGACACCAGCTCAGGAGCCTTTTCACCTCCACTGTCTGCTTCTCGGGTGTGAGTGTGCGTTGCGTAGGAATTGTTCAGGCTAACCAGGTCTAGAAGCCCTTAGAGCAAGGACTTGTACTCCAATCCTTGGTATAATAAAGGGAAATGGTCAGAGCAGCACCCAGATCGTGGAAGATTTTAACCAACCGTGGGAAGGAGTAATTCCTTTGCTCGCTGCCTCCCAAATTCTGTACCCACAGCAATGAAAGGAAGTATGTTAAATACAAGCCATCTCGTTTCTAGCCATCTCTCATCTCCATCCTGCCCAGCCCCCAAGACGTCTAGTTCATACTGATCTGAAAATAGGACACTATTCTATCAATTTATGGAGTAGCATAAGGCCTTAGAAAACAGACCAAATTCTTTACTCAGAGATGAAAAAAAATTAAAGCCCATTTAAAAGAGTAGTAGAGGCTGGGCTAGACCCCAAGTTTTCTATTCCAGGTTATAAAGAGTTGTCCTTTTATTAAGTACTTTTTAAAAAAAGATTTATTTATTTAAAGATTTTATTTATTTATTTGTCAGAGAGAGAGAGCGTGAGTGTACAAGCAGAGGGAGGGGCAGGCAGAGGGAGAAGCAGGCTGCCTGCTGAGCAAGGAGCCTGACATGGGACTCGACCCTAGGATCCTGGGATCATGACCTGAGCCAAAGGCAGATGCTTAACCGACTGAGCCACACAGGCATCCCAAGATCTGTTTATTTGAGAGAGAAGGAGAGCACGTGTAGTGGGGGAAGGGGCAGAGGGAGAGGGAGAGAGAATCTCAAGCGGACTTTGCACTGAGCACAGAGCCTGACACAGGCCTCCATCTGGGGCTCGATCTCACCACCCTGAGACCACGACCCTGAGATCACAACTTGAGCTGAAACAAGAGTCCGACACTTAACCGACTGTGCCACGCAAGTGCCTCTTATTAAGGACTTTTTATAATCTATAAAAACAACAGGGGCAATCTGGGAATTTTTAGTAACATTTTGGTAGTAGAAGGAGCAAGGAGTTTAGAATAGTCTTGTTTAGAGACTACTAGATTGTCTTTTAAATGATTACAATGATTCTATCCCACATGCCCCTTTGTAATGTGACTTTATTCCTCCTCCCATTAAAACCTAGATGCCATTGCCCCCCTTGAATCTTGAATGGTCTTCTGACTTGTTTTAACCAGTGGTATCTGACAGAAAAGATGTTGTGCTATTTGTGAGGATGGGCTTAAGAAGCCCTCCTTGATTTAACATTTGTTAAGAGGGAAAGTCTTATGTTAAATGTTCTTACCATAAATAATAGTAAAATTAATAAAGAGGGCAGGAGAAAACCTTGGCAACTGATAGGTATGGTTATGGCCTTGATGGTGGTGATAGTTTCACAGATGTACACTTATCCCCAGATGACAAAGTTGTATATATTAAATACATACAGCTTTTTATGTCCATCATACCTCAATAAAGTGGTTTTAAAAAAGAAGCTTTTTGGAGCACTGAGGCCACCTTATAAGGGAGCTGGTGTAGCCAGCTGGAGGAGGAGTGTCCCCACGCAGAGGACCAGGGTACCCCTGTCACTGACCAGCACCAGCTGCCAACACGAGAGGGAGGCCGTCACGTGCCAGCATGTCCTCCAACTCCATGCAGCCCTATGAGTGAGCGAGCCCAGGTGAAATCAGCAGAGGAACCATCCAGCCAGCCTAGAGAATCATGGGAAACATCACATCATGGTTTGCAGCCACTATGTTTTTGGGGTGGTTTGTAACTTAGCAAAGGTTAACTGAATCAGAGCTGGGAAACCTTAGCAGGGGCGATGGCTCCCCCTTGTTAGACGTGTTACCCCAGCACTGCTTACTTAACATCTCTGAGACTCATTTTCTGCTTTTTCTGGTGGTAGCAACTGTGCCAAAGCTTTCGAGGATTAAAGGAGATAATACGCGAGAGCACCTAGCCTGTGGTCTGGCCCGTGGTGGAGTTGCACAAACATTCCTTTCCTGGCTTGCTCCTTTGTCCCTTCTCACTGGGCTCTAATTTAAGCCCCCCTTCCTTTGTCATCTCTCTTCGTCATCTTTGTCACTCTCACTTCATGTGCATCAACATTCTTAGAGCCTCCCCCAGCTCGCCATTCCTCCGAACAGCAATTTATTTTTTCCCTCCTGGATGACGGCCTGGTGCCGTCATTCCTCCTAACTACCAAATCTCCAGCGTTCTTGTTACGCTCCAGGGAACACACCTGCCTTCGGTAGTCTTCCCTTAAAATAGAAAAGGGTTAACCTCATAAAGATGTCACTCCCCTTGTACTGCTCTGCTGCCCTTGGGAGAGTCAAACAGCATAGCCAATATAGATGGGCAGTGTAATTGCATTCGATCTTCTAGGTCGCAGAAGACTTTGCTAGTTACAACGGCGTGCAGGGAAAAGAGTAAGCGTGTTCCGTCTTGAGGAGCAGTGTTTCTGAACTCACCTTTTCTTTCTTTCTTTTCTTTATCTTTCCTTTCCTTTCTTTTGCAGCACATTAGTCTAAGTCCCTCATTTTTCCCACCTTACACTTCCGCATATTCTACTTACTACGCTTACCAGTGATATGGTAAGAGAGTCCTGGCCTAGGAATTGGATGTCGAAGGCCTAGTGTCACTAACTAGTCAGCAACTTAGTCAAGTCTTTTTACTTACTTTCCTTCTTGGAAAAACAATAAGGGGCACCAGGTGAGTGGGTTGGATCACCTCAGAGGCCCCTTGTGGGTGACTACACTTTGAATAAGTTCCCTGGTATGTCATTTTTGGTTTTCACATTTCAGTCTCTCCTTTAAATGGGTCTGTCAGGAAGAACTGAAAGAAGGAAAGGTGACAAGGGGAGGATGTTTTGTTTTTTAAAGGAAATACGAGTGAGGAGGATCTGAAGTAATCTTGGGAGCAAGGTCCAGCTGTGGCGAAGGCCGAGCGCACAGCCCTGTTCATTGCTTAACACTCTTCCTGGGAGTCATGAGCAAATCACTCCATCGCTGACCCTGTTTGTTGGAGCTTTGGGTTCCAGTATGAAAAACACAGTTGTAGGCCTGGAGTTTGATTCATTAAATTTATTTTTAGAGGAAATACTGCTTTTGTTTGCCTAGATTATCCTAGCCACACTTGGAACATTTCTGTGGGTAAAGAATGAGTACCCTTGTGAAATAATTCATGAAATAGAAAATGTGAAATGAAAAGGGAAAGACTCTTATGGAGCCTGCCTTCCTTAGGAATTGACTAGTCTGTCTGTCTCTCATATACACTCAATTGAAAAGTGCAGATTAATGGATGGGATTTTATACATGTCACCACTTCATTTTAAAAATATGCTTCTGCTTTAAAGAGGAAATACAAAAGAGAGTCACTGAAAAATTGGTCTGGGGGAGGGGAATTCAGTCCACTGCCTCTTTTTTTTTTTTTTCTTCTTCTTATCACTAAAACCCTAAGCAGAGAGTGTAATCACCTATTTCCCAAGGGCAGCCCTAAGCCCTTAAAACTCAGATCTGTTTAGGGATTTAATAGAACTGGAAAAAAAGGAACGCACAGGATCTGCTCCAAACGAATCAACAAAGGAAAATTTACCTAGCCAAATAGTAAATCTAGAGGATTTCTTTGATAGCACAATTCCCTCCCTCCCTATCTCTTGATTTAGTTAGAGCATAGATCTGCAAACTTTATCTTTATGATTCCTAGAATCTTTGGGGTCTGTGGATCCCATCTTGGGCTCCAGGCCAGTCCAGTGCATTTTCTTTCACAAAACAAGATCTAACGAGCAGGAAGCCAAGAGGGTCATTTGGTTGTGGCTGTCATTTCATTTTGTTTCCAAGGGTAGACACACACAGCTTCATTGTCTGTTAGATTAGAGCCTTAGAGATGGTGACTTTTTTCTAGTAACTTTTAAACTCCTTAGCTTTTCTTTTAAGATTTTTTTTTAGATGAAAATGTCTTGGTATTATGCTATGCAACATTGCTTTTCTTTTTAAAAATACTAAGACAAAGGAAGTCAAGTTGCCTTTTTTTCCAATAGATTCTTAACTTTTGCTTAGAAAATAGACCCTGGATCCCCATCACACATATGCATGCACACACACCACCCCCCACATACACCCTTTTTTACCATGATTATTTTTAGTATATATGGACACAAATTGGTTACGTGGGTGACTTACCGAGAAAGTAGAATGAAGAAGTACATTAAAGAGTATGGGAAGGAAGATCAGTTTTAAAGGAAATTGCTCCAGAAGACAAGAGCATGCCAAATTGCAGAAACTGGGAAAGAGAACATTGTATCACAATGGTAAGTGTAGAGTGACAAGGGACCTCCATTCTGGTCCAAGTTTTACTGCTAACTAACAGAATCACCTTGTGGCCAGTCGCCCCTCCTTTGCTGCTTAGTTTCCCCATCTGCAACCCAAAAATGTTGGACTCCATAGCACTTTGCTTGGCTGGATTGTTCTTGTCATACAGGATTCAGCTCAAATATCACCCTAACTCACGTACACACATAAATGATCTCTCTTTCTCTCTCCTCCTCTCCTATCACTATGGAGGTGTTGTCTTCATGACTTTTATCACTATCTGAATTTATGTCCCTTCCTTGTTTTCTGGTGCATTTCCTATCTTTCCCCACTGGAACGTAAGCTTCGTGGCACCAGGAAGCTTGTCAGTCTTGTTCACTACATGTGTCCTAGCCCTCAGCAGTGTTTTGGTTCCACAGTAAATATTTGTTACATGAATGACCAGATCAGTGACTTTTAAACTAGAGATGTCTTTCTTTCTTTCTTTCTTTCTTTCTTTCTTTCTTTCTTTCTTTCTTTCTTTCTTTCTTTCTAGATTTTATTTATCTGAGAGAAAGAGAGAATGAGCATGAGTGGGGTGAGGGGCAGAGGGAGAGAAGCGGGCTGTCCACGAGTAGGGAGCCCCATGTGGTGCTCAATCCCGGGACTCTGGAATCATGATCTGAGCCAAGGGCAGACGCTTAACAGACTGAGCCACCCAGGTGCCCCAAAGATGCCCCTAGAGATGTCTTAGGAGTCTTTCAGGAATGGAGATACAAAAGAGAGAACAAAGAACATGTGGTGGGCCTCCGAAGTCCCCACCTCCTGTTTGATTACGCATTTTATACATCTACAGCACCAAGTTTTTAATCACACTAAAGTATATATATAGGCATATTTATAGGTATAGAGATGCCTTAATGTGATCAAAAACATGGTTCCAGTGCTACAACCATTTGAAAGACTCAAGAGTGTGATGATCATTTAAGATTTTTCCCAGATCGAAATTCCAAAGCCCAGTCTCTCCTCAGTAGAAAACTTTGGTACAAGCACAAGGATGATGGAGTAGAAGTTACATATACTCAGTGACTGCTGTATGCTGGGTCCTGTGTTAGTCCCTTATGCCACGCAGGAGAGACAAAGTTGTTCTTTGATGGAGTTTACATTTTAATGGCGGGTAGGGGAGGACAGAACGTTGAACAAACAAAAGAATGAGATAAATTTAACTAGTGGGACAGTGCACAGAACTTTGTTCCTTCAAACGGCTGATTGGAGATTGATTTGGATTGATTAAACGGAAGCAAATTTGGGAAACACTTCAGGAAGTAGAAAGTGATAAGCATAAACAAACAGCTGCCCTCTGAATAGGAGATGGGATCCTTGGCCAGTGCCTGGGCCCCTCCCTGCGATGGTCTGCCCTGTCCAGGCCACGTGCTGCTTTGGCCAGTTTGTGCAAAATGCGGGTTCCGATGCCCCTTAGGGAGGAAGGTGGTCATGTCAGCATCATCTGTGCCTTGGAGCTGTTGTGTTCATTTCGTTAGCAGGCATTGAGATTTGAGAATTAAAGAGAAACTATGGAAAGGCACCCTTTGAGGAAAAGAAGAATATTGCCCCTTTTTAGCAATAGAAAACAATGAGGAAACTAGCATCAGGACCAAAAGGAGGTGGAGGCATAAGTAGGTTCTCAGTGGGCAGGCCAAAACAGTAACTGGTATTTGCAATCATAATAATACCCTTTTATATGTATGCAACCCATATTGCCTGCGTGGAAACCCTATGCTATAAATAAGGCAAGTGGACGGGGCGCCTGGGTGGTTCAGCTGGTTAAGCGTCCATTCTTGATTTCGGCTCAGGTCATGATTTCAGGGTCATGAGATCGATCCCCCTGCTGGGCTTAGTGCTGGGTAGGGAGCCTGCTTAGGGTTCTCTCTCTCTCCCTCTCCCTCTGCCCCTCCCCTCTATAAAAAAATAAATAAGGTAAGTATAGCTTTTAAAAATTTTATATATGGGAAACAGACTCGGAGAAGTTGAGAAATGCTAATAATATCTTACTTTTGAATAACAAATTTGCAGCTTACAAAGTATGGACACACACATCATCTCAGTTTGTTCTCTGGGGTATTATTATGCCCATTTTAGAGACTGGTAAGGGACTCACACTGGCCTATACTAACTCCACTAGTGAGCAGAGATTCACCCTCCTGACCCCTGGGCCTGGCTGTGCAGGGCGCACAGCTGGCAAAGTTGGGGAGCTGAGCCCCAAATACATCACTGAATTTGCATCTAAGATGAGGACATTGAATGTCTTGCGCTTCCAGAAGCATACCCACACATGATTTGAAGCAATGACTCTCCTAGAAAGAATGTCAATCATGAATGGAATGAGGATGTCAGGCAACCAGGGCATATCAAATCTAGAATAAGGGAGGCTGAAAAAAAGGGAGTCTTGTTTTTTTGTGGTTTTTTTTCTTTTTTAAAAATTTATTAATTTGTAAGAATGAATACAAGGCAAGGCAAGAAAGCTTTTTTAATTTATGAAAGGCCACACTTTGCTACCCATATTTCTTATGGATCTAGTGAGCCAACTCGTAGGTCTGGGGAGAGAGGGCTACAAGGTTGTTAAGAATAGAAACTTGATCTGGAATCAAAGAAGCAGATTTGTCTCTGTAAGCGAGATTGGTCTAAGTTTTTCTCAGTGCTCTTGCTTATTTTGGAATGAATATCTTAGATGGAACTTAAGGGAGAGACCTGCAGCTCTTTGCTGAAAAGTGATTTTTAAATCCATTCAGATCCAAGTTGAATCTGTTTTTCATGCCGATGGGTGTTTTCTCATTGCCAGAGAAAATGCAGCAGTTCATAATTGACAGGATTTTGCTTCGGAGTGGAATATACCTTATTTATCTTTGTATTTCTGGGGCCTGCAATAATGCCAGATATCTAGTAAGCAAGCATTTTGTAAATGTTTGTTGAAATTAAACTGTGGTGAGCATGAATTTTTAAAGGACCCTAGTCCTTTCTATTTCTGTGACTAAACATACCATACACCTGATGTGAGACACTGATCTTCAAGAGACCGTTTTGGTTCAGTGTTTTGTTTTGTTTTTAAATCACAGTCATTAAGTGTTTAACTTGTCGGGCACTCTTCTAAGTGTTTTTAGAATATGAACTCAAGTGTCCTCATAATCACATGATGAAGCCGGTACAATCTTATTTCCATTTGACAGATGAGGAAGGCACATGCCCAGGTCACTCAGCCACGAGTGGTAGAGTCAGGATTTGAACAAAGCAGGATGATGCCACTGCTCGTGTGTTTAGGATGGTTTCCTACTGTGTCGCTACACAGGTAATATCAGACTCCAGCTCGCTCCTGACCCAGGTCTGGGTTTGGAAGCCCAAGTGCAAGAAGACATTTGAAAGTCAGTAGTGATTAGGGGCGCCTGGGTGGCACAGCGGTTAGGCGTCTGCCTTCGGCTCAGGGCGTGATCCCGGCGTTATGGGATCGAGCCCCACATCAGGCTCCTCCACTATGAGCCTGCTTCTTCCTCTCCCACTCCCCCTGCTGTGTTCCCTCTCTCGCTGGCTGTCTCTATCTCTGTCGAATAAATAAATAAAATCTTAAAAAAAAAAAAAAAAAGTCAGTAGTGATTAGAGCTAACTCATTGTCTGAGGTGCAGATGAAATTCGGAATGAATGCGTAGGGGCTGCAGATGAGTCTTTGAGACTGTTTCCAGCCTCCTGGTTTTCAAGAGGTGGAACACACTTGAACGTGTAGGGTCTGTGAGTGACGAATAGGTTTTGACTTGTATGCTGGGGGACGTTGGTAGTAACCACCCAGAGGGCTGCGAGGAGGGTTCTAAGGTGATATCCAAGCTTGGTGGGAAGAGGGCCACGGTGGGTTCATTACTGATAACCTGCGGTGGGCAGACAGAAGGTAACATGGCTGACAAGCCCCTGGAATGGATTCTTTAGGACCAGGAATCCAAATCTGGGGGATCTCGAATAAAGATTCCTGGTGAAATGTTAACTCTTTCCTTGGAGGAATACATCAAGATCAGATGACACCACTTTATGAAGTTTTGTTTAAATAGGTTAAATAAATTGTAGCTTTAGGTTGTAAGTGCCTTGAAGACGGGTATGTTCGTTGAAGATGTTATAACCTCTGTTCTCTCTGAGAGCTCAGAGAAGGTGACTGAATTTTTTTTCAATATTTTGTAAAGTGCAGTGCAAACTCAGCTTCATTCCCTCCCTGACTTGCAACCAGATTGCCCCTAAGCCCCTCTTATGTGGAAATTCTGGAGAGACCATTGCTTAAGATCAGTCTTCTGAGGGAAGTCCATTTTTGGTAGAAGCAGAGACAGAAACAGTGTAGAAATAGGAAAATGATGCCCCAAACGTGAGATCCCCAGAATTTTGTTTTGGGAATCAAATTCTCTGATAGCTTTGAAAAAAAATTTAGCAAATATGTATTGAGGTATGATATCCCAGTCTCATTTTAGGTGCCAGAATAGAGTAGCAAATAAGACAAGTTCTGTGCCCTCTTAGGAAATATTTTCTTATCAGTAGCTTCCCTAGAAGGTAAGTGATACAGCATCTTGAGTATGTCAGTTCTCTGAATTAAATGCAGATTTTTGTGTGATGGCCTATATGCGTGTTCAGTGTGGGCCGGCTGTCAGGGTCTCCAAACACTCAAGGGCTAAAGAACCTGTCGGTGAGGCTTGTGGTGGCGGGAAGAAGAATCCACCGAAACTAGGCCTAGTGTAATTCTTCACTCCACACAGAGCAGCCAGTTGTAGGAGATCCAAGTATTTCCTTTCTTTGTGTATCCGTTCATTCTGCTTTCGGGAATCTGCACAGAAAGCACACGTAGCTTGCTTCGTGCCTAACATATGTCCTTCACCTTGGACTTCTGTTACCTATTTTGTTAGCTATCTAAGCATTTTCCTCTTTTCTCAAAGGCAAGCCGTCCTCGAGCAGCAGCTGAACTCTTTTTGTTCTGTTTTGCATTTTAGTTTTGAGCCTAGTCCAGTGATTTGTTGCTTTGCTTTTCAGTGACCTCCCACCATTTTGAGGCTTCCTCCCCTCCCACCTTGACCTCGAACTCCAAATTTATGTCTCCGTGTCGTTGTGGGGAACGTCTTGGTGAAAAGGATAAAGCTGAATTGGAGCTTCGTCTCGGGGATTTTCATAGTAACACTGACTCTTTATTATTAGCTGTGCACTCCAGGCTGTTAGAGTTCATGTTTTGGCAGTGGACCATCAAACACCCTATTTTTAAGAGCCTTTAACTTAGTTGTAAACATGTGCTGGGACTGGGGCTCACTTTCTTTACTCATATTTACCAAGAGCAGTTTAACTGTTGAAAAGTTGTTATTAAAAAAAAAAAAAAACTCAGACTTCAGGATTATTTTTCCAGTCATCTAACTCAAAACTATGCATGATCTAAAAAAAGAAAATCTGGCATTTAGTTGCTTAATTTGATGGTCCAGTCATACTGGTAATTTGAGGGGGAGGAGAAATGGAACTGCTAGGTCCTTTTACTTTGACAGATGCCCATCACACACGCATGGAGGGAAGGATGGCTGCTACACATATTTACATGATTGAGCAGAACAGCTCAAAGAAAAGCAGTGCAGTATGCTGAGGAAATTGTTTATGCCCTGAAAGTCTTCTGTATTTAGAATAAAAGTATTCTGTAGACACATCTCCTGGGCGCTCGACATTCTGGAGACTTTACTAGTTCCATTAGGAAAACATAAATAATATCCCAAACTCTCACTGGCTTGTAAATACAGAGATGTATTCAGAAATTTGGTGAAGGGACGATTATCACAAATATATCTATTTCTTTTATCTCTGGGAGGAATCTAGGCAAGTTCCCCAAAATACATATTAACCTTCTGAGGAGACGGTGACTTACAGGAGCTTCAAGAATTTAAGTGTTCAAAAGGAGGGGTTGAACTTTGACATCTTCCTCTTGTGATTTAAGATTCTCAAGGTTCCACTGTTCAGTCAGCTGAACAGAGCGGCTTTGGGGCTGTGGTGATACTCTAAGTAGTACCTTTCATAATGACTCCCTTCTCTCAGCCTCCTGGTATTCCATCAGACCCTTGATTGTACCTCCTTGTTAGTTTTGAGGTGGGGCATTAATTGACAGGTGACATTTGCCAATCAGTATGAAAAGGAGTTAATTCCATCTTATTCCATTTTCCCTCTTGTTGAGCTGCAGGTATTCCACAGATACATCCTAACTTACAACCGCTATTTGATGGAAAAGCATCCTGCCGTGAAATCATCTTGCCTAGTTTGCATGTCTCTTATCTCCCTGGGCCATCCCGGAAAGCTCCCTGTAGCTTCTGCAGGATGCGCTGGCAGTTCTTCCTGATGAATGTTACTTGCACAACTTTTTGAGTGAGGTGCCACTCTAGGCACTTCGCCGTATTCCGAAAAATCTCAACTGGTTCTGTCTCAGGGCTGGCCTTCTATATAGGAGTTGTTATATGCTCATTGACTTTGTGGTGCTTATTCAATCCGAAACTAATTGTTTTGTTTTATGGGGTATATTTCCTCCACTATTGAACGTAAGTTGCTAAAAGTTTAAAATAGAATCAAAAGCAGGAAGATTTTTTTCCTTAAAAAATTGCAAGAATATTTCTTCCCTCCCTTTGGGGAGGTGGATACTGTTCCCGACCCTGGGCCTTTTTCAGAATAAACACAACTATAATGCTGCATCTGTGCCCTCCTGGAGTTACATATGTGCATAACTGTTCCGTGAGTAGCAGAGAAAAGGGGCCATAGGGCATCAGAGGAAAGAACACATATTTATGTTTTCAGAACTTTCAGGAGGGAGAAGAATCTGCAGACTTGAGCCCTTAGAATTTCCCGTAAAAATTCTTATTATGGTTTTTGTTCAAAAGTTAAATGCCATTTGCCATGTTAATAAGATGACAAGATTAGGTAATTGTATTCTCTGTTGATGCATAACAAATTACCCCGAAATGGAGCAGTGAAAACAGTATATGTTCCTTTTTTCGTTCTTTTTTTTTTTTTTAAGATTTTATTTTTTTATTTGACAGGGAGAGAGAACAAGCAGGGGGGAGCAGTAGAAAGAGAGGGAGAAGCATGGAGCCCAATGCGGGGTCTGATCCCAGGACCTCGGGATCATGACCTGAGCTGAAGGCAGATGCTTAACCATCTGAGCCACCCAGGCGCTCCACAGTAAATGTTTCTTATCTCACACAGTTTTTAAGGGTCAGGAATTCAGAAGGGCTAGCTCAGAGTCTCTCATGAGATTGCACTCAAATCATTGGCTGGGGCTGCAGTCACTTCAAGACTTGAGTGGGGTTGGAGGCTCTGCTTCCGAGTTCATTGACATGGCTGTTGGCAGCACTCGGTTGGCTATTGGCCAGAGGCCTTAGTTGCTTGCCACCTTGGCCTGTCCTTAGGCTGCCTATGTATTCTCAAGTCACAGCAGCTGGATTCGTCCAGAGACAGTGTTCCAAGAGAGTGAGCCACAGTCTTTCACAACCCAATCTCAGAAACAACAAACCTTTGCTTCTGCCCATACGCTGTTGACCACATAGACCAACCCTGACACAGTGTGGGAGGCATATGAACAAGGATATGAACACCAGGGAGTAGGTCTCGTTGGGGGCCATCTTGGAGGCTACTGAATGTAGTAATGTATAAACATTGGCCAGTAGCCCAGGTTACCATGTCCCCTACTGTGATTTTGAGGAAGGTTATACCACTGACTATTCTAAAATTAGGCCATCCATTCATTTCACATGTATTTATTGAGTGTCAACCGTATACCAGGCACTGTTCTAGGCACTTAGGATACATCGGGGAGTGAAACAAAGATCCTCACCCTCATGAGTCTTATATTCTGTTTTATATTTTGCTTTTCATGTAGCAAATGCCATGGGTCAGGGAGCCCACGTGATTAAGGTAAGTACATGGACCTCAAACCATTGTTTCATGTTGGCTTGCATTTGACCAACTTCAGCAGGAAACTGGGAGGGCTATTTTCCTTATCTGCAAGAATAAGGGGAGGCTTTTTGAAAGACCTAGTAACAATACAATCTCTCCAGTGATTACATTCTTCTGTTAACTGTCTTAAATGATTACTTCTCTGTCTTTGATAGCTATGTGAGGAAGTCAAGTCCATTACTTAAGAATTAAGGGAAGTAAAGTCCATTACTTAAGAATTAAGGTTTGGGAGTCAGACCCTCGGATTTGAGTCAGAACTCTCCTGCTTTCTTACGGTGTTACCTGGGGCATGTTGAGTGACTCCCCTGAGGCTCAGTTTTGTCCTCTGAACAATGGTGATAACAGTAGCACCTGTCTTGAAGTCGTAAGCAATAAATGATGGAAAGCGCTTATCATAGGATTTGCTACATAGATACCGCTCAGTTTTACCTGCCTTTTCTTCATTCTGACTGCATCTGACTGGCCCTTCCCAGAGGTGCTACCAGAAATGACTCCCTAGTTCAACGCAAACTGAACCATCCAAGACAGCAGGGGGTGTAGTCATGTCACTCCAGAGCATCTTTCCCAGCCCCCTCCCTTGCCAGAGCTATGGCAGCCAGTAGTGTGTAAGTCGGAAGAATAGCTCCGTTGGGGGTTCATGACTTGTTTGGAAGCCTTTGATTTATCATCATGAGTTTACCATTTAGATATGTAAAGGTGCTTTCAATATCCACCTGATGGTTTCCTACTGATGCCATTTCTCTTGCAATATTTTGCCAAGTCATCTGTCAGCACAGTGGCCTGGAAAGGAAAGACTCATGCGCTCTTGGGTTCCTGTCTTAGTCGGTCAATCCCAGGCACCTGAGCCAGAAAGGCCCCTGATTTTCCTCAGCACGGCACTGAGCAGGCAGCTGCTTCCTGCCAAGGAGGTGCCTGCCTTCCTGAGGCTGGGAAGCTCGTGGGCCCACTCTCAGCTCCTCTCTCATCTGCCTTCCTGGAGTGGTACCATTAGAGAAATTGGCAGTGACGGGGTAGAGACCCTTGTACCGCCAGCCCCAGAAAGAATATACAAAGTGAGCCAGGGGTATGTTTTGATGGGGGGTGGTGCAGTATATTTTTAGAGATACCTGGTAGCTTGGAGCTCTGTGCATTTTATTTATATATATATAAGTAGATTGTGTGTGTGTGTGTGTGTGTGTGTGTGTGTGTGTGTGTATCCTCCTAATTTCCCCTTGCCTCCATTGGGCAGGAAGTGTGTGCATGGATGACATATAATCCTTTGAATCATTGGAAGACGTGAACAAATGTGACCAATTTCCAGGCAGTCATGGGCTCTGGATCTGTTAAGAGGAAAAGCCATCTAAAGACACAAGGGTGGAGAGGGCTGGGGAGGAAGGAACAGATGCTTTGAAGACAGGCAATCCTGGGTTTGAATTCTGACTGTAACATTGTTGGCTCTGTGACCTCAACAGATGATATTTTTTTAAACCTATCTAGGCCTGTTCATAGAGAGGATGGAATAATATACCAGTCCGTGAGAAGCACATAGCACTTGGAACAATTTTTTTTAAAAAAAGCAAAAAAAACAAGGTCCTAGGAAACATTTCTTTTCCTCTCTGAACTCTTAACAATTTTCTACATTAATCAAGTTAACACATCATTTTGTTTTTATTAAGAGTAGATATTTGCAGCTTCTGGGGCTCTGGTTCTCAAACATTACTGTATATAGTCACTGGGGAGTGTGCTAAAGGCTGGACTCCCCCAGCAGAAATTCAGGAGCTCTGGAGTTTGGGGATTTCTGTAGAAGATTCTCAGGCCACATTTGGAGACACAGACTTGGGGGTAACTCCAGGTCTTGGAAAGTTTTGAAGTCATCTCGGCTTAAACATTTTAGATGTTTGTGGAGGTCAGATACGAAGCACAACCTTTGAGCTTTGAAGATACTGAGCCGTACATGTTTTAGAACTGTCGATGTACTCCCACGTGCCCTCTGGGCACTTTAGAAGGCACAAAAGCAGAGATTTGCAAGGGTGCACCTTCCATTCTGTGGTAAAACTGCCGACTTCATGTGTGACCTGGATGGAACAACTTGGTCCTTTCCACAGGCACCATATGATAACACAAGCAGGAACAGGACATCAAAGAATATGTATGGAATGCAGGCCTGAAGCTGAAGGACAAGTAAAACCGGAGGGCTTGGGGAGATAGCGAATGCCGNGGTGCTGAGGGCTTACCTCAGAAGTGATTGTGACCGCCCACTGGGGTGCAGAGCCTTGGAGCCCCAGTGGTAGAGGAGTTGTCCATAACTCTCTGACCTTCTGTGGATGTTGGATTCATTTTTAATTCCTTCTCAAGATATAGCTTGAATCCCCTATCTGGTCACTACCTTGGCCCAGGTTGGTAACCCCCTCTCCCCTCAACTGATGCAATAGCCGCGTAACCCAGCTCCCGTTTAGAACGTACCGAGTAGAGCAGCAAAGGTTGCCTTCTTACTACATAAAATTGTTCACATCTTATCCCTGCTAAAAACTGAAGTGGCCTCCCGTTGCATTTAGAATCCGAACTCATTCATGTCTGTAAGTTGGGCATAGGCTGTGTCCTGCTCTGCTTTTCAAGTGGAGCCCTTGCCTCTCTCCTCCAGCCCTGTGTGGAGCACCCGACTCCTGGAAGATGCAGGGTCTTTCCTTCCACAGAGCTCTTTATCGTGTTACTGCTCTAATTCGTCACGTGGCTGGCTCCTGCTTAATTTTTACATCTCAACTTAAATGACAGCCTGACTACCTACCTCTTCTGAAGAGGTTTCTCTGTTATTGTTTTCTTTACGCTTATTACAATTTGCAGTGCCTCTCTTTATTTACCTTTTTTTGCCCGTTTTGGTCCATCATCCTCTTTAGAGCAGAAATCCATTTTGCTCTCGACTTCACCAGAGTACCCGCAGTACCACCCAAGCGATTGGGCATACCAGTTGCTCGTTGGGTGAGCAAACAAGTAATATGACTTCCTGTGTTCCACAGGATAGGGTATGAAGAAGAGGTGGCAGGAATAGCTGCTTGTTTCCCAAACAAATTCATCCTTCTAGAATATTACATGGAAGGAAATTGCAGGAGTGTGCAACCAGTGACTCACTCACCCAAACTGAAATTCAAGGAACCAGAGATCCTTTCGTTGTGTTTTCCAGGCCTGCTCTTGTCAGGTGAGAGCCAGGCTGGGTCGCTGTGCTAGAACACCGGTACCGCACAGTTTATTGGTGCTTTCGGCTGCCTTCATGCTAACGTATATAACTGCTGATCTGACTTTTGGGAGGAAAGGAGTTCTGGAGTTGGGTCATTTGAAACTAGAGTTTGCATCAACAGGACCATAGATTTTCTCACAGCCGGCCCCGTAGTACATGCTGACACTTAGGACAAGATGCACAGCCCAGCTCAGGATGACAGGGAGGTTTCGTGCCAGATGCCCTTCGGGACATGCCAGATTGCTCTCTTCTCTCTTGGGCCTCCTGCGTACCCGGAAGGAAGAGAGTGAGTCATTCTGACCTGTCAGAGTAGCTGAGTGAATGCTACATGAAGATAAACCATGAACATTAAAACTTTTTTATTTATTTTTTTTAAGATTTTATATGTTTGTGTGAGAGAGAGCATGAGCAGGGGGGAGAGGGAGAGGGAGAAGCAGACTCCCCACTAAGCAGGGAGCCTGACTTGGGCTCCATCCCATGAACCTGGGATCATGACCTGAGCCGAAAGCAGACTCTTAACCTAAAACTCTTTGATTTCAAAGAGATAAAATCTTAAAAGGGTCTGTGAAAGGACTAGAAGCATGGAAGCCATTCACAAGATCCTAGGTACAAAACCTATTTTAAATTTAAAGTTTGAACGAGATAGCATTCAAATGAATAAAAGGTAATTCTACTTCATACAATAAATAGTATGCTTATGGGAAATCTAATTCCAGGAGGTAGTAGGCTGAATGAAAATATAAGTGTGAATTAAATTAGATGAAAAATGAATATATTCATATAAACATATATATAAACATATATATATATAAACATATATATAAGATGAAACACAAATATATAAATACATAAATAATTATAATGGGTTACTTAGGGAGTGTTTGGGGATGTCATTTCCAATCTTTGCAGTTTATAACAAGGACAACCACGTTTTTCCACAGAACATCCCTTGGTACCATTTCGCCACTTATCTTTTCAGTAAAGGTTTATTCAGCACCTTCTGCACATATGGTACCAGGCCATGACCAGGGTCAGGTGTGGCCAGTTTTCCCTGGGGGGGCAAAACCTGTCTGGATGAGAATGTCTTTTATAATTTATGCCTGATAGGATTGAGGAAGGTGGCCCAGGTTGCTGAAAATAGGTTAGGGATGCCATACCATATATTTTGGAAGCTTCCCAGTGCCTCCCGTGTACTCTGATAGAACTTCTAGAATTGACACCTGTTGTTTTAAGTAGGACACATGTTTGGTCCTTTCAATTATGAATAAGAACCCAGTTTCTCACTGGTTGCTGGGACATCTGCTTCCAGCTCAGATCGCTGACTTCGTTTGTCCTCTGGGCTTTTAGTCTGGATGTCGGGGGCTGAGATGGAGCCATGCCTGCCCCTGCCACTCCTCTGGCAACTTCCCCTTGTGGACCATATTGTGCCAAATATTTATTCTGGGTACAAAATGAGTCTCCGTTATCTTCTAGACAGAATAATGAAACGGTAGTTGACACGGGGCAAGAATTTGGGAGGCATCTTGGAAAAGGGAGAAGAAGGTTGAAGTCATCTGCCCACTGCCCTGTTTCCCTGTGTTTGAGGTTATCTGAGCAGGAGTTGAAACAAAGAGAAGGCGGTGACAGTGCGGCTGTGTGGAATGCTCATTATGCCTCTTCGATACGGCGCTGGTCACCAACCCACGGGAAGGATGCTGTCATTGTCTGGGAGTGGGTGAGGCCTCAGGAAAAAATCTGTGGTATGAGGAAATGTTAAACAAACTGGTCTTGTTTTTATTAGGAAAGAGGGGGATAGCAAGATGACATGAGGGGGGATAGCAAGATGACATAAAAATGATTCCAAACTACCACTCAGAGTTAAAGGTGCTGTCTTTGAAATGATCCAGAAAGACTCTGTGTTGGGGCCTGGCAGGCCACACACTCTAGCCATCAGCCCTGTGGCCTGGCCCAGGGTGGGGGGAGGGCGAGTGGTACAGGGTCACTTTGACTCTGTGCCCTTCTGTGGCATCATTTTCATCTTTAAAGCTCGTCAGCCAGGGCAAAGCTGAGTAGGTTCTGCTCTGCAGTACTGGTCCCAGAAGGCCTTAGAAAGCGTCCTTTCTTCATCAAGTTCTGTTTCAGTTTGCCTCAAGTTTTTTCCTTTGCTTTTTGTATCCCACACCTGCCCCCAGAGACCCCACTGTGGGAGGAAAACAAGCAAATTAAAAAACAAAACAAAACAAAAAAACTGGGTGAATTGCTGTGTGCTCCAAATCAGAGGACTTCAGAGCATGTTTTCAGGATATACAGATCGCCTGATTTCAGGCAGAAGAATCACCTGGAGTGTTTCATAAAATGCAGGTCCTAGGGTCCTATCTCAGACCTTGAAAACTGACATTTCTGGCATAGGGCCCAAATACCTGCCTGTTCTGTAACTCATAAAAGCCTGCATGAGACAGGTATTTTAGTGTCTTTTATTCATGAATGTGTCCCAAACATCTAGATCACTTCCTAAAAGCACCTAAGATAGGATGGAGCTCTGTAAATATTTATTGAATGAATGAATGCACCAAAGCCTTGTAGGATTTGTTAGGATTGCTTTCTAGTTAAACAGTAGCAGAAACCAGTGGCAGGAGAGACAAGTCTTTATTGGGAGGAAGACAGACTTGAAAAGAGGAAGGAGAGAAGTCAGTTTGAAGAATGGGGCAATTTCTGAGAGGCTAGGCCTAGGTGGGGCAATGAAACCCAGACTTCGTGCCACAGAGCTTTGGGTGGCCCTTGACAGATGAGGAAAGAAGCTTGAAAAAAAAAAAAGGGAAATGTAATGAGACAGTGGTTAGAGCGATGGTTCTTAAACTTTATGAGCCCCCAAATCCCCTGGGAGGCTTGCTAGCCCACTGAGCGCTGTCCCCCGCCACCCTGAGTCTGTGATTCGGCAGGTCTGGGATGGGAGGGTTTGCATTTGTGACAGCTTCCCAGGTGACCCTGATGCTGCAGGAAACCTGTCTTGTGAACCTTAGAGTTAGATTGTTGCTTTCAGGAGTCTGATGGGCTGAGGTGTGAATCCTGACTCTGCGCCTTGCGACCTGTGGGGCCATGACGGTTTATCTAGCCTCTGGATCTCCGTTTCCCTGACATGTGAAATAGGGATAATAACGATGATTAAGTGTTGCAATGCCTACTGAGTTGATTCATGTGAAATATTCAGCAAAGTACTAACACATCCAAGCACTTAGTATCTAAAAAATTATTACTTTGGGTGGGGGGGCGCCTGGGTGGCGTAGTTGGTTAAGCTTCTGACTCTTGATTTCGGCTCAGGTCGTGATCTCAGGATCGTGAGTTCGAGCCCTGCGTCGGACTCCACACTCAGCATGGAATCTGCATGAGATTCTCTCTCCTTCTCCCTCTGCCCCTCCTGCTCATGCTCGCTCTCTCTCTAAAACAAATAAATAAATCTTTTAAAAAAATTATTACTTTGTCCAATGCGACCCCTGTTAACTTTTAGGGGGAAATGAAGAGTGTAGCTGCTTTTCTGATGAAAGAAGAGATAGGACTTTGTAGAACCAGCATAATATTTAATAAGAGGATGGGCTAGTTCACATTCCAGTACGACAAAGCTATTTATTTCTGTGCCACATTATAGTAGCCAACTAGGTAAAATTAACTCCTGTTAGGGGAGTGCCCAAAGGCTAACTTCTGGAATAGGTGAAAGGAGATGTCCTGACTGGAGACGGATGGTGGTAATAGTTACACAAAAGTGTGACCATACTTAATGACACAGAGCTGAACACTTAAAAATGGTTAAAATGGTAAATTTATGTTATATGTATTTTACTACAATAAAAACAAATGTGGATGGCCCAAGTATCACTTCCAGCTCTCTCCCTGATGATCTCCTATAGGGAAATTCATTTTAGCGTGTAATTTAGCAACTATTGTTCAAATCAGCCTACTTAGCTTGAAGGGTGACTACATTTTGAAACACATATTGTATATCTTCTGGGGCGAGCTCTCAGGGCCTGCCATTGTCAGTGCATTCTCTAATAAATCAGTTTTGAAGATGAATCCAGTGATGTTTTAAGGTCCTAATGTTGAATTGCAATCACTTCTCATGCACAAAAACCCACATTTCTGGATTCTCATTGGGTAATTGAAAAAGAACATACCCTGGAGGACTTGGCCTTAAACAGCCTATCTTTTGCTTTGAACTTTTCATTTGTGAGATGATGAACTTGGTTGAAAATATAGGCCATTCCCTCATTCTAGTTACACAGGCCTTTATCTGGTGTCTGAGCCTTCTTTTGATGGCTACAATACTACACTGGCAAGGAAGGATACCTTTGTTCTTAAAATCAAATACTATACCAATGGGGGAAAAAAGGCCTCCTAATAAAAAGCACAAGAAGGATCTGGGAAAAATCATTTAGAAAAGCAAATGTAGACAACTTTCAATTGCCCAGCTCAAGTGAAACTGAACATCATAGAGGTGGTCCCCCTGTTATAAGCAAGTTGGATTCCAAAAGCTAGTCAGTGTGCTGTTTATAAGGTGGCATGCATTTTCCTATAGCACCATCTCTACATGTAAGACTGTATTTTGAGTTCCAGCATGGTACCTGGAAAATCAAGAAGAGATGTCCTCGCTGGCCTCGGCCATGAGCGTACTGTCCAAGTTACCCAGTCTCTAGCTATCTACTACTGCTGCCATCCCCATGGGAGGAATGTTGCAAGTTCTGCGTTCCTACCTCAGGGATGACTAACATTCAAGGTTGGAAATATTCTAGAATTCACAATTTGATTTTATAAGACACTTTGCAGAACTATCTTAGATAATAAGGATTTCCGATGGCTTCCTAAAGAAGAATTAAAGTGTGTTGTGAATGTCTAGCTGCTTCTATTTCTTCTCACTTTTCAACTTCTTCTTTTGTTTTGTTTATCATTCTCCTGCATGCCAGAAGTAGGCTTATATGATTTCTCAAAAACTCCTAGCCAACAGAAATAAATATAGTGAAACATAGTAGAGTAGTGAACTATTCAGACCTGGATGTGAGTTTCTAACCTTCCTTTTGCTGTGAACTCTTGAACAAATTACCTGACCTCTCTGAGCTACAGTGTCCTCATATATAAAATGGAATAATAACTCATAAAGGGTTATCGCGATAATTAAATGAGATAATACATATGAAGTGCCTAGACATAGTTGGAATTCCATAAATGTTAGTCAATATTGTTACATGCTTCTTAGGCTCTTATTGATATTTTTCTGGCTGTAGTTAATGCACTCATCTGCATTTGCATAAATGATACTGAAAAAGGTGTGTCATAAGCATTCCATGCATTTGCATAGCAAGTTATAGTTTATAAAGCAATTTCTTGTTTGATCCTTACAACAACCCTATGGAATCCGAAGAGCTGAAGATATTTCTTCTTTTCACACATATGGGAAAGGGGTAGTGACTAGGTTTGGATTGGCTTTGGCAGACCAAAGAGTCAAACCAGAGTCAAGACTCTTAGGTCAGTGCTTTCTGTTATGTATGAGAAAGGGTCTCAGAATTATTGATTCCATAGTATTGCCAACCTAAGGACTAGGGAGAAAAGACTTAATGTGTCCCTTGCTTAAATCATTTGCTTTTTAGAAAACATATCCAAGAAGCCATGCTTTATGAACAGAGTTGGAATGTTTATTTTTCTTCCGTGTACTAAAATTTTTCAACTCATGTGCAGCAATGTGGTAACTCGAAAGCTCTTTCCAGGGATTTCGTGCTTTTGGGAGTTTCAGGTTAGGTTCACATGGGGGTGGAATTTGACATACTCTAGTCATCCCCAAGGGAATAATGGGGTTGACGAGATGGTGGACATCTTGATGAATGCTTAAGCAAAATGAACCTAAAATGTTGTTTCAATATTTTTATCACTTCTAAGTGACTTTGACTTTCCACATCCCGATTTCTAGATTAGTTTTAAAAGAAACACAAAAAACCTTCAAACTTCTGGCACAACAACAGTACTTTTGGTGATTTTCTCTGGATTTGCACATCTCCATTGCATTATTGGTTCTCTATATATCTATAGTAGAATTTCCTTTTTGACATAATCACAGCATAAACCGAACCCTTGTTATGACTTACGGGCTCCGCATGTGACAATAGTTTTTAAAAGAGTGAGAAGCAAGTGTTCTCCTTATTCGTCATCACAGAAATTTTGGGGACTTAAGAGTCTTGCAAATCATCCATTTGGGAGGTAAAATATCATAATACTTAAGGCCTTGGGCACTGGAATCCAAGCTCTCCCATTTATTAACTGAACAAATTGAGGGAAATGATTTCCTTCTAAGGCTTTAATTCCCCCCTTGCTGAGATGGTGACGTGATAGAACCTGCCTAACAGGGCTTGTGCGAACACGGATTAAGTGTGAAGGTGTAGAGATGGTGCTCAGTGGTGGTTAGACACCGTCATCCAGACACTCATCCTCCAGATCATCTCAGTAATCTAGATACTGGGTCAGATGCAGCTCTTTGTACAGATTCCATGGTTGTAGGTGAGAACAAATCACTCATAATTATGAGCAGAATAACGTCCGATAAACTTGAATCATGCAGTTATGGAGTCTTTCTACAAAAACACATCTATAGGGTTAAACCAAAGGGCAGTTTGAAACTTTGGCCTCTGAGTGTGAATGCATTGTCAAGGATCTCACAGTAAAATACAATAGCATTCCAGATCTCAGTATGATGTCAGACACAATGGATTACTCATTTCAGTGGGAGTTCATTCTCTCTGAAAACCCAAAAACATTCATCCAGAAATTTCAAGACATACTGATGAAGACATTGCCAGCTAACTCCACCGGGGACACTTGGTTCTATTTCTTTCTCTCTCCCTTAGCTCTATATTTTATTGAACTTAACCAACGAATTATTTTTGTTCTATTTTATCTCTTTATGTTGCAGCATTTTTACATTTGGACAGGAGTATCCAGGATGGAAAACAGCACATGTGTTGTTCACTGTTTATACATGAAAGATTCATTCATTCAACAAATATTTGCTCAATAGTTATTGTGTCCAAGACACCAGGTTCAGTACATGATCCCTGACTTCAAGGACTTTAGATTCTAAAAGGGAGTCGGAGTAAAAACAAGCAAACATATCAAAAGGTACTATAGTAGCAAGTAATTTTTGACTGCAGAGCCCAGTTTTCTTTAGATTTAAGCTAAGACATCAAGATGTAGGAATTAGCCATGGAATTAATTCTGGAAGGTACATTCAGGAGTAATAGAGCAACTCCAGTCCCTGCCTCAATACTTTATGTCTATGATAGGTTTCTTGCTGATAAAAATTACAACATAATAGATTGTGGAGTTTGGAAATGGTTGGATAATAGGGAATAAAACATAATTGAGTATGTACCAAGTGAAAAGTTGATACCGGAATTTATAGCAATACCATAATTATTTAAATTGTCACTAGAATAGATTTTGTGGGCTAGCATTTAAATGCACAGAGTCTTGAATGACACAGCAGTCGCCCATATGTATGTAAAAAAGTCTTCAGTTACATTTCAGAATTCTGCTGCTGTTTAGCAAATCACTTCATTTTGTTTCCCTCCTGGTTTAGGATATCATTGAAATATCTTGGTATAATTACTTCCATACTTTGTCATTAGTATTTTGTATTCTTTTATTTCATGAACTAACTCTCCAAATTGTAGCTGTGCTGAAATGAAGCTCCCTCTGAAATTTGGTTCTTATTCTGAGGTACGGGGTGGGAGGGTCCTCAATGTAATGTATAGCACTGTATAAGGTTTGAGTCTGGAATTATAAACTCTTCCGTGAGCATGTGCAGGCTTCACCATAATTCAGAGCGGAACAATCAGCATTCAGAACCACACGAAGCTACGACTGTCTTCCTTGCTCCCTTCACCCCCCAGTAAAGTGATCCCTACCCATGAGTCATAGACCATTCATCCCTTGGGCTTGGTATTCGTTCTGCTCCTGAACTCTCATGGGCCATCCGTGGACTGAAAATCAAATTAATACACAAGGAGAGATTATCATTGCAGGGGATTTGTGGGAGCCCAGACACTTTTTATGAGAAGAGACTGTCACCCCCAAGGATGTTATTTGAATCTGAAAAGAGGTGGTTATAAAGGAAGTGGCGCTGCTTTAATGTGCTGTAGGGAGCAGCTCTACTGCTAGGCGGCCTTCCCAGAGGAGCAGAATGAGCATTTGCTGGAGAAAGCAGCTGAGGTTGGAAAACAGTTCCAATTTTGCAGTTTCAGGAATGTGTCGGAGCTGCAGCTTTAAGATGGCATTTCCCCCCCCAGCTGCTGTGGGGAAAGCCCGGGCTAACGTGAATGGGGGTTTTGTATGAAGGTTGCGGGTGAGCCAGAGCCACTTGGTAATCAGGGCAACAAGGCACATTAATCCTTAAGGAATATACTTTACATACAGCCTCTCTCTTTTCTCTTAAAGGGAAAGAGTAAGTAAAACTTCCCGGTGCTCCCGTAGTTATCCTGCCTTTGATCTCATTTTAAGTTCAGCACTAAAGGCAACTTGATCTCCAACGCTATCTCCTTTCATGGATGATAATTAGCCCAGTTCTAGGAGGCTGGTTGCAATGATATCCTTTGCTGTTAGAAAGGGGAACAGGAGTAGGGATTGGAGCAATTGTTTGCTGTGTTGATGACTGTGATGTTGCCATGGGAAAGCTCAAGACTTCAGGAGAGTTTGTGTTTTGTTGGGCGAGGTGCCAAGCTGTTGTGACTTATTACGGGCCGTGCGAGTGAGCCATACAGAACAGTATCCTGTGTAGCAATTCAAAGGGCAGGAGCGCTTTAATCAGGGAAAGATAGAGCACTGAGTATTCACATTATGCTTTATTTCAACTGGAACTGATAAACAAACCCAACATTTGGGTAGTCTCTGGGTTTGGTCTTTTCACTTTGGGGGAAAAACAAGTCAATTCTTCCTGCTCACCCCAGCTGAAAGGCAAAACAAAAATGCTTCTGCTTTACATATAAAGACCCCTTGTAAAGAATGGAGTGTTCTCAAATAACAGCTCTGCCCACAAATGCTAGTTCATCTTGACTCAGCCTCAAGAAAGGCAAAACTGTACAGGCTAAGTTGATTTGGTGTGAAAACACACACACACACACACACACACACACACACACACACACAAAACCAGGGGAGGAGATTGGGAAGGTTGCTTCTAAATGCAGACTCCAGACACCGCTTTGCCTCACTTCTAGAGACTCAGCCGTTTGTGCCCCCGATCCCATGCCTAGCACAGCACTTGGCCCAGCCTCGATGTTTAGTCATTGTCTAGCCATACTGAAGACAAGGAGTTTTCGTTGGGGTTGGATGAAAAGTTGCTATATAGACCCATAGAAAGGAAAACTCTGGAGCTTTGTGAATGATTTTGGCCTTTCGGGTCACAAAAGACTGGCCATAGCCCCACTTTTTGCCAGTAGTCAACATAGCCCTGATTCTTTAGGAAGATGCCAAGTCTCCATTTCTTTTTGTGCTGTGTAGACATTGCCTAGAAGTTCCCTTGATGCCAAGTCTTTTGAAGCCTCTTGATCCATTCCAGAGAACTCTTGGAAGAAGAGAGAACAACTTCACAATTTCCATTTTTAGCCTAAAACAGATGTCAACATGTTAACTCTTCTTCATTCGGTATTGTGGGCCTGGGCCTGTGTAGTTATCACAGAGGCACAACAAAGTGCCCCATGTTTTCTGGATAGATTTTCAGTGAGAGACTTGTGAGAAATACACGTGTTGCAGATCAATGAAGCAGCTATGTCTTATGGCGTAACGGGAAGAAAGGTATTTTTTCATATTTAAAAATATTGGAGTGAAAGTGGCGTGTGATACATTTTAGATCCTCATTTTCTGTTTTCTTAAGATTAAAGGCTTTATTGGGTAGATGAATAAAGGATGCGTAAGATTTTGGTAGAAGATGATTTGTCTTCTCAGCATACTTTTTTTTTTTTTAATGTCCATTTTCCAGGATTGTTTTCTCTTAGCTTTTGGAAACACTTTTCAGAGTGCTTATACTTCTGTTTGTTGCTTTGTAGTTTTATTTGGTTGCCAAATTGGCTATTTATTTTCACCCAGTTTGACCTTAAAGAGACATACTTTACATAGAGGCAGATTAATTTTCAGTTACTATATTTCCAAGTTCTGGTAACATTCGGAATAGTTTATCATATAAGCTGTGGACATTTTTTCTAATACAGAAACAAATTTTCTTTGTGTACCAGATGACTCAAATAGTAACTTACAGATATCTAGGCCTTTGGGAATTAGGGAATTGATGAGACATTACGCCCAGAGGTTTTCCATATAGTACAGTTTCACATGTATGTTAATAAGAATACATCCTGTTTCATCGTCATCATCATCATGGACTTTTAAATAGACTGTTTTTTAGAGCACTTTTAGGTTCACTGCAAAATTGAGGGGAAGGTAGAGGGATTTCCCATATGCTACCTGACCCCACACATGTGTGGCCTTCCCTACCATCAACTTCCCCACCAGAATGGTAAGTTTGTTACAATTAATGAACCTGCATTGACACCTCATTATCACCCAAGGTCCATAGTTTACATTATTTGGGTTCACTCTTGGTGTTGTACATTTTATGGCTTTTGACAAACATACAATGACATATGTCCTCTTTATAGCGTCCTACAGAATGGTTTCACTGTCCTAAAAATCCCCTGTGCTCTGCCTGTTTATCCTTCTCTCCTTCCTAACTCTTGGCAAGTACAGATTTTTTGTAGTCTTCATAGTTTGGCCTTTCCCTTTTTATTTTAGAACACAATTTCTTTAATTTTAAAATATTTCACTAAAATTTGAAAGTTGCTTAAAAATGGATGAGCGGTTTAAAAAAAAAAACAAAACCTCGGAACCTGTTTTTGCCTTAAGGATTTGTTACAAATAGACTAATTCCTTCACCAAAAGTGAGAATTCCTTGACTTAATAATATATCAGAATGCTATTCTCAGTCAAAGGAATTGTAGCTTTCTGAGACTTCAGAATTTTCAAAAAGTGATTGAGTCAGTAGCTCCTTGACTAGAAGCATAAAGAGCGTAACACATAAGAGCATAACATGGCACAGATGCATTTAGCCTTTTCTTTTTGAATAAGTCCTCTGTTGGGGATGACTGTGGTGCAGTTTCATTGTGATCGGGGCTATATTTTTGGAGAACTATAGCAGTTAGCTATTCAGGTTTCCATAGCTCTTCTGTCGTTTCCAAGAAGAGTTTTCATGAATACATTAATTACTCACAGATCTATAAAAGGTTATTAAGGAAATTAGGGCCAATAGGAAGCATTAAAAACGTCTGAAGTGGATACCATAAAATGTAAAAGGATGATCTGGATTTAAACCAAGTCTTGGTGCCACATTTCAGTACTGGATGGAAGGGGGAGGAGACATTTCTCTCTTTTCTGAATTCACCTCAGCCCATATCCCACTCCGTGTTCAGACGACTGCAGTACTTCCAGACTGGCCTTTTACCCCTTCACAGATCCTCTACCCTTTCACCAAATATCTAAAATGAACTCCTTTTGTATTAAGTTCCTACTTAAATGGCACCTTCTGCCTAGAAAATATTTTAAACTTCCTAACTGACCCTGAATTTTATGGATCCCAGACTCAGGAGGATTCTAAGCTTGTTACTGGAACTGTATCTGTGATAGAAGCCAGCCAGACTTTTCATTCTGAGGGGTGAGAGAGTGAACCCTTTATCCATGGCCCAATAGAGCCAGAATCCCCTCCTCAGAATTAGGACTTTGTGATCAAGAAAGGCTCGGAACTGACTTGCAAGAACTGGGGTGGAAGAAACTTCCACAGATTCAAAGGACTGGAATGGGTGGGTCGGACGAGGATCAAAGGCCCTGGACGAGAGAGAGAGGTGCGTACGTTGATGGGGACCGAGGACCATTCTGGTCCCTGGCACCCACTTCCTTGCACATAGTCATTGCACAGGAAGAATTTGCCATGGGATTGGCTGAACACAGAGGTAGTTCTTACGATTTTTTTTTTTTTTTTTTTTTTTTACTTTCTCAGATACCTAGGTCAGAGTTTAAGTGGGATAGGGAAGGTGTCAGCTCTAGAGTAGAGCCTAGGGCAAACCCAGGAGTCATAGAGAAGAACTCTGCCCCGTTGTGGGTGCGCACAACGGCAGCTTGGGCAGTATGTCTGACTTGGTGTCATTCTGTGTCCCTTTAGGCCTCTTTTTCTTGAATCTGTTCTTATAGGACATATATTTTATCTTTTGTACTCAGCCTGTCTTGTTCAAGGGCTTATCATATAGTCATTATCGCTAAAGTATACTCTTAGCATGGAAATAATTCAAAAGAAGAAAGGAAAACAGACCCCGTTACTTTCCTTTATTTAAAAATTCTTAGGTGCACTGAAAGGAATTGTTAGAAGGGCTGTCTCCTCAGTTTTTTGTATTAGTATATACTTGTATCAGCACTCATGGAAAACCAGTTCCTACAGACTCCTTGCTCTATGGACCATTCCTTAGAAAGAAATTGCTATTTTACCACAGAGATAACTATAATTCAAGCAAGATTAGCAAAGGAAACAGCATCAGTTGGACTTAGATTTTGACACTGGAGTAATTTCTATATTGGTAAATTATGTGATACTTACATAAAAGTTAAAGAATATACCACTCTTTGAGGAAATAATTCAAGATGCCTGAGTAGAAATTATCTTTCCTAGAGAATGTGTGAATCACATGCTCTGTCGTTTCAAGGAAAGTAGAGAAATCATTGGTTGAAAAATGTCAAAACTACACTGATGATGGACATTGACTGGAAGTTTGATAAAAATGGGTCCTTGAATTCATTATAAATTGGCAGAGGCCTTTTAGAAAGCATTTTGGCAATATCTTTCAAGAGCCATAATAATATCGGTGCCCTTTGACTCAATAATTTCACTCCTGGGGATCTCTCAGAGGAAAGAATCCAAAATATGGAAAGAGCGATATGCATGAAAATAATCATTGTAGGGTTGTTCGTAATAATAATAAAAACTATCAGAAACACCCATGTGTACAACAGGAACCAAAGTAAGTGAATCTTACCTATGTAAAAATATGAATATAAAAAAACCTGGGGGGGCGCCTGGGTGGCACAGCGGTTAAGCGTCTGCCTTCGGCTCAGGGCGTGATCCCGGCGTTATGGGATCGAGCCCCACATCAGGCTCCTCTGCTATGAGCCTGCTTCTTCCTCTCCCACTCCCCCTGCTTGTGTTCCCTCTCTCGCTGGCTGTCTCTATCTCTGTCAAATAAATAAATAAAATCTTTAAAAAAAAAAAAAAACCTGGGGAGTAATACATATAAATCATGGAAGTATTAAGATGGTATGTATTCATATATATTTTGGGGTTGTAAGCAACAGATATGGACTATGGCTAATTTAACGAACAAAATATATTTATTAGAAGGACGTGGGGTTGTTTGTAGAATGCACAGAAAGTCTGAAAAACCAAACCTTGGGAAGGGAAGGAATCAAGGCAGCTCTGAGGCTCCTGGTAGTGGGAACCAGAAAATCTTGTCTGTAGGTTACCCCTCAGAGGGCAATCAGCTCCACCTGGCTTCTGTGTCATTGTCCCCAACCTCCAGGGAATGAGAATTTCTTTGGTCAGTCTTGGATCACATACCCACTAGGTGACAGGCGAAGAGGGCACCGTGATAAATTCTCCTGCCCAGAGCAGACACAGAAGGAGGGGTGGTCTCCCTGGGTGAAGTAGGGGATTGACATACACAAAGGGGAGTTGACAAACACAAAGAAGAGAGAAGAGATGCCTAGGAGGCCAGTATAGCCGATGTATGGTACATAGAGGGGCTTTCTTCCCATCTCTATGTAATCTGAACTTCCTTACATTTTTAAGTCAATGAATTTTAATCAAGGATTAAATGAAGTAGCATATGAGAAAGGACTCTGCACAATGACTAGCACATGCAATAAAAGGGCATATTAAACTCAGGTAAAGGGTAAAATGTGTAAAGAACGAGGTCGCAATAGCTCTTCAATGTTTATGTCATAGCCAAAAAGCAACGGCTAAGTTATATATAGTGGCAGGTGATAATGATTGTAAAATGTGTGAATTATGGTTCAATTTAGATTTTCTTTGCCAGGTGTTATTAATTTGTATAAGTAAAAGTGTCAACACCTGAATGTATTATCTTGAGTATGAGTCCAAGAAACACAATTCACAAAAGAGCTGATTAATTTGCCTAGGTTTGGATTTATTAGGATGCCATCAATCATGACATATATACTTTAATTTAGAACGGCTAAAGGATGTATCATATAATATAGGAATCTGTTAGTATATATAAATTACAGTGAAAAGCTCCGAGAAATGTAATATTTGTTTCTGTCAATTAGTCATGGGCCATCCACACGGGAGCAAAGTAGTCATTCTGCATTTACCACATACCCTTGGACTACAATTGATTGGCTTGACCAGGGTCTGGATGAGAGCTAGTTTTCTGCTGGACTTTGAATGACTGATCTAGTCTAAACAGGTTACTGACAGGGCTAGGACTGGAGCAAGGCAAGAGAAGCATGTAGGGTGTACTCATTCTCAAGTCATGCACTCATTGAGTATGAGTGGCTTACGTCCTGTGCCTCACGTCAGTTCTGGCCTTGGTGGCAGAAAAGCTGGCATGTACCTAGATTCAGAATTTTTAATTTCTAGGAAAAGGAATCTATGTTAGACTGATAGCTGTATGTGTGTGCATGTATACTTTTTCCTGTCAGATGTATAATTCATGGATCCTCATGATACCTGGGATCCTCAGTCAAATGGTATTAAAATCTTTTGTACCAAGGGATTGGTTCAGAACCATGCTGCTAGTTATAATAAAACATACTTAACTGTTAAAATGTCCATATTACCCACAGCAATCTACAGATTCAGTGCAATCTCTATCAAAATTCTAGTGGCATTTTCCACAGAAACAGAACAAACAATCCTAAAATTTGTATGGAACCACAAAAGATCCTGAATAGCCGAAGCAATTTTGAGAAAGAATAAGGTAAAGGCATAACACTCCCTGATTTCCAACTATACTACAAAGCTATAGTAATCAAAACAGTGTGGGTCTTGGCATGAACACAAACATACAGGTTAGTGGAGCAGAATAGAGAACCCAGAAATAAATCCATGCATATACGGTCAATTAATTTATGACAAAGGAAGCAAGAATATACAATGGAAAAAGGTAGTGCCTTTAATAAATGGTGTTGGGTAAACTGGACAGCGATACGCAAAAGAAGAAAATTAAGCTAGTACCTTATACCATGCACAAAAAATAACTCAAAATAGATTAAAGACTTGACTATAAGACCCGAGACTATAAAACTTCTGAAAGAAAATGTTGGTGATGAACTCTCTGGCGTCAACCTTGGCAATGATTTTTTGGATCTGACTCCTAAAGCAAGGGCAACAAAAGAAAAATAATCAAATGGGACTACATCAAACTAAAAAGCTGTACAGCAAAGGAAACCATCAACAAAATGAAAAGGCAATCTACTAAATGGGAGAAAATATTTTCAAATTTTGTTTCTCAGAAGGGGTTAATATCTAAAATATATTTTAAAAAACCTCACAACTCAGTAACAAAAAATCAATCCAACTTTAAAAATGGGCAGACATTTGTCCAGAAAAGACATAAGAGGGCCAACAGACATGTGAAAAGATGTTCAACATTACTAATGATGAGGGAAATGCAAATCAAAACCACAATGAGACATCACCTCACACTTGTCAGAATGACTTATCAAAAAAGACAAATAACAAGTGTTGGTGAAGATGTGGAGAAAAGGGAACCCTCATGCCCTGCTGGTGGGGATATAAATTGGTGCAGCCACTATGGGAAACAGTATGGAGATTCCTCAGAAAATTAAAAATAAAACTACCACATGATCCAGCAATTCCATTTCTAGGTATTTGTCTGAAGAAAATGAAAACACTAATTCAAAAAGATATATGCACTGCTACATTTCTTGCAGCATTATTTTCTATAGCTAAGATATGACAGCAACCTACCTATGTGTCTACCGATGGCTGAATGGCTAAAGAAGATGTGGTATGCTTACACAACGGACTATTACTCAGCCATAAAGAAGAATGAAGTCTTGCCATTTATGACATTTTACCCCTTGAGGATAAAATAAATCAGAGAAAGACAAATACTGTATGATTTCACGTATATGTGGAATCTAAAAAACAAAACAGAACAAATGAACAAACAAAATGAATAGACACAGAGAACAGACTGGATGTTGCCAGAGGTGAGGGGGATAGTGGAGTGAGTGAGGGGGTCAAGAGGTACAAACTTGCAGTTCTAAAATAAATAATTCGTAGACATATAATATATAGCATGGTGACTATAGTCAATAATATTATATTGCAAGTTTGAAAGTTGCTAAGAGTAAATCTTTAAAGTTCTCATTAGAAAAACATTTTCTAACATTTATTACATGGTGACTGTGAGTCAGGAGTGAAACTAAGCATTTTACATTTAATCCTCAAATTAAGTCTATGAGGTAACTATTCCTATTATAAAGACGGGGAAACAGAGGCGTTGCAGTTTAAGTAATATGACCAAGATCCCAGAGTCAGTAGCAGATCCAGGACCTAACTCTGGGGTCTCTCTCCAAAGTCCATGCTCTCAAACACAGGGTTCTGCCGCCGTTATCCTGGCCTTTTACCCAGTTATTCTCACGCCCCTCCCCCATGCCTTCCTACTCATCCCTAAAAGTTTTTGGGTCGTAAATTCTCTTATGATGTCATCTAATGCAGGGATCCTCCCTTTCTTCCAACACTTATCTTCCTTTTGCTGACTTCCCTTCCCACTGTGCATACTGAAAATTCTTTTCCATTGTTTAAATAAAACAAAACAAAACCCTTCAGGCCTTCAGTGAAACCTGGTTCTCCCCAAAGAACATTTCCTTACTTTTATTCCTCTCAGATAAATGACGGGAGAAACCCTGCGAGTGTACCTTGAAACCATTAGGAAGCAGTGTCAGCGTTATCTCTGTTCCACACCTCTTTCAGCTTCTCCCCCCTCCTTTGAAATTTGCACCACTTAGTTTTCTTGTCCTCAGTGAGAGTTCTCAGGGCCGCCTGCCTGTATCCTGGTCACTTCTGCTCTAGACAGCTGCCTACTCTTCTCTTCTTCCCAACTCCTGCCATCGTCCCAGCAGATTTCACCATTCCCGAAGGAAACACTTCAGACACTCCAGCTGTTAGCTTCCTGACCTCCAGTTTCGTTAGCATTCACCTCGGCTCCACTGAGGAAGGATTCCCATGGCCTCACCCTTGACCTTATCACCACCTCAAACTGTCCTACCAGTGAAATCTCAAACCCAGATATCATGCCCTCTTATCTACTTCCACCTTCCCCATTTCCTCACTCCCACTAAACCTCCGTGTCCTTCTTTATGAAGACCTCAACTCTCTTGACCTGTGTGCTGTTTCTTACTCTCTGCGTGTCCTCTTACTTCCCTGTTCTTGATTACTCAAACTGAATCTCCCAGTTGGCAGTTGGGATTACTCCTCTCTCATCAACACTTTCAATTTCTTGACTTCTTTATCCCATTTTTCATTGTTTGGGTTTTGAGTTTCCAGAAGTGGCTCCTGAGGGATTGAGCACAAGTAATTTACTCAAGAGGGGATACTGGGAAGCACGTGTAAAGGCATGGGCCAGTGAGACAGAGAAGGGAAGGAAGCCCTTGCAGGGTGTGCTAAGAAGCAGGTTGCTACTATGGGCAGCGAGGGCTCAAGCTGACCATGAATGTGTCAGAATCACCCTTCCACCAGAGGCAAGGCAGGTAAGATGTTTATCCACCAACATCCGTGGGCCAGGGGCTGAGAGTTCTTCCAGGGGAACTTTTTCCCTATCATTCCTTGCTTCCCTTTTGTCTGAGGGCCAAGCCTGCTTCCAAAGCTGGAGAAAGGCCCCAGGCAGAAACACTTAGCTGCCTGTGTTGAGAAGCTGTCAGCATACACAAGAAATGTGAGTACCAGGAATATCTGGATGAGGCACTGGCAGCATCTACTACATTCATCTATCATGCAAACCTCTCAATACCAGACTGATCTGGAAAGCTGCCTTCTGATTCCTGACCGTACTTTTGTGCTATTATTAATATATGGTTTCTGATCCTGGCAGGACCCATCATTGACATTCTATGATCTTTTAACTTGTTGCCTTTCTTTCATTTCTCTATGAAAGAGAAAACTCTATATTTAGAGTGAGGTAGGGTGAGTTCACATTCTGACTCTGCTACTTTGTGGATTTGGGCAGATATCAAAGTTCTCCAAATGACACTTTCCTCTTCTGTAAAATCAGAATATTAATGTCAACTTGATTTTTGTTATAAATCATTTGATGAAATAATAAATATACATATAATAAGATGTGCATATAATATATATAACATAAACATATTTCATATCATATAGATCTGTAGATATATAACCTGTCACAATGACTAACACATAACAGGAACTCATTAGCTCCTTACCTGCTCAGTTATCATCTGTTATACGATCCCAATATTCTTAGCAAATGGCCTTGACTCGTACAGCTCACAAAGAAAACAGACCATCTACTCCTAACTCCACAACTTTTCAACACCCTCCCAACAGAGAATACCTATCCTGTGTTTACACATTCCTTGAGTCTCGCAGGGAGGGATGCTCTTCCTGTTCAAGGCTAACCTTTATCTCAGCTCATTCCTACTCCTCCGGAAGTTCATATCATCAGTTACCAGCATCCCCCTGCTAAACTCTCAGCCTTACCATCTTCACTATTTTTCTTCAGAGGACTTTCTTTAAAGTGTTATAATCACTTGGCTTGTATATACGTTTTCATTTTTACTTTAACCCAGTCAGAATATGTAGCATACTGTTTATTCACTGAAGCAGAAGATGTCCTTCTATCACATAGCTGCCAAGATGGCAGTCTTGCAGAAAGTCATGTTGTTTTCAACATGATCATACAGACCTGCGAGACAGAAAACTAAAATGTTTCTATTTCCTGAGTATAGTAGGCTTCTGGGAAATTGGGAGATGCTATGAGAAGATGAAGATGGGGTATAGATGATAGGTAAAAGGTGGAAGTTAGGGCAGGGCGTAAGATTGTCTTTAAAGCTAATCTTTAAAAATTAAGGAACAGAAAATCCATAAGTGCCCTTAAAAAGAAGTTTTAGCATGTGGGGTATTTCTGTATTTTCCTCCATTATACAAAACATCAGTGGCATACCAAAAATATTTTTTTATAAAGTGATTAGACTTTAGGATGGTGAAGACAAAAAACAGGTTGACAGACTGTACATAAAATTTGTAGGAGTTGCTTTCTATAGTAAATAAATATACTGAAGAAATCTGTTCCTGTTATAGGTACCAATGTACCATGAGTATTATTTTTTTTTTCCCGCAGATACTTGTTGAGTGTGTACTCTGTGTACTTTCTCATTAATGCTCTGCTGTGCTCTACATAGATTATGAAAAGGCAAGAATAGTAAGAAGAAGTTAATATTAAACTATACCATGTATAGAATGAGTAACTGGTCAGCTCAAACTTGTTCTTTTGATATCCCAGTTGCTAGAGGCAAGGTCATATCACTGTTTCTCCTTTAATGGGAATTAATGAAGCATTTTCTGATAATTTGGGCTCCAGTGTTGACCAGACTTGTAATTGATGTAATTTCATTGGTGATAAGCTTTGCAATTTTAAAAAGTGGAAAGTGTTCTTTACTGTTTTTAAAGAAAGTGGTTAACAAAGGAGAGAAATATTTCAAGTGACATTCATAATGGAATACAGTCCCAAATCAAAAGCTGCAGAGAAATCTTGAATTTTAATCAATAGGTGTATTTTGGTAGTAGCATTATTATTTTGGAACTATTTGCAGATATTGTAAGATATAGCAAATACCTATATTAATATTCTTGGGAACCATGTTTTCAGCCCAATATCAAATCAGAAAATCCTGTAAATATGAATTGGAATTCATGATTATTTTTTCCAAAAACATAATTCTGTCCACTGAAGAGGGGAACAATGAGTACCCCAATGCCTAAATGTGGTCTCTTAATACCATTTTTACTAAAAGGAATGAGGGCTTTTTCACTAAAAGGTATCAGAGCTTTTTGGAAGAAGGGGCCATTCCAGAAATGTGGCCAGAAATGTACAAGATGCACATGGGTCATCTTGTGTTACCAGTAAGCAAGGAAGACATTAAAGACTAATGTTACTAATGTTACTAAATGGACACAGAAGCCAATGTGAGGAGACATGGCTAAGGATGCAACAATGAGGTTACCAAGAATAATTATGGTTACGGTTATTTGAAACATACTGAATATATAAAAATCCGTATGTTTAAAATGAAACAAAACAAAAAACCTCATTGTTTTTCAAATTATTAATCCGGCAATTGGCAATTAAAGAGAAAGACCTAAGCATTTGGCCTGCCTTTCCTTTAGTAACCATATTTCTGACTATCTGAACAATGTAGTTGCAAAGAAGGTTTCTCACAGAAGTTTCTTAGCCAATAACTATAAATAGGGAGAATTAGAAAACCACCATTTTGCCAACCCTTATGTAATTGATTCAAACAAAATCATCAGTGAATTAAACTGTTAGATGAAATATTGATAGAGAATTTTTCAAAGGCTGGATCAGGCTGTCGCTACATGAGTTCACTGATCAATTATAGCTTCACATATACAGTGGGGCACCCTAACATTGTGTGCCTGCTGACATGGTATAAAAGAAACAGCACAACTCATAAAATATTCTTGCCAAAACAAAAAGTTGAACTGGAATCCAAATTCTGCTTCATGGGCAATATGGAGATAGAGGGGTAATTTAAATGATCCTTGAGGAAGTAAAGAGATAAATCTGAATGTGAGACATTTTATAGGAAAATTTATCTGATTTCTTCTGTAAGTCAAATGTATCTAATGAAATTAAGATTGGGATCGAAGGGGGAGTGCTGCTCTAGACTATAAAAACGCAGGACATGTGCTAACCAAATGTGACGTGCGGACCCTGCCTAGATCCTGATTTTAGGAAACTAATTAATACCAAACAATCTTTGAGACAGTCTGGTAAATTTGAATATGGCTGTATTTTAAAGGACATCAGACGATTGTTAATTTTTTAAGTAGGGTAATGACACTGTGGTTATATAAAGAAAATATATTTTTAGAGATGCACACTAAGTAAGTAGGGGTGAAATTATATCTGGGATTTGCTTTAAAATACTTCCTCACCACCAACAACATAGAGCATTGATCGGAGTGCGACAAAATCTTGATAATTGTTGAATCGGGCTGATAGGTGTATGGGGATTTATTTTAGCATTCTCTTTATTTTGTGTATGTTTGAAATATGTTATATGAATCTTTCAAAAAAGGGAATGGTCAGAAATATAGGTCTACCTTTCAGTTTTAATTAGAGTCTCAAATGTTTAACATTTGAAATGAAAAGGTATTCTAATAAAGCCTTCAAAGCCTCACTCTGGAAAGCGTTTTCATTGACTTTGACTCCCCATCTCAGCTGGGGTTCTGGCCCAGCCTCAGCCTTTCCCCATGCTGCAGTGGTTGTCGACATCAGTGATGCTTTTGCCAAAAAAGCTCATAGAGCCTGCAATGTGTGCAGATGGGTGGACAAGACTCATTACTTTTAGTTACAGAAAAGCTTGACAACATTGCCTGGGCACCGCAATAAGGATTCAGTTCATGTGAGGATTCTACTGGGGTCTTAGAGACAAGCAAAGGAAGCATTTATTCTCTTTTTCCTCAGTTTTCCCATCTTTCCAGTGGATGGTCATGCTATTTTTCCTTTATCATTCAAGGGCCAACTCAAATATCTCAAATACTTTCTTGGCCACCAATCCAAAGAATTCTTTTCCCTTTGCCCATTGAGATGTGTAACAGCAAGGCTTGTAATTCTGCATTCTTTAAACACTACTTGGAATTCATCAGTGAGTAAAATTCTCCCTTCTTTTTCTCATTCTCATTCTATATTTCACCGTGAACTTTTTACCTGTTGGTTAGGCACTGTAGGATGGCATTTTTCAACTTGTTGGCCATGACCCATTAGTTGGTCATGAAAGCAAATCCGTGAGTTATAACCAACATATAAAAAAATGAAATAGAATAGAAGTTAGTGTGTTGCATATAGGAAGAGTATTATTTTCTGAAATTTGTTCCAATTGTGTGTATGTGTGTGTTCTGGGGTATGATCTCAGATGTATCTCTTACTGTGGGTTATAGTCAAAACAATTTGAAAGCCACTGTTTCAGGGGATGCAAAGCCTACAAAGAAGAATGTGTTACAGATGAATGATTAACAATACACTTGAGTATTAATATTGAAGCTACTGCTTTATAGTTTGTATTTACCACCACCATCAAATAGCCCTATGGTACATGTATGTTCGTGTGTGTGTGTGTGTGTGTGTGTGTGTGTGTGTGTGTGTGTGTTTCAACAGCAGAACAGTGGTAATTTGATTGAACCACAATGTAGTTTAATACTCAGTTGGGATTTTATCAAATAACATGACTGCACATTTAAATTACTATTGTGCTGCTAGGTTAAGTAATAACATAGGCTTCTGAGGGTCTTGGAATAAAACAGATTCCAGATGATGGGCATTTAGTTCTCAGGGCTTGTATTTTAAGAGAATTCTGAGGGCTGCAGCAGCATATCTTAGTATGTATTGAGTTCTGTTTACAGCTCATCTCACATGGGCATGCAGGAAGCAGTTTTGAATGTATTTGGTGTGAATCTGGGCTTACAAATGAATTTGAAAAATGTCAATTCATTTTTGTTTCTAAAGATAGTAAAGCATTTTAATCCTAACTGTCTCTGTTTTTATTGAAAGTTTATTCACCTGTGGTTTTTTTTTATTACTCTTTCAAACTCTCTTAAAATATCAGTGTTTTCAGAAAAACTCTGACCATTGCAAAAGTGAATTCGTAATAGAAATTAAATTTGCATATTTCAAAGTTAACTCCAAACTAAATAGGGCTTTCATTCACCTGGCGTTACCTCAGTTTGGTCGAGTGTCTGACTAAATTTTACTGGGACAAGATCATGTGAAAATGTATTTCTATAGCTGGGAGAAATTCCTAAATATGCCGTAATGATGATGCTATAGTCCTCTCCCTGAATTCTATCTTGGCCAAAGGGAATTAAGTTAATTTGTTTTTCAAATACCTCGCTTCTGAGTATATTTTCTTGATGGTTAAATATACGAAGGCTCAGAATTAGGTAGCCTGAGTTCCCAAATCCCATGCTGTAGCTTTGTGACAGACAGCCCTTTCCTTCGCCTCTGAGCCACATTTTCTTCATCTGTAAAGTGGAGATAATTACAGTGCTTATGCTATAGTGTTGATAAATCTAGACAATGCATGTAAATATGGTAAGATCTCAATAAATGCTACCTTTTTGTTTATTCTAGGAGAGATCCTGTTCTTACCACAACCATATTAGAACTAGGTAAAGTTAAAATTCTTGACCTGTGCAATGTTTGTTCGCTGTACCTCTGAATACCGTGAGCTCCTTAAGAATAGTGATCTCTGTCATCTCTTTCCTTTGGAATTCCCAGCAGTTCTCCCTGTAAAACTCCATACAGAAGGTGCTCATCATAAGATGTTGATCGTTGAGCAACAGCTAATGAAAATGTGCAGACTTTCACAAAATGGTGATTTGTTTCTTTTTCTTCCACCCCAAGTTTACCATGTGGCTTTGGTGTTATGGGCAACCACATCTTCGGAACTGATTGATGCACATTAAAAGAAAGAAATAAATAAAAGCAGTAAATGTTCTTTTATAGTGGGTTACATCTGATAAGAGAACATCCTTGTTCCAAAGGAGAGAAAATTCAGTCTCAGCTGTTTGTAACGTGTTTCTGGAGCTGATATTGTTTGCAAAAGAAAAGTATTTGAGCTTGGCATTTGTGTAGGTTTCCCTTATGAGGTACTTATTTCTAGGGGACAGAACTGCATTGGAGCAAGGAGAATTAAGAATGAACATATCAGTCTTTTGAAGAACTGTTTAAAAATGAAAGCTAAGCTAATGCTGAAAATAATACTTAAAATTCACTGGTCTCCCTCCAGAGTAATTTCTGAACTTTGGGCATTCAGCATTTATTTTCTAGCTGCAACTGGATAGTCAGCTTTTGACTGGACAGCCAAGGTTAAATAAAGAGCTAAGAAAGTATTTGGCCACGCCACTTAGACTGCTAGACTCCTGATGTTTGGGCCATTTAGAATTCACCAGATCTTTCTATAGTTTTCTTCTCTGCTTCTCTGCTACATATATAAAATCTGCAATATTTTCATCTTTTTGTTGTTGTTGTTGTTGAAACATTGACCAGTCTGTTCGGATGTGACTCTGTTTTACTTTAGCTTCCTCAGATTGGGCTGCCACACCCGAATGGCATGCTATCGAAATGATTATTGTTTTGCAGAATGTTCCTGTGGGCTGTAAGGCTGTGTCTAATTTTTTTCAGCCTGACATTTTTGAGGGTCCCTACTGCTTGAATCTTAAAGGTTGAAGTTCTGCTGTTGTTGCTATTTCCTTTGAGTTTGCTACGCTTCAGACTTGCCCTTTTTAGTAAAGCATTTGACATTTTTATAGTTATTATCTTAATGTGCATCAAAAGTTGTATGATTTAACATGCTTCCGATGACCAAAAATGCAACCCTGTGCTCTGACTCTCCTTTCAGCAGATGAGAGACTGAGGAAAATTATTCACTCTGTCAAATGGTTTCAAAGATACAACATAGGGAGCGTCTGGGTGGTTCAGTCGGTTAAGTGTCTGCCTTCTACTCAGGTCATGATCCCAGAGTCCTGGGATCGAGTCCAGCATCGGGCTCTGCACTCAGCGGGGAGCCTGCTTCTCTCTCTCCTTCTGCCTGACACTCCCCCTGCGTGTGCTCCTCTCTCTCTCTGTCAAATAAATAAATAAAATCTTAAAACAAAGATACAACATAATTTTACAAGATATGATTACAGTGGGTTTTTTGTTTGTTTGTTTTATAAAAACACTGTGCCACAGGCTCACACTTACATTGAATAAGTGGATTAAAATGGACATACTCCAGATTTTTAGTATGTGTAACACTTTCAGTGAACTGGGCAGAAACTTTGATTATGGATGCTTGAACAGTAAACATGTAGATAGTTGGGACATGACAAAAGTCACATCATGTCCATTTTCATGAGAGATTCTTTTAAGGAATACATGGTTTCATATGACTTCATAGCTGTTGTTTAAAAAAATGTCCATATCCTAAGTTATGGAGAACGTTTTCAAGCATACTATATGTGGTAAATTTTTACTTTTTATTTGAAAGGCAGTATAGTATTGGAAAAAATCTAATGTAAAATAGAAAATCCACACATAAAGATCTAGTCCTATAGTGGATATACTTTCTCTAAGTTGAACTGACCCAGGGATGCCCCCTTTGTAGTTTGGAGCTGCCTTCTGTGAGACAGCTAGACTTTGTTCCCCATTTCTCCTCTTGCCTTTATATCCCATTCCCGTAAACTCACACTGGATTATGAAAAGAGCAGATTTATTTATGAATTTGCCTACCATCATGATAGCCATAAATTAATGCACTGAAAAGAACAGATGAATAGAAAAAGATTAGGTCGTTACTGCAAAGGGACGGGCTAGTCTTAGAGTGTTGCTGGGAATGACTAACCCAGCTAAATGAGTTTTTGGCAACAGATGTCAAAGGAAATTTCTACATAGGAGAGGCATGGTGGAGTACAGCAGTGGAAAGAGCCTGGCCGTCAGAGTCAAATAGACCCGAGTTTACATAATGACTGCTCTATTTAATAGTTACAGACTCTGGCAAGATGAATTAACTACTCCTGTTCTCAGTTTTCTTATCTACTAAATGGGATGATACTATCCACTCTACATGATTGCTGCTAGGCTTAAATGGAAAAAAAAAAAAAGTATAGCAGTTATTCCAGTGCCCAGCCCATAGGGAACATTCGGTAGATAAAAATTCATTTCCTTTCCTCTACAGAACTCTCTTCTTTTTATGGAATTTCCGTATTCTTGCTACCCAATCTATTATTTTTAAGGCCCCTTAGAGTGCTAAAATTTTATATGATTCCATAAAGCTGATTTTGTACATTGGCCCAATTCCATCATATGCTGCCTTATTGAACAGTAAATATGATCAGCTGGGAGAGGAAGGAACTGATTGAGCTGAATTCCTTCCGGGGGTGACAGCAGTAATTTTGTGCTACAGGCTAAGATGGTACATGGTACCAACATGCAGGAGATCATTTGTTATATGCATTTACTAAGTGGTGAGGCAACGTTAGTACACAGGTATTACTAAAAGTTCCTAAGAAGAATGTTTCTCCTAATTTATAAATGTTAAAATAGAGACTCGCGTGCTGCATAAAGATATTCTTCAGTACACAGATCAATGGCAGGAGAAAGCCAGCCATCCCAGGATCCAAAGGTGATATACATCCGGAGGTGAAGGTCATAATAGCAAGTAATTGTCTTTTACAATGACAGACATGCTATACCCTTCAAAGAGACCATGGTTAGCAGTCTGAGTAAAAAGTTGGTGCATGTGCTCCCTCCACACACACACATACACACGTGCAATATACGTATATGTATATATATGTGTATATATACACACACACACACACACAAATATCACACATATATACATAGACAAGATGCAGAAGGCAGATAGAAATGATAAATATCTGGGGCGCCTGGGTGGCACAGTCGTTGAGCTTCTGCCTTCGGCTCAGGGCGTGATCCCAGCGTTCTGGGATCGAGCCCCACATCAGGCTTCTCCGCTAGGAGCCTGCTTCTTCCTCTCCCACTCCCCCTGCCTGTGTTCCCTCTCTCGCTGGCTGTCTCTCTCTGTCAAATAAATAAAATCTTAAAAAAAAAAAAAAAAAAAAGAAATGATAAATATCTGCTTCCAAAAAGAGGCCTTCAGTAAAATAATGCCAATAAAAGTGAAAATAAAAACTGTAGAATGAAAGGGAAAAATAATGTACTAAAAGCAGAGTTTTAAGTAACATAAACTAAAATTTCACTCATCTGGATATTATGTTTCCTAAAACCTCAACAACATAGAATATGGCTAAGAAACAGCTAGTAAGCTTGCGAGGAACTATTATAGATGCCAGCCACGTGGTTATCAGAAAACCCAGTTCCATTTTCCAAATCCTTATTTACCTAACAAATTTTTATTTCATGTTTTCTTACCTTCAGAAATTAGATGAATTCATCCATAAAAAGTATACTGTGATACAACCTCAACAAAAAGTGACAAGCCTGATAAGATGGAAGGAGTCAGAAAAATTATAAAAAGCAAAATAAAACAGAAAAGCCCAGTAATCAGAAACTATGGCACACGACACTGTATGTGAACTGTGGGAGCTTTGCCGTTTTCCGACATGGTACAATAATTATTGTTAATAATGGTGGTTCTGAGTTACTTAGACATAGGTTGTGTTGTGGTCAAGATACTTCTTAAGAAAGTAGGCAAGTATACAAGACCATTTCACAAAGGTCTCCACCCCAATTTGTGAAAGTAAGAAAAGCTGGCACTTCAAGGGTAAATAGCAAATATCTACAAATTTACATGAGGATCTTGAAATCTTGGTTGTCTCACAAGCCAGCTTGGCCGCTCTGCTTCCATCGGGCGAGCCTGGCAATTGACCATCTATGGGGATGAACTGTGCTTATTCTCAGTCTCGTATAAGAAGCAGACTGGAAGCAACACAGTTATTTTGGCAGCAGCACTAACATTAGTAGTAGCAGCAGCATCAATTACTATTTAATGAGCCACATTCTCCCCACTGTCTCTTTCAAGCCACCAGGGTACCATTTTGTGCAGTAGAGTGGTAAATCAAATGGTACTCTACTGGGCTGAAAGAGTAACTGCATCTCCCTTAGAGTTCAACTTATTACCTGAGAGCCAGAAAAGCTTTGGGGAGAATAAAGGCCATTAAGTACCCCCAGGGTGTAAGATATTGCCCAAAGCACCAACATTTCCCCATTATTTTATGGACAAAATGGACATCAGCCATCAAGAAGAGGTGGTCGGAGGGTACTTGATATTCATTCTCTGCTAAAGGCTAACAAAGAAATAAAAATCCACTCTAGGTTTCAGAAGAGTGAGAAAGGTTGGAGGATTTTTTCCCGATTCCAATTATTAATTTAGTTTGGATTTATGCCCAGTCTCCTCCCAAGCATTAAGTAGTTTTCATAATAAAAGGAACAGTAAATGATAAAAATGCTTCAGAATGATCAAAGAAAGGAAGTTCTGCCCCTCTGAATATACGGGTATACCCAGTTCACTGAGAACGTTAGACACACCAAATAAGTACATGAGGCCAAATAAAAAACACGCTCTGAAAAATCAATAAAATTAATGTAGCATTAGGACCCTGTTCTACCTATACTTCATATTCTACTGTTCTCTCAAAACTGTCCCAGGTTAGCTAGGTTTATGAATTTCTATTAATTTAAATAAATACCCAGAGTAAGATGTTTAATGACTGTATGACTATAAGTATAGCCTGCTTTTAAGAAAAGTCTGATGTTTTCAGGTTTCTAAAGGAATCAAGAGGGCTACGTTTATGGATATATTAAAAATCTGTATTCTATATTTCAAATCTATCAGCAACTACAAATGATTTATTCATTCATTCACACGTGAGTTATATGGAAGTCCACAGACATTTATGAATGCCCACTAAGATCCTAGGCCATGTAAGTATAAGGAGTTTGTTCCTTGACATGAGGAATCGATATTTTCCAGTTAATTTTGTCTAATCCGTCCAATCCTATGAAAGTGCAGTTATTTTTGCCTTATCGACTCACAGTCAAATCAAAACGAAGTTCCGTAGGTGAGATTAGGTTCTGAGTAGAGTTAACCAAAAAGTTTCAATCTAAACACAGCAGTCTTATCCCAGTCATGCTTTTAAAAGGGAAGTAGAACTGAGTGCTTTGCTATCCCTCCAAGCCTTTTTCTAGCCTTCTGCCATTTCATGACTAAAGTACTCAGGTTGAATGTAGGTGTCAAAGACGGTTAGAAAATGAAACAGGCTTTATCCGTATCACTTCTGCCTTCCCNTACGACAACTCTCTGTCCCTAAGGGCACCACCACAACCATGTAGTTGGAAAAATACAAAGTTAGTTATCAAAACACACATACCAAGAATTCAACACGTGCTGGCTTGGCTTATAAGTGGGAACATTGTATTTTTAACTGAAAAAAGTTTGATTCTGCGTTTAGGTATCATCCTTCCAGAAAGGCCGTCATTTACACGTATAGTATGAACACCTTTAGAGTTTTGCCAAACTTCCTGGAGATCGTTAAAACCAATTTAAATTCATAATACCCACGTGTTTGTGTGCCACGTATTTACCAGCCTCATAGCTTATATTCATACTGTAGGTTAATGAGGAGTCAGGGCTTGATATTATATGAATAATCATGATATTACCATTTGCTGCTTAGTGGTTTCATTTTCACTGTACAGGCTAGTTGGAAAATGTGCTTGTCTGTTTTATACCTTGTTCTAGGTGATATCCAGTTAACATAATCTACAAAACCGTAGTCATCCTCAAGTAACAGTATCCTGATCACATTAGAAGATACTACACATTTGCTCTGAAGTCTGAATTCTTGCTTTTCTTTTTCTTTTTTTTTTTTTTTGCCATCAACTATTTCCATATATTAAAGAGGGATAGAATATTTCCTGTGGTTTTCAGGTGGTTTCCAAGATTTGTCATTCAGATTTATAACACCCAATGTAAATATTTCAGTGACAGAGTAAAAAGGATACTAATCTACTTAGTCTCAGAGTTCACGTGGGTCCCTTTTGGGATTCAGTGTCTCAGTTCCACAAAAATTGCAAGCAAAGTGCATTAATGATGCAGCTGATAGCCATTCCTGTCATGCATTCTCTGTGAGTTAGCATTAAAATGAAGGGTTGGTTTTTCCTTAACTTTTTAGCCCTTTTATCTCCTCACATGGAATTAAACAATACAATAATCACAATAATATTTGTGTTACAAATGTACATAAATAAATATACATAAAAAAAGTATCAGAAGAAGAGTATTATAATGGCAAGAACACCTAAAAGTAACACCAATGCTTGATTCTTCCACTCACTAAGATGACTTTGAATATTTAATGATTCTGCTTTATAGTTGTTACTATAAAATGACCTACTTTCACTAGATTGTCTGTTAAGACTGTTTCAGCCCTCCATGTTTTGACTCTAAAATAAATATTACATTTGAAATTTCTATACTCTGTTAGAAATGTTTTAAACCAAAACATATAGGACACACAATAGATGTTTCTCTAATGCATTCATGTGAAATTAAAGTTTCTTAGCTTATTTTTGCTTTAGGTTGTCAGTTCTAGTCAAAAGACGCCTGGTAAGGCATTGGCCACTAGAAAGGCATCCAGTGTTGAACTTTGTTTTGCTTTAAAAAAAAATTTATCCCATCCAAGGATGGAAGGAGACATATGCATTCACATAATCCCCCTTACATCCTCCAGAGGGTTTTCATCAGATGAATTTCCCCCAAAGGGCCTCTTAGCTACCAACAGTTTCTCTTTAGGACATATATATTTCTGACTGTGGTCATTTGTTAGAGAATTTTAGCAGATGTTGTTAATCAAATACATTTAAGAGAGCTATTGCTTTTCACTTTCTCCCATGGTGTAACACTCTTATAATAACAGGTTGTCTCGGGGCCCCTTTATGAAAATACCTGATGACAATAATCTTTATTCTTCCAAGTTCAGTCAGCATCTTTTCTGTCTCTGATCTGGTAAGTGCTAACTGCAGGTATCTTTGCACAATATCTCCATTTAAGTCCATTCATTTTCAGCTGGGGAACAGTCCGTTAGGCTGCGCTCTCTTGTGAATTCATGGCTCCTTTTAATTGGCTCTAGGGTGCATAACTTTCCATGACTGCAAAATTTGGGGGCCACATCGAGATCACTAAATGATATGCTGACCATGTAAAAATATGTCTCAATTGCCTAGTTCCACACTGGAATGGTTGAATGAATTTTTGTTCCAGACATTGATTAGAACACTTAAATGGAATGAAAATTGTTTACCATTCTTGCCACATACTTATTTTTCATGAGACCAGGTCATAAGTAGATGCATTTTGACATGCTGGGGAATTAGCGTAGTCATTTATTCAACAAACATTAATTAATAGTTTGCTTTGTGGCAAATCTATAATAAGAATGATAAAAATGAATGATATCAGCTACAATTTATTGGATGCCCACTACATCCTAGTTTCTAGGCCCTTTTTATATACCAAGAATAACAGCTTAAGAAATGATATCTCTTCTTCCCCTAGTGGAGTTCACATTCTAAGTGAGGAGACAAGCACAAGAGCAAATATTTGTGATCTGTGCTACAAGAGAAATATGAGCAGAGGTGGTTTAGCATTTGGTTGAGCAGCAGAGCATTCGGTGTCAGAATGTTGGTTTATGTGGTTGGAATCCTTGCTCAATACTGGCTTCGTAGCTGTGTGACTTTGGACAAGTTCCTTAACCTCTCTCTGTGGTTGAATATCTTCATGTGTAAAATGGACATTATCAGGGCCAGCTGATAGGCGGCCTAGGCCGTGCACTGCACAGCTCCATGCAGCCATATAGGCACCATTCAGTACTCAGTGGTGGGTGCTTCATAAGCTAGTGATGAGGATTAACAGAGGAAATATTTTAAAAGTGCTTAGACAGTGCCTGGCACCTTACAGGTTCAGAGTAAGTAGTGATTATTACTGTAAAATGATGAGTTAGGGGAACTGAAGAAATTGATTCTTCATCAGGGAAAAGTATTCATGGAGATTTTTTAAGACAGAGAAGACATTGATCTAAACTCATGTCATTCTTTTATCAATCCCGCCAGTGTGGGGGCTACTCTTCCTGGAAAACTAAAGCTGCATTGCTAGCAGAGTTCTAGTCCTACATAGTTGGAGCTCCAAATCTGTTTTTAAGCTGAACTAAGTGGTGTCCCAGGTACTTAAGCACCATCAAGGCCCTCAAGGCCCAGAATAGCTATTGTGATCATAAGGAAGCATGCAGATTCACTGTTAGATTTACTGTTATATTACCAAATCTCACATTTGGAAAATCGCTTATCAGTTCAGTGTTGAGGACCAAGAGAAAAAAACCATTATTCATCTGGAAAGGTAAAACCATTAAAAGAGGTAGGAAGACCAGAGTGGCGGTGGGTGGAGGGGAGACAGGCTAAAGATGGCGATATTTGATTTGGAATATGTGGAATTCGAGGTATTAGCAGGTGAAATAGCCAGGTGGAAACATTTGTGGAGCCGTTGAAATATGGATCCCAGCCTCTGGAAAATTTTCATATCCAGGGAGAGCAATTTAAAAGCTACACACACGTCTTTGAGGATGAAATTTGTGGGGGTGGAAAATCTTGTTAAGTAGATAAACTGAAAGAGGTATCCATTAGGAATTGCCTACATTTTGAGGGTATGGGTAGAGAAAAGGTTTTCCTTTCAACTAGTAGGCAAGGGAAAAAGGAATCTTAAGAACGAAGGTAATATATAGTGTCAAATGCTACAGAGAGATACAAGAGGATAAGGACAGAAAGAAAAGTTTGATAACTAGAAGGATGTATGTGACCATTAGAGGGCAAAGTGATGGGTAATTTTAGTCAAGCTTTGAGAATGGAAGATAATTACAGATTGAGCAGGAGATGAGGAAGTGGAGACCAGATTTGTAAAGAACTCTTTCAAGGATTTTGATGTCAGAAAGAAGAAAGTAGTCCTCAGGAGAGAGGTAGATACCAGAATCTCCATTTTTTTCTTTTTAGGTTAGAATAATGAATACACTTATAGGCACAGGTAAATGAGCAAGTAGAGAAGTCTGAAAATGTAAAAGAAAGTGAGGATAAATCACTAATGTACAATAGCTCAATCAAGAATGATTGGTGACCCTTGAATCCAACTAGACTTTGGAACGTAGAGGGCTGGTGTTGGTTCTAGTAGGTTCATGAGTCAACATGTGCCTCTTCTAACTTCTTAAATGGCAGTCTTCAATCACATTTCTCACCATATTAATGATTTCTCCAGCTTGAGACTCAAACTGAATAGTTCTTAGTTCTCTTAGGACAAAAGAAGTTATTCATTAGTGTTAATTTTCACCTTTGGAGAAAACAAAGATCATAGCACCCAGTCCCTGCATTTTATTTTTATTGGTGTAGGGCATCTTGATATTCTGTTTCCATTACTCATGTTAAGTACTCTGGTAGACAAAATAAAAAATAACACTAAAGTCACACATCTACCAAAAAAATGTCCTGGAAAATGAATGCCCTTACTAAAATTCTGGTTAAAAAAAAAAAAAAACGGATGCAGAATTAAAATAGATAAGGAGAACCGTGATTATGAGTTGATAGCAAGGCCAATGGAGAGTACAAAGCTGAAAAATTTTGCAGTGAACAGAGAAGAGAAAGATCTACACCTTGACAGTTACCATCTCTTTAGTTTATGGCTTATTTAGCTTTCCGTTTTATAAGTGATCAAAAGTTAAAGTTTGTGGATTACACAATCTTTTGTTTGCCCTTGTTGATGGATTGGTTCCTGCTTTCCTGAGCTTTTAGTGGAAAAAATTATATCATATAAGAAACTATCTCACTTGTTTCTATTCCCTGGCATCATATATGGAAAAATACAGCAGTTAGTTGAATTGTCTGCTAGAAACTAGCCTTTAAAGGAGAATATAAGAGGAAGAAATTTTGCAAGTGTATACTTTAAGGTTGAAGTAAAAGGGGAGGGATGACTGAGTTCACATTCCAATTTTTGAAGGTTATTTGCTAATTCATGAAGGAAGTTACAGTTACTTCTGAAGTGTAGTATACAATTTTTTAGTTCATTAAGATTTGAATTATTATGGTTACAGATTATAGGAAGATGATATGTGACCTTGGCTATATCGTCAAAGCAGAATTTTCTGCCTTATTTGAACCAAGAAGACTCACTTTTTCCTAAATATTTGAGTTGAATATTTCAGGCAAAAGTGCATTTCTAATTTAACATTAATTAACATAGAGTAATTTAAACAGAAGGAGCTTTAAAAACAGAAAAAGTAAAAAAAATCAGGAAACTGGGTGCAAGCTTCAACTCTGCTTTGATTTTGAAAAGCTGGCCTGGCCTGGTCTGTGTGAGTGGACATCAGTATACTTTGTTCTACCTAGGAGATGCATCCTTGAACAGTTGTATTTGAAACCAATTTTCAGATTGAAAAAGAATTTAAGCCCACTCCAATGGCTTGAGTTAAAAGAATTCTGCTGCGACTCCTCTTCCACAGCAAAGATTGCCTTCATAATGGTCCCTCCCCATCCCAAATACATGCACAACCATTTTTTTCTTTTAAATTCTGATTTGTTTTGTTGTGGTGGTAGTTTGTTCAGATCAAAAGGCCTTAAACTGGGGATCCACTCTTCTTCACTGCAAAGCTTAATGATATTCCAAAACATCGAAGGCAGATTTTAACATTTTTGGTAACCAGGGCTGCTAAGTCAGTTGATCAACATGGGTAAAAACCGTTGCTCCTTTTCTCCTAACTGGTGCTTCCCACCACCATGTGATTCCAGAACCTAGGGAACCCTGGTGGATACCACTGGGGTCTACCCTAGCCAGCCCTCTGCAGCTCCCTGCTTGCTTCTTTTCCCCCAGGCAGAATAGATCTGGAGCCTGGCAGGAATACACACCCTTGACAGCAACACTAGCATTCTCTGGACAAATGCTCAGCGTCTCATACACCACCTGCTCTCCCCCAACCCTGCCCCGACGTGGGGGGTGACTGTCCTCTGTTGCCTGACACTTCCCTGTAATCGTCCTCACGTGGCGACTTCTGGGAGCTCTGGATCCTAGCATCTTCTTTTGGTTGTTAAATATTTTTGAATAATGCCCCAGTGATATCCACATCAAATGTTCAGTTTTGGAATTCATTTTAAAACAAAACTCATAAGTGTGCATGATTTGAAAAGCTGCACATAGTAAGTATAATTAATTTTGATTTTAATGTCATTGTTTCTTAAATAATGTACTCACATTTGGAACTACCATTGCAAACTTTGGTTCCTTCATCTAAGAAGTAAATTGGTGTACTAAGTTCTTACAATGTATGCTAGGTATAGGGGTTCCAGAAGTAAAGATAAAGTACCTACACCACTGGGAGCTCACAGTTGAGAGTGGGAAATGTATGTGCTAAATAAGAGAGGTTTATACCACAGAATGGTATTATGTAGATCAATTAAGCAAGTAACATATTAGATTACACCAGAGGGAAAGGACGTGTAGCTACTACTAACCATTATGACCCAATATAATGTTCCAGATTGTGTTGCAAATAGAGCAGTACCCTGGGCATTGTATGGTGATCTGTAAGTAAGGAAATAGCTTGGTGTGCCATGCTGAATCCTCCGTCACAAGGAGGGTTCAAGCCCAGGCCCGCTTGACCATCTGTCTGGAATATTGCTGATGTACTCAGATCCCTTTCAACTGCAAATTTCTGTAATTCCCTGAAATCATCCCTGACCTCCTAGGAAGAAGATGAAAAATAGAGGATACACAAGTGGAACAAAGCAACCAGAAGAGTAAAAACAGAAGTAAGAAAAATAGAAATGAATCAGGGCATTGTACAGGTCAGGAGAAAGAAAGGATTCAATAGCAGTTTCAAGATTTGTAGGTTTTCACTTGGCAAGGACCAAATTACTGTGAGTTTAGGTGAGAAAATTACTGGCTATTCATTGCCTGCTTTTATTTATTTATTTATTTATTTATTTATTTATTTATTTATTTAAATCACCCATTTATTTAAGTTATTCATTTTTAATTAATTAATTAGTTAATTAGTTAAAGCCCCAACTCGGGGCTCAAACTCACTACCTGGAGATCAAGCCCTAGCCAAAATCAAGAATCAGACGCTTAACCGACTGAGACACCCAGGAGCCCCTGTTGCTTGCTTTTAAAGTCTTGTTTAAAAATATTAAATAATTGTAGACTATTGCCCCCTTTGCATGAGAAATAGAAGACCAGTTAAACTGGCATGCGTACTAATTTTTCTGTTTTCTTTTTACTCTACCTACCAACTACGCAGTGTCTTCTTTCCAAAATTAGTTTGAAAGCTCACAACCTATGTCTGAACTGGGTGAAATAGCTCAACAGTTCACACCTAATGAAAGAATGATTGTGTGGGTCTGTTAATGGCCGTGGAGAGCTCTATCTCTATATGGATCTATTTATAAATATATGTTACACATGACAGGTTCATTTAGTCTTGAACTGATCCCAGGGTAAAACAGCACAAATAATATATTATTTTTGATAAAGCACTCACTTGTGCCATTTTCTCTCTGACCTTTTTTTTTTTTTTTTTTTTTTTTTTTTGAGATGCAGAAAACCCCCATTATAAAGTGCCTAGTTCCTCCAGGGACACAGACATGCTGTGAGTTACAACACATCCTTGTCTGCACGGAGAGGTACATGAGACAGCTGCTACCCTCTCAGCAGGATGGCTTTAGAGTTCTGCAGTAATTCATGCTGCCAGTTCTAGATCGGCTGAACCGGGAGGTCAGCAAAGATACAGGTGAGCCACAGGTCTGGCACTCCCATAAAAGGAAAACCAAGCTTTCATGAAAAATGTACAAGGGTAATGGAGGATGTCTGATTGACTGAGGACCAAGAGAACTAAATTCAGTACCCTAGTTTTTGTCTAAGCCCCGAGAAGCTTGTCAGTTGTCACCTTTCTTCTCTCCTTGTGTCTTCCCTTACATTTTATACAGTGCTTTGTAGTTTGCAAAGGGACTTTGACATAGAATATTTTCTTGTTCTTCTGTGTGCTGAGTGTAGAAATGAACAAAAGGTCATCATAAGGACAGATGGGAGTTTATGCACTGCACATTACAAATGACCATCCCAGTCATGGGGAGACCCTCCTGATATTGCCTCTCTCCCTATAATGAAAATATGATCCATAACCAGCTTTGTGATGGATCTTCTCACTCTGTGCACTCTCCTGGGTGACCCCGTATAAGAACCAGGGTTTTACGACCTTCCTCCTGTGCTCTGTGCCCATATATTCAGCTGTGTAATGGCTATGTCTACTTGGATGACACACAGTCATGTCAATTTCAATGTCCTAAACTGAAGTTTCCCCTCCAGATCTGCTCTTTCTCCTATATTCTTTATGTCAGTAAATTATGGTCTTTCATCTCAGCCAGAGATACAGGAGTTCTAGTGGATTCCACCCTCTCAATCACTTCTCAGTTGTTATAATGACCCCCTTCCTATATGGTCTGCTTCTGTCCTCTCTCTCCTAGTCCTCTCTTCCCCTTTATCCCCACTGCCACAATGTTAGTTTTTCCAGATCCCACATTTTCTCACTTTTTTTGCTACAAAAATATCCCAATCAGTTACCCAGGCTCCAGGCTAATCCCTCCAATATGCAGCTGCCAGAAAGATCTTTCTGAAATGTTCTTATGTTTACCATAGGTTCAAATTCATTAGCAAAGCACACAAAGACCTTTGTGATAGAGTGTCACTGAACAAAACTGTTGGCAGCCCTAGAAAGACAAAATGCATTCGATGGTGCTATGCTGTTCCCTCAGCCTGGAACTCCCTTCCGATTTCTGTTTTTAAAACTCCTATTCATCCTTCACTACTCAGTGACTCGTGGATCATCTTATCAGGAAAGGCTTTGTGATCCACCTCCTCCCCACCTCACCAGCCTGAGTTGATTCCTCTTTCACCCCCTATTACTCATTCGGTAATAACGTTTTATCATAATCCATCATAGCACTTAGCACATTGAACTCGAATGACTGCTGGGCTGGGCTGTCCACACTGTAAGCACCTCCAGGGCAGAGACCTGTTCTGAGGTGCTTAACACAATGACAACAACAGAAGAAGCAGCATTTAGTAAATGTTGAACAGAGTCTGTTTTACTTTTTCCAGAGCACAAAGCATGCATGAAAGCGATTAATTTACTCCACATGGGAAGTTGTTGCCCAGGCTTACCAAAAGGTCAGGTCTATATAAAGTGGTGTTACTTTTATTTCCCCTTTCCTTTAAGGCATAAGAAGAAGAAAAGCACAATTTAAAAGTTGAGACTTATCTCTGATATGGAAGGAGATCACAGAATCAAATTCGTATAGCACCTAAGCTCTTCCCTAGGGCTGTGATTCTCAGAAGTGTGGTCCCCAGAACAGCAGTGCCAGCACCACCTGGAAACTCGTTGCACGTGCAAATTTTGGACCCACTCCAGACCTTCTGAATTGGGAACTGAGCGTGGAGTTCAGTGCTCTGTTTTAATAAGCCCTCTAGGTGATCCTGATGGTCACTCTAGTGTGGGGACTACTGCCCTGGGAATTAAAAACAAAAAGGAAAATAAAAACAAAAAACCCTACAGAAGGATATTAGCATTTGTAGAGCACCTACTGTATACCAGGCCATTTATTTTGTTTACCTAATTAACTTTTTCAGAATACCAGATTAGTACTTCCAAGACTTAATTCTACTAAGATACCTTTTAATCTATTTAAAATTATTTTAGATGCATTAGTCTTGAGTTTGCTATAGTATCTGGCAGGTAAAAATGGCACACTTCTCTCCAATGCTTTCTCCCCACTCCTTTCCAGGAGTGATTCCTCACTTCTTTACACCGATTTGTGTCCCTAAAGTGACACTGAAAATGTATTGCCTGGAATCATACTGCCTTATCTCTCATACTGTGAGTTTTTACAAAGCATAGGCCCTGTTTTGCGTGTGGAGGCCTGCACCCTGCTTTAGATAGTACTTTCCACGTGTGAGCGAAATACTTGATAAATATCAGTTGGATGAATGAATCAATCTTACAACATTTATCACAGTACTATCCAGATTTAGGTGTGTACTACACAGGGCAGGGATTAAAAGCTTGCTTTTTTTTTTTTTTTGCCTGGAAAGCCATGTCATCTGCTTTTATGGAAAAGAAGGGAGGAAGTAATTGTGGAAATGGGGAGCGAACCATGTTCTTTTTTCTCCTCTTCTACTTGCTAGTAGCCATTTCTCAAGTCACTTCAGCCTAATTGGTGTTTTAAAAACATGGACATTTAAGTACATGGGGTAATTTAACTACATGGAGCCCAGAAGCTAGCTTTTACCTTCTGTTTCCAGTATGGAATCTTGTTTGGTTGGAACTGTGAACATCAGTCCAGGTTGGCATGACCCTAACAGCTTTGGAGGTGCTCTGTTCAAGGACAGACAGGGACATTTCACTCCTTAAACGTGGCCCCCTGTCACATTGCTGTTTTGGAATTCAGGATTAAGCTAAAAAAAAAAAAAAAAAAAAGGAAAAAAATTAAAAAAAAAAAAAAAAAAAAAAAAAGTTGGGCACCTACAGAGGAAGACATTGTTCTTGCTGTCATCTCCCTGGAGGCAAAGAGAGTATCCTTTGGGGTTAAGAAATGGCATTGTGACTGTTCGGTTATCAGTGATGGAGCGAGAATATGCATAGTCTCCCATTAAGTACAATGAATTGGTTTGAGGGAGAAAAAAAAAACAACAAATTATCTCTTACACTATATTTATCCCCCAGTTACTGCCTTCTCTCGAAATGGAGAATGGATCAAGAAATTGGTGTCTGCTTTGCTACTATTTCACATTTCTTTTTCTGAAGATTCTGTACCTATTTCCGTCACATGATATATCAGAGCATCTCAGACTGCGATTTGCCTGCTATCCTCCTGGCTCGAACAGTATGAATTCTTAACGTGTTCACCATGTTAGACGTTTTCTAGTCATTGTGAAATACTCTTTCTGAAGGAGTGTACATTTCTAGAGGTCTGTATGGGTTAAAAAGTTTAGGTCTCACCCATAGTGAGGAACTAATGATATGGAGATATTGCCAATTATAATCCCACTAGGTAGTTAAAGCAGACATAAGCTAGATGAGTGAAAACTGAAAAGAGTCTTTATTTTCACTGGTTTGTAGCATAAGGAAAGATTTTTGTGTAAGTGCCACTATTTATATAGCAGAAATGTTTAAAATAGTGAAAATTAACAGGTCAGGCAACACAGTCTCTGCACTCCCAGTGTCCCATGTGAAAATTGCCCTTACAACGAACGAATACTGAACCTCCCATGAAGGCATTGCTTTTGTGGTCCAAATATCTACAACAAGAAAAAATAATTCCTTCATTTCCTAATAAAGAGGAAAATGTAAAAGTTAGAATGTGTTTAAGAAATCGTTCATCAATTATGTTTTTAGCCATTATTTTAAAGGGATTTGGGGTGTAAAAGTTATTTTCTGCAGCACTGTTTGTAAGATTTAAAAAGAGGGAAGTAGCCTCAGTGCCCACCCGCGGGGAATTGACTATTATCTCAATGCATCCATACATCGAAAAGTATGCAGTCGTTATAAATTAGGACACAGTCCATAAACATGAACATGGAATTAACTCAACAAGACATTAAATGAAAAAATAGGTTTCAGAATATCATGTGTAATATGAACCCATTTATGTGAAATTATGCATGTCTAATATATATGTGCTTAGGTAAAATGAGATTAATGACAGTTCAAAATATTTATAGTAATCTCTAGGTGGTTGGATGCAGGTGATATTTACTCTTTTTTTGGTATTATTTGGATATTTACAAGAAGAATGTATCTTTCTAACAAATTGAAAATAGAAAAATGTGAAAAAGAACAGCCTTATGAGCTATAGGTCTTTTGCAGCTTCTGTTTCAAATTACGTTTTAATTTTTCCCATGGAATTCCACATTTGCTGTCCTTTTCATTAGAAGTATGTTTCATTGATAGGTGACCTGATTTACTATTTCTGACTTTAAAAAAAAGTTCACAATAGAGGGGCACTTGGATGGCTCAGTTGGTTAAGTATCTGCCTTCAACTCAGGTCGTGATCCCAGGGTCCTGGGATTGAGCCCCTGTGGTCAGGATCCCTGCTCAGCGGGGAGTCTGCTTGTCCTTCTTCCTTTCTCTCTGCTCCTCCCCTCTCTCTCAAATAAGTAAATAAAATCTTTAAAAATTCACTATAGAAATATATACATGATTATAAAGAACAAGGAAAAATATGAGAAGTGCACTAACATTTTATGGTTAATAACAGAGAAATAAAAGTCTAACAACAGGAAAACAGTAGTAGAGAGAACTATAAGTAAAGAGATCTGTAGAGGAAAAAGTGAGAAACGCTTAGAAAGAGAACTGAGACTAAATGAAAATACCAAGAAAGATTGCAGCAAAGAAAGGAGACAGGACAATAGAATGATACTGTCTCATAACGAGCATGGATTAATAGTATAAAAATGTAAACATAAGGATTTGACTCCCACAACAGTGCTAAGAATTTAGTAGACTAGAAGTTTTTCATTTTATACATGAGAGGTGAAGGCCTGGCAAAGGCAAGCATCTGGCTTTATGTCACAGATTTAATACAGCGACTGGAGAGCTCCTTGCTTTTTAGGTACCAGGCAGCCCAGGACTTATTTAGACCGCAGTGTAATCTGCAGGAGTATCACCCCAATTTGCAGCTGAGAAAAGAGAGTCTCACAGTCGCAAAGTAGCTTTCCCTAACCCACAGAGCTATTCCATAGAATAACCTGGACTCAAATTTAGATCTTTTACCCCTAAATGCAGTGTTTGTTTTTCTTTTTCTTTTTTAGCACGATGGAGAATAATTTGCAATAGAAAGGAAAAAAATATAAATAAGATAAACAAAGGGGTAGAGATGCAAGCTTCAGAAGAAGTAAAATACTTTCCAAAATTAACAATCGTTTGTGTAAATATATGAAAGTAAATTACTTTCATTTGCATGAAATTGCTGTTTTGGGCTAGCGTAGTTTTTCCCAAGTCAAATATTGATGAAACCCAGTTAATTCTGTCCCTTTTAATCTAAGTCAGACTTTTCTTTTTAACTTTTCAAGAGGTAAATAAACTATTCTTCCAAAACCATTTACAGTCTCTTTGAGAAAGTAAGAAAGGCCATGCAAGAGAGACAAGATTATTACCTTGATTTATAAACAATACGGCATTCAGATTGTTTTTCATTGCTGTCAAAAGCGGCACCATACTTTCAATGCAACTTGATGCCAGGTTTGATTGTGACTGTCCTCTTGTTTCTATGGTAACAAACTTTCCTGCCATCAGCGCTACAGAGCAACTTTTTGCGTTGAAACAGGCAAGGGAAAAACAATAACCTGCCTCTGTATGCCTGATACACATAGTAAAGGCTGAATAAATGTTTACTGAATGGAAGAGTGAAATAGAAATAGTCTCAGCGATACAATGCTATGCTAATCAGATGTGGTGCTAACATTTGCATATACAAACATCTTCATGGGACAGAACAAATTTCAGCAAAACAGTAAGGTGTAGGGTTGTTTTTCCTTCACTTAGACCCAGATTGCAGCACAAAGAGAGCTAAGTTGAAGGCTTAAATAGCTTAATTGTGTAGCAAGTTAGAAGTTAAAGGGTCAGAGTAATGTTAAATAAATGAAGCTGTTTTGGAGAAAACCTGTAATGCCGCATTCCAGGTCTCCAAAGGCACAGTGCCATTTTTGTGTGTGTTAAATCAGTTTAAGGCCAAATACTGCTGTTTGCTGACTTCCAGACAGCTTCCTTATGTTTCCAGTCTTTGCAAAAGCAGCATAGCCAGGTACATGGTATCTAAATCTGGTGGGCTTCTTCCAAGATTTTGCCGGGAAGGTATTTAAATACATGATTTTTTTTTTTTTTACTTTCAGTTCATAATCTGACCCGTTTTTTAAAAAAACTTTAGGTTCTGGTGGTTGACCATGCACATTTTTAAAAATGTCTGAGAATTCTGACCCGTGTAAGGTGGATACCTTTTGTGAAATTACGGAAGACTTTTAATATGGAAGAGAAGGGTCGTATCTAGATGTGTAGCTCAAGAGTATTTAGATGGTGGCTCAATCAGCTCATTCAACAAGTATTTATTGAGCTCCTGCTATGTGCCAGGCACTGTAGTAGGCACAGAGTAAACAAAAATCCTTGCTCTCATGAAGCGTACATTCTATTGGGGAAAAAGAAAATAAACAAAAGTAAAATAAGTAGAATGCTAGATGGTGGTAAGTGCTGTAGAATAAAAATAAGGCAAAGACAGGGTCAATTTTAAATAGAAAGGTCAGAGAAGCCTCGCTGAGAAGGTGGCATTTGATCAAGGACCTGATGGTGGTCTGGGAGAGTGCCATGCGGATATCAGGTAGAGGAGAATTCCAGGCAGGTTATGCAAAGGGGAGGGGGTCTGAGACAGGAGCATCCTGCATGTTCGAAGAATAAATGGCAAGGTGGTCAGTATGTCTGTGAGCAGGGGAAAGAGAAATCGGAATTTATGTCAAGTCAGTTATTCAAGGTCTAGGAGAGGAAGTAGGAGGCAGATTGCATAGGACCTTGTAGACCATCATAAGGACTTTTGCTTTTGTTCTGCATGAGATGGGAACTCATTGGAGTGTTAAGCAGAGCAAAGTCAGTGTTAGTCTGACTTTGGTTTTAATGGATCATTCTGGGTCTTGTGTTTTAAAAAGACTGAAGAGAGAAAGGGCAGAAAAAGGAGATAGTATAGGAGATTTTCACATTAATCCAAATAAGAAAGGACGGTGTCTTGGAAAAGACTGGTAGTGGCAGAAGTGGTGCTATTTGTTGGATTCTGGATACCTGGTGGAGACGACTGTACTTTTGATGGGTTGGATATGAGGTGGGAAGGAGGAATTAGCTATGGTGCCAAGTCATGGGGCGCCTCACTGGCTCAGGCCGTGGAGCATGTGACTCTTGATCTCGGGATTGTGGGTTCAAGCCCCACATTGGGTGTAGAGATTACTTAAAAATAAAATCTTAAAAAACGATGCCAACTCCTTTCACTGGAGCAACTAGAAGGATGGGGCACTGTTTACCAGGAGACACTATGAAAGATCAAGTTTTAGGGAAAAGATTAGGAGCTCAGTTTTGGACATGTTAAATCTTAGACATCTAAGAAGAGATATCATTTGGATGTATGAGTTTGGAGATGTCTGGGTTAGAGATACAAATTTGACAGTTGTCAGTGACTAGAATCCAAGACAATATTTAAAGCTATGAGGCTCAATGAGGGGTCTGTGGACTGAGGTCTGGGACTCCTGACATCCAAAGGTCAAGGAGATAGGGACGAACCCCCAAACGGAGACTAGGAGAGGCAAGTGAAAGAGGAGAACTGATTAGAAGCCAGATGAAGAATACGTTTCAGGCAAACATGAAGAAAAACAAGAGCTTCTTGATGGGTTACATTTATCTACCAGAGTCTGCCAAAGTGAGTAGAAACAGGAGATCGTTAACCTTGGTCCCTTTAGCAGCAGCCATGCTTATGGCATAAGAGAGTCGTTTAGGCTGAACAGAGACCTGAAGCAAATGCACACATGATGATTCATGTGCCTGGATGTCCTAGCAGCCTCACCACATTCACACAATTGTAGACTCTTACGTCGGGAAAGACCTGGAAGGAAACCTAGCGTGAGCTGCAAGATCCCCACCACAAATTCATCCAGTGATTTTTTCTTAATCATCTTCAATAACAGGTGACTTCAAATTTCTGAAAGCAGTTTGTGCATCTTTGAATTCCTCTAATTAGCAGCTCCAATAAAATGGCTGAGTCATTAGCATGGTACACGAATGAAGTGGATTATGATGCCAACATTGTATTGATTCCTAACTTTTTGATGTCTGTTTCTGAATTTTCAGAGATTTAGCCCAATCCAAATACACATTCATTCAAGGCGACCACCATTTGCTTTATTTACATGCTAATCTTCCTCCAAAGTCAAGTTTTTGATTTTTCAAGTGTTTGTTTCTTAGAAGCTGTAAGGGAGAAAATACATTTACTGACTTTTTAAGGTGTATGCTTAATGCTGCTCTGGTAGAAGGGGAAATGGAAAATTAGATAAAGATATCCAGATACCATCATGGCATCAACTTTCATAATAACTACAGAAATCCTAGAGAGCAGGAGTGGTATCCTCCTAGTTTTAGATGTATGTGCCTGTCAGTAAGAGAAAGCCGCCTTCATGAAATCACATTTCAGATGGCTTCAACACGTGCCACAGGTTGAAAGTCTCTTCCTATAGGAAGAAGGGCTGAGTTGTTGCAAACAGTGCATAAAAATAACAAATGGCCTGAATGAGCAAGCACAGTGAGGCCCTGAGAGGTGTAAAAACAAAACAAAACAAAACAAAACAAAAAACAACCCCCAAGATTGGGCTTCTCCACCGGTACCTCCTACCATGCTTGAGGGACAGCCCCGTCAGAGGTAGGCACAACTCACAGTCCCAGGTTGGAGTGTGCCTGGCTGAAACCAGCCACTTGCAGGATGAGTCCCTGCAGGGGGGACAGAACATGTCTTGCTGCCTGCCAATGGTTACCTCTACGCGGAGGCTCTGTTCCTACCTCCGGGCGGCACAGGGCAGTTAATAACGCACCTTGAAGACCAAGCGCCAAGGAGCACCACTGCGGTCAGCAGTAGGTAATTACATTTCACCTGTTTAATTAAGTTTCACTTTCTTGTTGCCTTGGAGGAACTGTTAAGAAAGCGTTTTTGGTTTTTTTTTTCTTTTTTTTCTTTTTCTCTGATGCTTTTTTCTCTTCTTCTCCTAGCTGGAAACTGAGCAAGTCCACATTGTGTTGAAATGGATAGGCAGTGTTTGTGTTGGCTGAATTAAGCACATATAATCATATATTTCCTCTCCTTTGTCTCTTTGTGCCACAATCTTAATATGTGGGACAGACATTTCATTTAATGGAGACATAATTTTTTTTATTGTCTTTGGGCTTATTTAAACCAGCTCATTCTCCATTAGAATGCTTTTCTGTGCTTGAGATCAGCTCAACCCTGATGCCATCATTGGAATTCCACCATTCTCTTTAAATACCATGTATTTTCCCTAAAAGTCCAAGTAGCTGATGAATCTATCATATCTGCAAAGAATTCTTCTGCCTGTTTCTCCTCGGTTTTCTGCACATACTAACTGTACATGAGGAATGTGGCCCCTGGGTGGCTCAGTTGGTTAAGCACCTGCCAGGTGGTGGGATCAAGCCCCACGTCAGGCTTTCTGCTCAACGGGGAACCTGCCTCTCCTTTTCTCTCTCCCTCTGCCTCTTTCTCCCTGCTCATGCTTACTCATGCTCTCTCAAATAAATAAAATCTTTAAGAAAAAAAGGAGAGAAAAGAAAGAAATGTTACACCTTTCCTCAGAAGGCTGCATGGCCATTCATTCATTCTCTTAAAAATTACTTGTGGACCAGCTATGTGAAATAATATGTGATATGCTGAATGGGAGATTTACTTTTCGAGAAGATTATAGTGTAATAAACCTCAAATATTTCTGAATTTATATGCCTTGAAGATTGCATCACAGAGGGGCCTCACTCTTACCTTCACAAGTGTGGTGCTCACTGAGGCATGTCTGTTGGAACACCCCTAACCAAAGAAGAGTGTAAGCCTAGTGTCACCCAGGAAATGTAGAAAAAGTGCAACCTGCCACTGAACACCCACGTTTAATATCTCAATCAGTATTTGGCTTCTATCCTTGAGGTCAAGTCAGCATTTGAACCTTTTACACTATTTTGAGATATAATTAATTAGAAAGAGATGTGGTCCATTTCACTTTGTCAGGGAAGCTCAGAATGACACCAGTCTTTGTTCTTTAGAGACAGTCATCTTCTTAAAGCCCAGCTGCATACAGACCGAGGAGGGACACAGTCTCTCCTGCTGAGCTGTCTGGTCCTTTTCTCTTGAACGGGGGCTTCCACTGCGCAGACTTCAGTAGTGGGCAGCTACCTCCGAAGCCCTATCTAGTCATTCCCTTGAAAGACTACACCACTTGCAGGAGTGATTCGTGGAGAAAAGGTATTGTTTTTCCATCACACTTTCTGCCCCTCTACTAACTCTCCCCTCCTCTTCCCAGCACCGAGGCCAAGAAAGGGCTCCCGCTTTTTTCTCTGTTGGCATGGACTGAAATGCTTTGCACGGAAATGCTTTCTAACGCATAATGCGCAGACCCTCCTTTATTAGCTTTTAAGATATAACTTGAAACTTCAGGAAGGTAGAGTAGATGAGGAGAGATTCCAAGACAGAGAAAATAAAGCTGAGGGAAATTAAAACGGCTTGCCCAGTGTGACTAAGCGGGTCAGGAATAGAACCTGGCTCTTAATAGAACACATTTTTGTGTGGGTGGCACAAAAGAACGGGACATGTTAACAATCAGAAAGAACTCAAGTTCAGCCATCAAGCATATTTGTACACACTGTTGCATATTGTGTTCGAATGACTTATTTTTGCCTCAGTCTGTTCCACTGCACATTCCTGCAGAGGTAGGTATTGGTTGGGAGGTCATTTTTTTTTTACTCCAGCAGCATGCAAGCGTCAGAGTTTCCAGAGAGTGAACTGAGGTAGGGGTAGGAATGATGGACTTTGTGCCCTGTCACCAGTTCTGCAACATCTTGGTTTGTGAGGGGACTGTATTGAGGCTGGCGACCAGGCATGGAACCTGCAGCCAGTTTACCTGGGGATGAACAGTTGCTGAGGCAAATGTGGGCCAATGCAGGATGACAGCCCGTGCGGGAGATGCTCAGACGTGCTTGGTCATGGCTCGGGGTATAGGGTCTCGTGAGACTCCTTGTATGAGTGATCACTGTAACCAACACTTATTTCAGAGGAATTTCCAGACAGTAATTCAATTTCTCCTCACAAAAGCCCCCAAGAAGGAGGTATTTGTTACATGTATTTTATGAGGGTGTGAACAGGCTCAGGGAGATTGTGGCATGTTCAGAGTTATACAACTGATAAAGAAAGATCACCGGACATATTTTCAGTTCTCTTGACTCCAAATTGGGTGCTCTTTTAATGAGACCAACTACTTTGACTATTCAAAGGCGTCCCGTGGCCATCTCAGGCTCCCTCCACACCTGCAGAGCCCAAGTACAAAGTACAGTCTTTGTGCTGGGGGGGTCAAAGGTCAGGACCGCATTCTGCCTTCCCTTTCCTTCTCAAGCATCTCAGCTCTCCCTTGGGGTGAATGCATGTCAGCATTGCGGGGTCATCTCCCTCTGAGGCCCTCGTCTTTCACAATGGGCGTCGGACTTCCTTTTAAGGTGCTGTGTATGATTCACTAATAGTTTGATTTTTTGCGAGATGCACCAACATTTTTTGATTGAGAAACAGTTTAGAAATGCTGAACATATTATTGTGATGAAATAACAATGACTAAGATTGCTGTTAAATTGTTGGAATTATAATGGCTTTAACCTTTTTTTTTTTTTGATTCAGTGTGCTAGTTTGATTTGTTTTATTTCACCTTTTAAATGGCTTATTGGCTTTGAAACATTAACAAACCACGTTGTTCTGTCTTATGGATCTGGTTCCTACTTTTAGCAGCCATAGGAAGTACATTTAAAACATACCTGCATTAGACGCGGTATTTTGGAGACCATTTTTACTGACAGGTAGTAAAAGCTGAATAAATTCCAGGGGATTAAAGAAGTAACAGTACAACTATCTGAGGCTGAATTAAGTACTCAAGAAGGAAATTGTTTATGTAGATATTACAATACTGTGTATACTCAACGCGATCAGATACAGAAACTACAGTAGAAATTCCTAAACTTTTTTTTTTTCTTAACTCCTAGGGAAGCAGTTTACTACCAGATAAGAGTGTAATGATTACTATCAAACCTAGCCAAACAGAGATCAATAAGCACATAGATGCAAAATAAACAAATTCTTTGGTTTATCAATGGCTGGCAGGATGGAAAAGAAGCCAGAAAATGCAGGATGGTGATATCCAGGATGGTGATATTCTAATATGGCCCTTGCAACTAGTAGATCTAAAAACTTGTCATTTCTTGGGTGACAGGTGAGACAGAGCATTAAAATAAGGATGAAAAAATGGATTAAGTTTAAAACAATAAAAACAAATGGTGACCAGCAGGGATAAACAAGAGGAAGCAAAATGAGCAGTAATCAAAAGCCTGGGGGATGTGTTTTCACCTTGATTTCTGTGAACTTTATTTATGCGTCAGATCATGCTAATTGAAGGTTAAATCCATCTCTGCGTACACTAAAAGTTACTTTAAATCAGTGCCTTCAGAAAAGTAGACAATTGAATTTGTGACTGAACTCTGTTTTATCTTTAAGACCCTCGATATAACTTTAATAAGCTCAAGTGTCAGTTGGAGTGACACTTACTTTCATATCAGTGGTGCTCAAACTTCAGTGAATGCCCGATGTTCCAGGATGCTTGTGAAAAGTGGGGATTTCTGGGTTCCGTCCCCAGATATTCTGGTTCTGTAGACCTTGGGTGGGACCAGCAAGATGCAAGGACTTCAGATCACCTTTTGAAAACACTGACATAGAGACTAATGAGCCAGGAGGAAGGAGAATGCCATTGGTTTTTATGAATACTGACCCTCTCAAATGTAAATGTTAAAATTTTTGTTCATGGTGAGAGATTGGAAACGTGACATATAACATGTTGGTGACAAAAAGAATTCTAAAATTGCCTGATTAGGCAACTTGGTTGCTGACAATCAGCTTTTTTGAACATAAAGCTGAAGGAGTGACCTAATGCTACTCTTTATTTCACAGATGAGCAAGGTGAGTCTCAGGGGGTTGAAGTCTGTTGTACGATTTCACAGAGCTCTCTAGTCGCGAAGCAAGGTTATTTTGCTCTTCCCATTCATTATGTTGTATTTCTTTTAACATTCTCTGACAATAGTTCAGTATTATAGAGAGGTCCGAGGGTGAGCCAAGTTCCCTGTTAGCTGATACCTTTGCTTTACACAGAAAAATAAGGTTACAGACTTATATAAACATAAATGCAAACAGTTAACAGAAGCAGTTGTATGACTATGACAATATGATATGTCTTGTCCTTCATTTAAATCAATGTCATGAAACAGTGGATGGAGTCATGATGCTAAGTTGTTGCAGGCATAAAATTGGAAATAAATTATGAGGCTCCGGGATATGCTAAATTAGTTTTACCTTCTGAAGGATATTCAGTTTTGCTTGGGTGTTTCAAAACTGCCCTCTCCCCAAAACAGCTTTCTAAGAATAAATAGCTTCTTGTTTGATCTGCCTCCCGTGCCAAATCAACTAGGAATTGGGGGGAGGGGGACTATAAATGACTAACGGTGTTTGAAACAAATAGAGATTTTTTTTTCCCTCACATCACTGTGTTTCTGGAGATAGGTCATTGCTGGTATTAGTTTAGTAATTCAATAATATCATGGCTCAGGGTCAGTATCTCTGTCATTCTCTTGTCCTCATTCTCGTGGTCTCAAACTGCAGGTGTCACATTGGTGGTCAAAGTGGAAGGAAGGGATGGGTGAAGGAGAAGGGGTTGAGAAAAGGTGGTGTGAAAGAGTGTCTGCCACTCTTTTTTCTTTTCTTCTACCACCATCCTTCTGAACTCTTTGTTACTTTACTGCCCTCTCCCCACACACCACACAGAGTGACCACAGGCCCAGGCATTCCCGCAGTCAGAAGCTGCATGTCAGGGAGTCCTCAGCTGACAGGAACATGGCACAGGTGTCCTAGGTTAGAGTGTTCTGTTGTATAATCTTTCCCTGTGGATGTCCAGTGACCCTTCCTCCCTGCTTCTTTAAAAGAATGTTCCGAACATGGCAGACTGATGTTCTTAAAAAAAAAAAAAATCCGAAGTCAGGATCTTGAAAGCACATCCTAAGGCTTTTTCTTCAAGTCACCTTTATATTGAACCATAAAAAGATTAAAGACACCTTCTGTCAGACCGAGGCCCTGTCCTTCACATTGAAATTGTTCAGGAAAAGAGGTGCTGACACCTTTACTGAGAGGAGTCAAGGTCTCCCAAGCAGGAAACTGGTTTGATGACAATACACGGACTTGTCAGGTAAGCTGGCAGCTCCCCTTGGCATCAGAGTTTGGCTCTCTCCTTGACTTCTGACTTCTCTGTGTGTGTCGGGGGAATCTTATGAGTCATGGTCAGCCTTTCCAGCCTGATTGAGTTTGAAGGAGCCTCTAGATTGTTGCATAAAATGGATTTTGCAAACAGTTGTCTTGGGCATACCCAAAGGAGAAGGGCAAGTCGGTTCATAAATGGAAATTCTAGACAAACAACTGAAGTTAAAGACACCTCTGCGTGTAAACGCTTCCAGATGGAGACAAGTTTTTCACTTCACTCTCCACAGTTTTCATTTTAAAGGGTTATTGAGATGGAAGCGTTGGAGCAAAGTGCATTAGAATCATTTGCCCCGGCTCCCCTTCCGAGTGAGGCTGACTTACAGTTGCAGGGGAAAACACTGTCTAAAAAATAAATCTTAATTCCCTGTAGTCTATCAACACATGCTTTTCAGAAGAAGAAAAAGGAGAAACATCTGAGGGAAACAGGGCTGAGTTGGTGGAACATCTTGAAGGGGCCTGGTCTCCTCTTAGAAAATTAAAAAGACATGTGGGTAGCCGTTAGGAAGAGTCTGTGGTTGTTAAGTAGAGTAACATAAAGGGGGAACTTCAAGATACAAGTTTAAAACAACACTGCAATTATTTGGACCATAAGGTCATTGGGATTGTTTTCACCCTTTGAAAGTGTTCTGAACAGAGTTACAAATAGTTTAAAAAAAAAAAAAATCACTGGGCCAACAGAAAATGCCATTTGGCCCATAAAATATTCTTTGCTCCCACCCAGCAAGCCCTCCTCCCATTTCCTACCAGTCATCCTTCCCTCCTTCTACAGCTTCCTGTACAAAAGGCTAAGATACCAACATCTGCCTGAAGCAAAAACACACGCATTTCAACCAAATAAATAAGTAGGAAGGAACAAAAGTCTGAGTAGACCATGTTGCTGTTATTCCCACTGGCTGACTCCCATTAGGCCTCTCATTATTGTTATGATCTTTTTTAGGCCCTGGGCAAATGGGCCTCAGCTCATGGGTGATTTAGAATCTCCTGATAGTGGCCGGAATGAAGCATATAGAGAATCTTTTAAATTTCAGTTCTAAGCTCAGCAGATTAGACCACTGTATTCTTGGGCTCAGATGTTTGCTCAGTAAATGATGCTGGTCAGTGGTGGTGCCTGGTCCGCGGCCCAGCCATGTGGAGGGGATGACAGTGAACACGACTTCGCTCTTCAGAGGAGGCCTCTGCAAATCAGAGCTAATGGGACCCTAATGAGAATGTTCACCTCCCAGCTTCTCCGTGCCAGGGCCGTGGATAACAACAGGATGTGGGTTTCAAACACGTGCAAGTTTCTTCAAAGCTGCCTCTTTCAGTTTCATTCTTTTTCAAGACACTCAAAAACACAATCCATATATTTGAAACAAAAATTTTTTTCTTGCCATTCGTGTGCTTTTTGTCATGGTTCTATCCCATGTCAGGACTGGATTCCATTCACATGTCTACAGGTAACTGAGTTGGTACCCACATGTGTTTGATTGGTGCAATATGCACGTGAAAACACGGATATTTACGAAGTAGGCGGATTACGATGTGCGCTACTGAAGTTTCACTTTCTGTAAGTGTGAAAATGGATTGTATTTATCAACCATTGAGAGTATTCCTACGGGCTCGGTACTGCCCTACTCTGCACTGAGCTGATGGTTTTAAGGAACGGGAACAAAAGATGTTAAAAACCACAAGCTCCGTGTTGTCAAAATTAAAGACACTCGGTTCTAGGTTAATTTTCTGTAAAAAAAAGTTATGAAAATGGAGTTATGAAATTAGGATCAAAGAGACAAATGTGCATACATTTTTAAAAGATTTTTATTTATTTATTTGAGAGAGCCAGCGGGTGCGTGTGCACAAGTGGGGGTGGGGTGGGGGAGGGGCAGAGGGAGAGAAAGAGAGAGACACTCCCCACAGAGCAGGGAGCCAGACATGGGGCTTGATCTCATGACCCTGAGATCATGACCTGAGCTGAAGGCAGATGCTTAACCGACTGAGCCACCCAGGCACCCCAACAAATATGCAGACACTTTTATCAGAGATGAGAAATTAGAGCCTGGAGAAAATGAGAGGAAATCGACTTCCATTCTGTGTATCTCCCATTGTTATTCCAATCCCCGCCCTGTGCTCTACATCCAGACCCATTGTTTTCCTTTCTGTTACTGGCGGTCTTTCCTGTTCCATCTGTCTCTCCTTCCCTTCTTCCCTTGCCTTCCCTTGACTTCTCCTTTTCCTCAGACCTCCCGGATACAGGGTGAAGAGAGAACACAAAGGATGGTCAGGACTGGTGAACAGAGAAATAGCGTGGGGTTTTCTTTTCATCAAAGTTTTGAGTTATCTAACACTTGAAATATGCACATGATAAAAAGGAGGTGCCATTTCAATTCATATTGTCTTGAAAACGCAAAGACTCTTCTAGTGTTTCTCCGTAATGAAGACTTTGTTGGATTGTGGGCTCTGTAATTATACTGGCTGTACAAATACCTTGAAAGAGAAACAATTCCAAGTCATGTATCAAAAATTCAATTTGACGGGTATTTACAAAATGCATAACATGCCTATGCATTTTGTTTATTCATTATAATAACAAGATATAGTGAGTTTGTATTCTGTGCCAGCACGGTACTCTGTTAAAAGTCCAAAATTAAATACAACACAAGATTCCTACCTTCAAGAATTTACAGCAGAATGGAGGAGCAAATATAAAAAGATCAGTTGCAGGGTGACAAGAGAGCATTCTAAAAGCACAAGGAATTTTGGAAAGATGATACAAACCAGCTATCTCTTGCTTAATGGAGTAGACAGGCTACAGGAAATTTGGCAATAAAACAAAGTTTATATAAATTGAAACATTTTCCTACAACTCCACTATAAAATTGGAAACATTTTCCCACAGAAAAGCCTCCCAGAATGCTGAACGCGAAACTTGGGATCACAGAAAATATGATATTATGTCTATATTTGGCCTGCTGAAAATTGTATTTTTGCAAGGTAATCCCAGCTTTCATTGGTAGCTCCCATCCTGACACACACTGTTTTCTTCTTGGAGTGCTTTTCTAAGTCTGGGATTGCCAATGCCTTGGGACTTTCTTTCTTACTGGGATCTGCTCTGTCTTCACTCTCAGCCTCTGGACCTCTCCGTTTGCATCCTTCCTTTCTGTTGAGATATTTATGGCAGTTAATAGAGTCAGACAAGATGTATTCCAGCCTGATGTGCTTCTCAGGTTGCAGATGTGTAAGATGAGTGACTTCCTATCTCCATCTGTCTAGCTCAAGAATTAGGGTGACGAATGCCTGCTTCAGTCATTCATTTAATAAATATTTATTGACTGCCTACGGTGTACAATCAAAACATAGTTTCTGACCTCGTGAGCCTACCACGTCGCTTGGCAAGATGCATTACATACTTGTTTATTTGTAATGGCAGTAAGTGCTACAGAGGACACGTACAGCTTTCTACAGGTTTAGGGGACCTGAGTTTGTCTGAAAGATGAAAAAAAATGGGGAAGGGCTTCCCTGAGGAGGTGCTGTTTCAGCTGAGGTCTGAAGGATAAGTAGGGATTCCTCCAGGCAGAGGAAAGAGCAAAGGTTTGGGGGCAGGTAGAAACATGGTGGTTTTGAGGACCTTAGGAGTTGGTGTGGCCAAAGCCAAGAGAGCCCAGGGCAGAGTGAAGCAGGAAGGAACGGGGTTAGGCTCCTGGGCTCTGGAATCAGATTTCCTAGTTGGAATCCTTGGTCTCACAGCTGTGTCAGTCATGAATACCTTTGGCTCCAAGTAACAGAAAGCCTGCCTTAGCGAGGTTAATATATAGAGCATAACATATTGTCTCCACAAAACGGAAAGGGTGAAAAGAGGCAGTGTAGGGTTTTTGCGGGGTGCTGGGCTCTTTTCATCTTCTGCTCTGCATTCTGAGTTTGCTGTTTCACCGTCTCTGAGTCTCAAAGTGGTCCCAGGCATGATGGCCCATTGGAGGCAGGAAGAAGGGGAGAGATGTGTAATGCCAGGTTTTTCATCAGAAAAGCTTAAAGCTCAGAAGTCAGCTGGTGAACTCCGGCCTGCACGTCATTGATCAGAACACAACCCAAACGGTAAGGAAAGCAGGAGAGTGAGGAAGTGAATTTTCCATCTCTGCTAATACAGACAGCCCAGTGAGAGGGGTTTGGAAATGTGTCCTGATTTCCTCCATAAACAGTGTCTGACACAATCACTCTCTAGCTTTCTGATCTTATCAACTACCTCAGCTTCTCTAGTTCCTCATCTGAAAAATGGGGACAATAGGAGTCTTCAGCATTTCTTGTGCCTGGAACGTAAGTGTCTGATTGGTGTGAGCTCTGACATTATGCTCGACAGACATGCAGCAACCGGGACATGAAGAGCTTCGTAAATCATATTGATAATTTGTGTTTATCCTTAGTACAATGAGAGGGTATTAAAGGCTTTTAAGCAGGGAGGCAGTGTGATCATATTTGTGTTTTCAAAAGAGCCTTCAGTTTATCCTCTATCAGAAAGAGCCCGTTTGTTACCCTGCAGAATTTCGGCACAATGCTTCACCTAGACCTGTCTTTGCTCTCGGCTGGCTTTTCTTTTCGTTCTTCTTTTGGCAGTCTAAGTTGTTTTGAGATGTGTGAAGTTAGAATCTCATGCAGGTGTTTTGAGTTTCTTTGATTTTTTTTTTAAAGAATCTTTTTCACTTGGGGCAATTGAATGCCGAATACCCACAGGCCTTTATCTATTTTACATCTATTTGGCTGACAGTGCACCTACAGGATAGGAAAAAAGCAATGCAAAGATTGTGCTTCACCTACTTGAACTCCTGCCCTGCTGTTAAAGGCGACAGCAAGCTTACGTGTTTAAAAAAAAAAAAAAAGCTATAGCATTCCTTTCGCACTCCCACTCGCCCCTGAGGTTCTTCCACTTCCTTCCTATGGCTTTTTTTAGAAGCGAGTGTGTTTTTCTCACGTCCGGCAACAAAGGATGTTTTGTGCTGCTACTGAGGTTTGTGTGTGTGACTTACTTTAGAACTCTTTCTAGAAAGTGCTATTACTATTTGCATAGAGTTAGTAGAACTTTATCTTGAGTGAAAGTCTCAGATGGCTATTTTTGTTTTTGTATGTAGATTTGCCACTATTTCACTTCAAAGGCATTTTCCCTGTGTATTTTAAAATGATTGTAAAAGGAACTATCAAAATTCCTTCAGAAGTCCCACACAAGTTCTTATCTTTAAAAAAAAAAAAGTTTAAATGATTCTTCCAGCTTGTTGTATTTATTCCTACATGCCTTGTTAAAGAGTTGATCATCTCTTACTTAGCTATGTCATAATGAGAGGGGAACACAGTGACTACCCGTAAGCTTTGGTGATTTTCATAGAGAAAAGTATTTGCCGCAGTCACACTGTCCCATGCCGGAGCTATTAGATGCTTTGACGTGAGGTGTTTCCATCTAATTGTAATTCTCTGAGTGGTAAGACAGGGTGAAATAAACAGAGCTCAGATGGGTGAGAATGGGGCCATAAATCCTGCACGAGAATTTACCTTTCTATTGTCAGAAAATATAAATCACTCGAAACACATGCTGGAACGGCTTTACCTTTTCTTGAGACGTGGGGTTTGCATCCCAGGTTTTCCTTCTCAAACAAGAGAAAGGTATTAAATGAACCCCGGAAGATTTTAGACACATTTGGGTGGCTGGTTTCTGTGTACTCCCAGCAAAAATCCCAGTAATCGATACCATAAAGAGGCGGCCGTCGCTTGAGTACAGAAGTAACCACCTTAGCTGCTTGGTAAACAAAATCGCGCTGGAGATGCCTGTCTGCTTTTAGTAAATGACAAGCCCCATAGTCTAGGTGTGACGGATTCTGCTCCATGTGGATTTCGTGATCTCTCTTCTGTTGGAGTTAGAAGGGGAGCTTAGATTCCAAGATCAATTTCATGTCTAAATTCCTTGGCATTTGTCATGTTAGATCAGCACATCTCGGGTGGCTTTCGGTGGTTATTTTAGCATTGATTTTCCCCTAGCAGAGTAAATCAAAGAAAGATTTAGAAAATCAAAGTGAGTTTTCCTTGGCCTTTTCTCAGAAACAAAGGGAAGCTCTGGTGTTGGTGGGGTTTTTTGTTTTTGTTTTTTGTTTTTGCTCATCTTCACTTATGATGCAAATTTACTCTTTGTGTGAGTCTCTTTCCTATGTGAATTATGTACTAGAGGCAGAGGCTTGGGCATTTCTTTGCTTGGAGGCACACCAGGAGACTTGGAGGAACTGAGTGTTAATTTCAAGAGAGAGACAAGGTGGACGTTGTGGCAGTGTCAGAACCCAGGCTTTCACATCAGCATCCTGGGATTGGGTCCCACCTGAGTCCCAAGCAACATTGTGCAAGGGACGACCCATAGTTCTTCACCAGGAAAACGGAGGTAATGGAGGCGCTTGGTTCGTAGTCCACTGTGAAAAAGGTAGCAAGCTTTGGTTGACTAGGGACATGACCAACACCACACTGCTTGCTGTACTGTTTACAGCTGATATGACCTCAGGCAGGTCTCACACCTGCTCTGTGCCTCAGCTGCCTCTCAGAAAGGTGGAGAAGGTGCTAGTACCTGCTTCTTAGAGCTGTTGTATCTCTTAAAGGAGTTAAGGTAAAAGGTAAAACAATTACATAAGGGTTTGCTTTCATATTTGTGGGGATCACATATGATGCATATAAATACTTCATACATAGGTAGGAGGGTGCTATTAACTATCACATTATTTAAAGAACTCAACCCAATGTGTGTAGTACATTTTCAGTATTCAATAAATTTTGATTGACTTATCTACTGTGTGTATCTCCGCGTGTGTGTGTGTGTGTGTGTGTGTGTGTGTGTGTGTAATAAGAGAGAGAAACACATATTCCCCAACAACATAAAACACACTTATGGGTCAAAAGATATAGGACAGAATGGATAGTAGTCAGGCCATACATCTAGGAGAGTTCTAGCTATACTATCTGGGGCTTAAATGGTTTGTTTGGTCCTTATTCGTAGGCTTATTTTTTTCCACTGATGCTTCTCTAACATTTTCAACTGTGGATAGAACCTCTAATACCCCATAAATCAAAGAGATATTCACTGCTGATTGTTTTTCACCACCATAGATGGTTGAAACATACTTGGCCTCTAGACCTGACGAGAAACCCAATTAATAATAATTACAGGCATTTTCCAATTCATAAATAATTTATGTTCCAAAAAATTCAGTTATGAAGCAAGAATTTAGATCTCATAATACACTTTCCCATAAATATAATGTTATGAGAGATCATTAAAATTAGGCCTATCTAATTATTCCAGTATCTGGAAGAAAAAACACCAGTACTATAGAGCCAGTCACCGTGTATGAATGACAATATGTGTTTTGAACTCTAGCTACAGAGCCATGGGAAACACATTCCCCCTGTGAAAATCCTGGGGATGGTGGGGTTGAAAAGATTGAGTCCCACCTGTCCCCCACCACTTTAGTTTGCTAAGGAGAGGTAGGAGTTTGGGGGACACGGTTTTCGTGGGGCAACTTCAGCCTTGGTTATCTGGGCAAATCCATGGCCAAAGAGAAAGAGGAGTCGTCAGGTGAAAATCACCTTTGTTATGTGTATGTAATCTGTAAAGACGATTTTACTGTTAAAACTTTTGGCCTATGTTTCACTGTCCCCTACCCTCCCTCCACCCCACTCCACCATTCCACAAAACAACCAGGGTCATGGTCCTGGGGGATAATTCCAGTTCTTCCCATCAGAATTCTTCCGCACATCCCCCAGGTTTGAAATCGAAAGGGCTTACAGATGAAGACGTCCCTAAAATCCCCCTTTTAAAAAAGGCAATATCAAAAGAAAAGAGTTTGCAATACCATTATCACCAAAGGAATCACTATTAATTCTGAATTGAGTCAGATTTAGTTGCTTGTCTAGGCCAAAAGGCCTCGCTCACTATTGGGTCTGTATGCAAAGGCAGCCTGGTAGAGAAATAGAATACTTTGCCATTTAAGATGTGTCTGTCACTTGGTGCTTGCATACAAAACAGAAAATGACAGTAGCTTTCTTTATGATCCAAGGCTGGCAGTGTGACATCAGGTTCTGCATTCATTCAACAAACATTTACTGAGCTTTTGGTATGTGCCTCGTGCAGTTGCTAGATGTGTAACACTCAAAAATAATCTGCTGAGGTTAGGCAGATGATAAACATACAAACAGGTAACAATATAGTGTATCATATGGTGGTAAGTGCCAAGGAGGGGATTAATTTCATATAGAATGGTCTTGCAGAAAGTCAGGGAATGAGCCATACAACCATCTGGGAGCAGAGTTCTCAGGCAGAGAGAACAGCAATAATAAAGCCTCTGAGCCAGGAGCACCTTTTTGACAAAGATATTCTAGCTGGATAGGAGTAATCTAAGGGAGATTGGTGGGAGGGAGTTTAGAGAGCCTACAGAGAGCCCTACATTGTAGGGCTTTGTAGACCATTAGAAAGATTTGCTCTTTTTTTTTTTTTTTTTTTTAAGATTTTATTTATTTATTCGACAAGAGACAGAGACAGCCAGCGAGAGAGGGAACACAAACAGGGAGAGTGGGAGAGGAAGAAGCAGGCTAATAGCAGAGGAGCCTGATGTGGGGCTCGATCCCATAACGCCGGGATCACGCCCTGAGCCGAAGGCAGACGCTTAACCGCTGCGCCACCCAGGCGCCCCGAAAGATTTGCTCTTATTCTAAGTAATCTAGGATATGTTCTGAAGCTAGAACCCATTGGAATGCCAATGCACTGGATGTGGGGTATCAAAGAAAGAGTGGAACCAAGGGTAAATCAATATGTGTGGTCCATATAACTGCCATTTATTGAGCTGGGGCATATTATTAGAATATCATGCTTGGGAACAGGGAAAGAAGGGCAGACAGAGAATCAAAATTTTCATTTTGAGCATGTTAAGTTTGACTTACCTATTAGCCATCCAAGTGAAGATGTCAGGTAGGCAGTGGTATAAGTAAGCTGGGATTCATGGGCAAGTTCCGGCCTAAAAGTCTACCTTTGGGTATTTAAGACCATAAGACTGAAAACACCAGAGAAGAAGTATAGATTAAGAAAAGAGATGTTTGGATTGAGTGCTAAGACTCTCCAATATTTAGAGGTCAGAGAGATGAAGTGGAGCTAGCAAAGGAGACAGGGAAAGTGTCCAGTGAGGGGGAAGACTTAGGAGAAGGTGGTGCCCCAAGAGGCAAGTGAAGAAAAGTTAAGGAGGAGGGAGTGTCTGTCTGTGTCAAATGCTGCAAAAAAATTTGGTAAGCTGAGGACTGGTAATGGATTATAAGGTTTGGTAGAGGCCATTGGTAACTTTCAAGCAGTGCTTAGACGGTTGCACTAGCTCTCTTGATTTGTAGTGTCTACCAATTTCCATGTTGTAAATACTCCCATCATAGCCAATTTCATGCTACTAGTAGTTTAAGGGAAAGCTTGCAAAATTCTTAAGTATTTAACAGTTGGCTTCTGCTAGCTCCAGCACATACTGCCTTGACAGGAGCCATTTTGGGGGAGTGAGTGGGGATTGAAGTATATTCGTAAGAGATGACACAAAAAATTGTGGACTGAGTATAGACAATGTTTTTGAGAAGTTAGAAATGAGGTGGTAATTAAATTGAGATGTATCATCAAGAGTTGTTTCTTTTTAAATGAGAGAACAGCATGTCTGCATACATATAGGAATGATCCAATTAGAGGGGGGACATTGATGAAGAAGGAGAAAGCAGTGAGAATTGCTGGAGTGAGGGCTATGAGTGGGAGGGAGGAAGGGGTTCTAATGCACAGCGGCAGGGGTGGGGAGGGGGGGGCTCGGTCTTAGCTAACAACATAGGTAGTTCCTTCATGGTAATAGGAGAGAATAGAGCAGCACTGTCCAAAGCAAATACAATGTGAGCCACATATGTAATTTTTAAATTCTAGTAGCCATGTTTAAAAAAAAAGGAAAAGGACCAGGTGAAAATAATTTTCATGACTATTTGAACCAATATATACAAATTATTACCACTAACGCATCTATTAAATATGAAAAAAATTATTGAGATTTTGCATTCATTTTTTACACTACATTTTCAAAATCCAGTGTATTTTACACAAAAAGGACCTCTCAACTCGGACTAGCTACATTTCAAGTGATCAGTGGCCGCCACATGTGACTAGTGACTACCATATTGGAGAGGGCGGGGATAAATAATCAGTTAAGTGCATGCACGCGTTGGTAAGAGGTTGAGGAAGTTCTCTTCTGTTGGCTTCTATTTTCTCAGTGAAATAGGAATCACTTCCATCCAGTGATTTAGACTAAGAATGAGGCAGAGAGGGAGAGGTGGGAAATAGTCATGAAGGAGGATGACAGAGTGAATGGACCCAGAAAACATACTAGAATTGGGGCAGCGCTGATGGTCTGCTTGAGGTTAGTGGTGCAGAATTTACAGGGTGACCAGCAACCCCAAGAACGTGGTTTTCTTCAGCCACCTCCTGTTCTGTGAGGCACAGCGGGGGGCGCGGGGGCATGGGCATCTGCAGTGTGGACAAAGTTGGTTTTAACTGGGGTGAAATTAATTGGAAAGCAGAAGCCAATCTGCCAATCCAGTAAAAACATGCTAAACCTTCCCCATAGGAAACTTGCCCTTTTCCCTTTCTTTTCTTTTTTTTTTTAAAGATTTTATTTATTTATTCCACAGGCCCTTTTCCCTTTCTGATCTAGGCTTTGTGTGTGGGGGTTGGGGTGGGAGTATGAGATGTTAAGCAACAGTGTGTGGAAAGAGTTTAAAAGCATAGTGACTTTTTCTTTTCTTTTCTTTTTTTGTTTTTTTTTTTTTTTTTGGCCACTGAACAGACTCAGAATTCTTCTCTTAGTAAGTCCTCCTAAAACTTTCTCTAGGGTCTTGAACCAAGCTGTATGTGCCACCTCTCTCTTTGCTCAGAAATCATCGAACTGTTGACTAAGGTTTATTATTTTTGCATGTTCTGAATCTGATACGTACTTGTCAAGACTAAATGGGTGTGTTGAACTGCCTCCCTATTTGTTGGAGCCTAGGAAGATGTTAATGAGGGCTCTCTGTTCCCTGCTTGTAACCTGAAAGCTGGCAGTCAACAGAACAAATCAGAGGGTTTCCAGCAGCACACTGAGGTCCTTATGTAAGGAGGATCACACGCAATTTTTGTCTTTGCAGAATTCCTCTCTGTATAATTATTCTTTTGATCATGCTACACATGAAAAGAAAAGCAACTGGGGGTATGAATCATGTCCTTGTTTCACTTGGAATTAACAATTGAGACAGGGTGAGGAGTCTGTGAGAACTGCTGGTCCAAGGGAGGTGGTTCTCTGTTCTTAATTGACAAACTTGGTGCATGTCCTCACTGGTGTCCTCAGAGCAGAACTTAAACCTTGTATGTCACATTGATCAGTCACCATGGGCTAGCGACATTCCCAGGTGTGATACCACAGTAAGAGCACAGTCGGAGTTCTCTCTACAATGAGTAAAGGAACGCTTCATTGTTCCTCCCCAAAGAAGTTAGGTACATTCGACTCATCAGGACTTCTACTGAAACACTGAAGGAATTTCTCACTGACTTGATGTGAAAGGGATTGAGCGCTTAATCGGTATCGTACCACAGATGGCTTTTTCCAAATGTTCAGTGTACTAGGGGCATTTGTGGGTACATTCAGGAGGTAGCTCCTATGTCTTCTCAGATGCCTTCCTTTGCACCCCAAACAGAATCAGTCACTTGATCACTTGTGGTTTATCGAATTTTATACATACTTCAACCACATCCCTGAACATGAATCCCTTTCGGAATGTAGTGCTTCCGCATCCGGTGTTTCTTCTGCCTTCCTTACCTGTAAACACCTCCTAATCCTTCAAAATCCAACAAATATTTGTTGAATGGATGAATGAGATGGTTTGTAGAGGAGAGGGCCTTCCCTGAATTGATCACTCTTACTTATGAGTCCCACACATTTGAGTTATGCTTCCTGTTTGGCACTAACTCAATTCTTAAGACCTATTCACCTGTTCTCTTTCCCGAGTCTGTAACTTTCTTCCAGCATAGGGACCATGCTTTTTGTGCTTTGGCTTCTGTAGTGCCTAGCATAGTACCTGGTACATAATAAGTCCTCATATTTTTTGTTGAACACTGAAATGCAAAGAATTAAGCATAATAGTGTGATTCAGGTGAATACAGAAATAGCTTGAATTGAGTCACAATTTTATAGCCCATACAAGCTCACATTGAAGTAAATCAACTTGAGGCATTTCAGATGAAACCTCAAAATGAGGATATATTGGTTTTAGCCCAAAGCAGAAGTTTATATAAAGGATGTAACCTTTTGCCCTCCATACTTGGGAATTAAAATAAAAAGAAATCTAAAAACCCATTTATAGGTAATTTCAATTTGAGGCTTATAGGTATGTAAAAAGGGTTTATTTGAGGTTTAATAACCAAGTTTCATGTGGGTTCTTGTTTGGGAAAGACAGCTTTCACATGGCATTAATATACAGTAAACCGTGATTTACAAAAACGTTCTCACATCCTGTCTAGGGTGAAATTTTAATTTGTCCAATGAACTTTCCACTGAAACAAAAAATGGTAAAACGGGCGAACTAATCTAACTATGCACGTTTTGTTTTGGAAACTTGCTATTCCCAAATGTTCCCCGAATGTATTTTTGAAAATTATTTGGAAAATTCAAGGAAAAATTGGTCTTTTGAGAAATACCTTGAATGTTATATTTTGTATGTCAAAAGAGCATTGAATTTCTTGTTAACAGTTTCGTTGAGTTTTTATTTCTTCTTCTGCTATTCATTGTTTCTACAATTCAGTATGTGAGTGTTATTATCTGATGTCTGACATTTTAAGATATTGTCTGTTCCTTACCTTTCAATCGGATAAAATAGATGTAGACGTTAAAAGAATTTTGGGGGGTGTGTACAACTTATTTCATTTGTTTGATCGTGTCTTCCAAATGATGGGCATTTCCTTATTGGGTGGATGGATGGATGGATGTGTGGGTGGGTGGGTGGATGGATGGATGGATGGATGGGTAGATGGTTCAATAGTGTGTGTATTCTTTGAGAGTCCAGGTGTTGGGTAACAGTTATAGCTTTGCTACCTGCTAACTCTCTGGCTTACAGCAAATTATCTAAATCTGTTTCTTCAAATGTACATAATCATAGCTCTACGTAGGGTTTGGGGAGTTAAATGAAATAATGCATGTAAACAACCTGCATCACAACTGGCACATAGTGAATGCTCAGAAGTTTAACAGTTGTTATTACTATTATTAACGTAACAATAAATGGCTTTAATATAGGATCCATTTTTTTTAAATTTAAGGGTGAATAATTACAACCTGGAGAAATTATGAATGTATTGATTGTACTACATTCGGGAATACCAGTAATTTTCTAATTATTACAGCTCAAACTCTTCTGTCTATAAGAATGTGAAGAGTATAATAACCGGAAGCTTCCTTATCTACTTACAGAATTACAGGCATAGCTTAGATATGAAAACATTCTTAGGCTTCACCCTGACTTACTAAAGCATCACCATTTTGTCCATTTTTAAACGTTTATAAATCCTACGTGAGCATTCTCTCCCATGACTCTGGGGCTCTTAAAAGGGGTGATCATATTTTAAAAGATCTGAAATAGGGTTGAGATCATTAGGCAGCACAGCCCCAAGTTGTCCTGATTTTTTTTCCTCCAGATTTCTCTATATTTCCTCCAGATTTCTCTATAGAAACAGCATGATTTTTAGGCAAAGGGAGAAGCCACTGAAGTCGGCCCCTGGGTCCGGTTCCCAAAGCGGGGTCCGGTTCCCAAAGCGGGGTCCGTGTCGCAAAGCGGAGTCCGTGGGGCAGATCAGAGGCAGGAGGGGCGGACTACAACAGGACTTAGGCTGTGCGCAGAGGAGGAAGGCACTTTCGGCTTTTCTCAGGGCGGTGACGTGTGGGTCACGCTTCTGGCGGCGTGGAATAAACACGGGTCTGAGGATGAGGATGAGGATGGGAGGGTGGTGGGGAGGCTGCGGATTCCGCCCGGAGTCTCCGGCGAGGCCTGCGCCGCGCTCCGCTCAGCGCCGCGGACGTGCACGGATTGTTTGCAACTGGAGCGGCGCCTCCTGCTTTCTCTCCGCCGCCCTTTTCTGTTTGTGCGGAGCGGGCCTTTTCAAGGAGGAAGCGCCTGCCATTTAAGGAGTGCGGGCCCTTCCCGACAGCCGGGCCCCCTCCCCGCCGTCGGGGGGCCTCCTGCTCATTGGCCTGCGGGCTGGCCGGGGCTTCTGCCTGCGAAGGTTCGCGTTTTAAAAATGTCTTCTTTTGTCAGCTTGAGATTTTCCAGAATTTAAAAGCGGAAAGGAAGAAAGGAGTACAAGGAAGCTATTAAAGATACATTAAATAAACTCTACTGGGAGCAAGTGTGTGTTTAAGAGAGAATCTGTAACTTTTGCGAGGGAAGTTTTGGTGATTGCTTATTATTTCAACAAAGAGGGCGGGCGTGCGTGTGTGTGTGTGTGTGTGTGTGTGTGTGTGTGTGTGTCAGAGAGTTTTGGTGATTGCTTATTATTTTAACAAAGGGGTGTGTGTGTGTGTGTGTGTGTGTGTGTTTTCCTTGAACTGGAGAAGCAGATGTTTAAAGGAGAAGGGGCAGGAAGCAGCTCTGACAAATGAAAGGATTTTTGATTGAATTCGTGAGCTAAAGTTTCCTGCCAGTAATTCAGTCAACCCTAGGCTACATAAAAGAAAAACCCACATAATTGAATTTTAATCGCCTAACTTTTTAACATACAGCCAGAAGGCAAGTGTAGCTGCCACAGGTAAAACTGAAATAGTGCTGTAAGCTGATTTTAGATTATTATTTATTGGTAGTTTTAAAAAATTACGATACCCTTGCTTCATGCTGCTCCTCCTTCATGGGTGCGTGTGCCAGAGGCGATTCCTTATTGTCTGTATAAGTAAAATCCATCGTGCAGGTTTTTTTTTTTTTCTTTGAGCTGTTTTGTGAGCAGGTGCAGATGGCTTTCATGAACTGAGCCAACTGAAATGTTCTGTTTCAGCCTGCAGAAACCAAAGTTTTAAAAAATGAACAACTGCGTTTTGTGCTGTACCTATAATTCAGCTGGAAACTGTTTTCCCTAGTTTATGATGAAATCTGCCACCTCTATTTCTTCCTTTTAATGAATTTGGTTTGTTTACAGCCTTAAGGAAATCTTGTCACTAAAATCCACCCTCAACACCCCTCCGGTATTTTGCAGTCTGATGATTTCACAACAAGGGCCATTGCAAAATAAGGGTAAACGGGCATTTTTTTTTTTTAAATCCCTGGAGATTTTCAAGAACTTTTTTCTTTTTTTTCTTCACAGTGTACTCAAGTAAACAGTATCAGGAAGACTCAAAACATGGGACTGTTGTACCTTCTCATACATAGAATATAGAATAAATTACTTTTCTTAGTCAAGTCTTATCATTTGAAACCAAGCAACAGAAGGTGGGGAGTCAAGACACCCTAAAACCTTTGGTTTGGTGCCGGCATTCATGAGTCTTCCTATAAAACAAAATCAAGAGTGAATTAACTCCTTTGGTGTTCAGGGGCTCTAGGGGCCGTGATAGTGATGGGCTTGGGCTCTCTGCTCCAGTCACACTCACATGGACACTGAGGCAAGGCCCTAAATCAAGTAACTATAGCCAAGAGCCAGGATTGCATTTGCTGTGCTGCAGCTTGAACTGAACAAAACCCAAATATTAGTGCTGTCACTGAACCGAACATGTCCCAAAATAGAGCTAATGAACTAGTTCAAACCAGAATGATACTTACATATTTTCTAAAATGATTGAACAATGCAAAACTAGGACTTCAGAAAGTTCCACGAACATAACCTGAAACAAGCTAAGAGCCCATTGACTGGATGTGTGCACTGGCAGTGTTTATGGGATCCCAGCACGAAACTATGGGATCCCAGCACGAAACGAAAGATTTGGATTCTGCTCTTATGTTGACCTTTACAATGAGGACTGTCCCAAGGACACTGACTCAGGCAGTGTTAAAAGGCATATCTGTTATGTTGTCAGATAGAGATACACACTTTGGCACAATTGACAGTTTGGACAAGATAATTCCTTTTTGTGTGGGGCTGCCGTGTGCATTGTAGGGTATTTAGCCACATCTCTGACCCCTACCTGCTAAATGCCAATAGGCTACATCCCTCCAGTTATAACAATCAAATGTCCCCGGATGTTGCCAAATATCTCCTGGGCTGGGAGGGTTGGGGGGCAAGAATCATCCCCAGTTTGAGAACTCTTGCAATAGGAGAACAGTCATCAGCCTCCTGCATTGTTTCAGAAAGGTTTTCCAGTAGATATTGGGAAGAAAAGCTAAACACTTAACTGCCCAGAAGGATCACCAAATAGAAAATAAAAGCTAATCTCTTATGTAAGTCCTCGTTTCAGAGTTGGTTTCCCTACTAAAGCAAGAAACCCTTTATGTTGGAAAGACCGTGTGTGGTGTTATTATGGGACAGACCTGGTGAAAATTCTGCAATGAAGACGTTTATAAACGTACACTATTATAAAAACTTTACCTCATACTGACTTATGGTGCTGGTGATAAAATCTTCTGGCCACACTTCCATCAGTGTTTACCCTCATATTCTGAAAAGAATTGCAGAAATTTTTCAGTGTATTGAGTCTAGTAGTGTCTCTAGTTCACAGGGTACGGAGATGCTGTTTGATCTGGGGTGCCTATGTACCCTACAGTGAATTATTATATATTAAAGTGCTATTTCAGGAGAATTAGACATCTTAATTATAACTTTTTTTTTAGTTTGTGTGCATATAGCGTATGCCTTTGAAATGAAATTTATAGTTATTCTGTGCTTCAATGAGACTTCTCGTTTTTATGTAACATAACAGTACCTTTCCCTTGGCAGTTTTCATTTGGTAGGAAGACTCATTTGTACATCAGAGCATTATTTGAAACAGTGGGTTTTGCCAAGATTATAATGTGGTAATTACATTTAAAATTGAGCTGTGCCAAAGCATTGCAAAAATAATAATAAGTCCACTAAATATATAACACTGACACAGACAGTTCATCAGCTTTTCTTAATACTGTGAAAAACAAACCAAATTTTCTATTTTTTGTCTGTGAAGAAAACCTGGGGAAAGAATCATCACAGTATAAAATTGAACAGCTAATCGAGTTTTCCAAATGGTTTATTTTAATGGTGATTTAGCATTCTAAGGCACAGACCCTTAGCTTTTGTTTAGCTTTTGTCTTTAATGTAGATTATAAATGAAAGCGCTGCGTAGCGACAAAGAATAAAGTTATTGGTCAATCTTTCCTCATAGACTGTAAGTCATAATGATGCCTATGAAGCCTATAATAACAAGAAACACTCCCTTCATCTCAATTGATCTCCACAACCACCCTGTTCAGAATCAATAGTTTTCCTAGTTTACCAATGGAAAAAAGTACAGCGCAGAAATGGCTGTGGTAGTGGCCAAGGGGGAAGGTTCAGAGAGTGAGGAATGCTAATATTTGAGAACTTACTTGTATAGCCTACATCACTGACAACCATTCTGCTCTATGACATACATGCCCTTATTCTATTTTCTTATGATAAAACACAGACTCTCAGTGGAGACTCCAAGTGGACAGCTTGTAAATGGTAGCCCTAGAATTCAAAACCAGAGCTTGTGACTTTGTTTTTTTTCCCTTGATTCCCTTGTACCTTGATTTCAAAACCTTGGAAGAAATGAAGGTCTATTAGTTCACACTTAGTAATGTACATAGGAACTCTTAACCGTGGAAGAGTATAATCACATTAGGTATAGCCCCAGTATTTAAGAAAAACAAAACTCAGAAACTCTTGATTCTGTCCCAGATATCTGTCCTTACTCTGAAATTGGCCATAACATCTGAAGTCTTGGTATCGCTCCATCCTGGGCTTCCTGAGGAGCGACCTTAGAGCAGTGAGAGTACTGACAGTGATGTCCTCCAATAGGAGTCAGGCGCTGTTCCCTCTCATCTCTTCTAGCACCATCACCCAGAAGAAGGGAGGACGTTCACCTACAGGCGCTGCATCCTAGAGCCTTTTCTGTCTCCTTCAGTGCATATAATCATTCAAACCTAACATTATCCACCAGCCATTTGGAAAAGAGCACAGCACTTACTTTATGGCATTCAAAACGATTGGGCCATACCCTATCAGTGCGTTCAAGTGTGGCAAGCTTGAGTATTTAATAAACCAGTCCCAACATTCCTAAAGATGGTAGCATGATCTATATCTTTTGTTGCAACCATAGTTGTGTCAAGTCTGTGCCTCTTAGGTCTAATCCTGGTGTCATATGCTGTTTCTGACTCAGACTGGCTATTCTCTGGCTATTCTTTTCCAACATAGACTCCTGAAGCCCAACATTGCTACTCACTCTTGTGGATAATGACCCTTCAACAAATCCCTAGTTAAATTCCTTCCTGCTCAGTTCTATTTCTCCCAGAAGCTTCTATCGACTATATCCCATCAATAACTCAATAATGTTCTACCGCATTTTGTGAGCAGGTTTTTTTTTTTTTAAATCTCACTGGCTCCATTCATACTAGACGCTTGAACAAGTTCATATTTCTTGACTTAGCTCTTTCAGTAATTTCTGGCTCATTAAAACATTAATAGACAAATGCTGTATATAGAATCTAGAAACCAAACTCATAGAAACAGAGAGTAGATTGGTGGTTGCCAGGGGCTGGGGAGGTGAAGGAAATGAGTGATGGTGATCAAAGGTACAAACTTCCAGTTATAAGGTGAATAAGTTCTGGGGACATCACATGCAGCATGGTGACTATAGTTAACAACCCCGTAATGTATACTTGAAAGTTGCTAAGAGGGTAAATCCTAAACGTTCTCACCACACACACACACAAAATGGTAACTATGAGAGGTGGTAGACATGTTACCTCACCTTATTGTGGTAATCATTTTACAATGTCTACGTATATCAAATCATCCCGTTGTGCACTTTAAGCTTATATGATATTGTGTTTCAATTATATCTCAGTAAAGCTGGAAAAGCACATTAGCTAGCCCACCTCAATATATCTTATCTAAAAAGGAAGTTTTGTCTGCAGCAATAGAAATAGCTACCATGACACCTAACTTCGGAAGAGGAGTCATTGATCTGGGGACTGAACCTAAACTTTGTGGGGGAGCTTGGAACAGTGACAACCACAGCAGTCCTGAAAATGCCACTACGGAGACAGCAAGGCTTGGACTCACAACGGAGATTTCATTCAAAATTGGGTTTTCTTTTTCTCTGGTCTCCCAAATTATTTCCAGAGGTTAGCCACTTACAGAAAAAATAAATCTTCTTTCACTTGAAGTAAAGAATGTGCTATTTGACTTGAAACATAACACAAATACTCCTTGGATCAGCTGTGTTTTGTGTCTGATGAGCTTAATACTGCTCTTCTTTAAACAAACCTATCACTGGTTTCATATGTGAGGTGTCCTAGCATGCAATGCTTAAATCAAACTTTATAATAGTGTAAATAACATTTTATTGTCTCCTCCATATTAATGAAACCCACAGCCAAACAACTAAAGCCCTGTACTAATTGCTTGTTCTCAGAGCTGGATATTTCAGGTCTAATTCTCCTTAGAACACAGCTGGCATGGGGTATGCGAAAGCTCCTTTGGTGACTTTAACCACTTAAGTACTAATTTGGTGGCATGGAAAGCATTAGGCTGTGTCCATACAAGCAGAACAAAGCAGAATATTGAGCAATTTTCCGAATTCTATCCATGTAGTAAGTCAACTTGGTTGATGCTTCTAGTTAAAACAGATGTTTGAGTTGTCAGGCTGCATCCAAACAAAGTGTTTGTTGAAATAAACATTAGCTTAGCAGATTTCTTTTATTGCAGAAGCATTGTAAACAATGAGCAAGGTGTAAACCATGAAAATCTGTGAGTCTTGAAGAAGCTAGGCATACTGTAAAAGATTATGTCATTTTCCAAATGGATTATACTCACAGCCAGGCTTAATCCATGATTATTGTATCAATGACTGAAGGAATGAATTGTTAAATTTTGTAACCATTTTGGCCTGTACTTGATCAATTAGTTAAATTTCATTTTCTTAGTATCTGTGAATTCTGTGCATATCTTTCCTAGTTTGCTTAGCTCTTTTATAAATTTAAATATTCTGCCCTGCAAGTAATGGCTGAAATAATCTCTTTCATTTGGCCCTGATATTCCACGCATATTCATTAAAATTATCCTATCTGGGTATTTCAACTTCACTACCTTATTGCTATTTCTGATATAAAAGTTTGATCTGTAGGAGCCCACAGCATAACTGGCAAGGTTCATAACCTTTCAAGCAATGTGAAAACTGCTGTTGATTGAAAAAACACACAAGTATTTATTGGATGCTTATTGTGCCTAACAGCTTGCTAGATATTATGGAAAATAGCTTCACCCACGGGAGCTGAAAACCTAATTGAAGAAAGAAAAGCAACACACATGAAACAATTATAAAGAAGAAATGAAATGTATCGTGTGGTACAGAGCCAAGGAGAATAAGGTGTTAATTGTGTGGGATAGACAGTAAATCTCAAAGGAGTTAAGGAAGGTAGAGATCAACACGGGCTGAGGTCATTCAGGAAGACTTTCAAAACAAACCAACAATATTTATAAGCCCCCTCTATGTTCAAAGCATTGTGAGGGCTGGAGCGCAGTGTGATCACAGAGATGGGACTTAAGCGGGATCTGAGAGGATGAGAAGAATACTGACTGGCCAAGAAGAGAAGGTAAAGTACTACAGAATACAGAACTCGGGGCAAGGGGGTGCAGGGCGCAAGGGAGAGCCACAGCTTCGCTAAGCAGCTTAACACTGCAGCTCTTCCTTTGAAACTCCTTAGACTGGTGCAGATATGTTTGCTTGGATTTTTAAATCCATGTTGGCTCGTGCTTGGTCTGCACAATATGAGCATCCAGTAGAGAGGTTTCTCTGTGCGAGAGCGAGAAAGGCAGGTAGCAGACGTGATAGACGGTGTGCACTAGTGCCTTTCTTTCGCAAAGGGAGGCATTACTGAAAACAAAGGCACCAGCCAAACTGCGGACTGTGTGCTAAATGCAAGGCACCGAGCACACCGTGGGAGATGTTTAGGAGAAGATGCTAACCAAACACTGACTGTTATTTGTAGGGTTGATTCGCTTTGGGTTTTGTAAAAACTCTCAAGTGGCTCCCTTTGTGGGGCACTCCTTTCTGTTTTGGAAATCTGAAGCTCAGTGAGCACTCATTATGTTTTCTAAATTCTGTGTATCCTCGTGCTTATTCAGAGTACCCTCCTATGGAGACCAAGAACCACTCATTTCTGGTTCGGGGGCAAAACGATACCTCCAAACACCTTTATTTTCTGGGCAGCAAAAAAATGGGAAAAAGTGTTTATTTTCAAGATAACAGGCTCTCTGGTTTGAAAATCATAGTCATTAGCATTGAGGTCTGGTGCATTTTCTGCACTCTACTTAGAGCACTTTAGGTGATTTTGTTTTTAAGGGAACATCATACCTCAGGTCTTTTATTCTGTGAAGACGGTGATTGTGAAAGGTCCTGGGGCTGTGGAGAGGGTGGAAGGAGACCATTGCTCTTCTGCCGCCATCTCTCTAGTGTGGTAGCCCTAGGGTGTGTGCCTAGAGAGAAATTGTGTGACACAGGCTATGCCCAGAGAACCCAGACTCGGACAGCGTACAGCCCTATCCCTGGTGAAACAAAGAATCGTGCCTTGGTCATCAATTCATGGCACTTTCTTGGTGTGAGTACTCCTGCCATTTCCCTCCGGATCCCAGAGCCGCAGCAGATAGAGAGCACTCACTTAACCAAAAGCACGACAGAAAAGAGCATTCCTCTCTGGCACAAGCCATGCGGCGCATCTGTTCTAGGAAGGTGTGAGCCAGATGTGCTGCCTTGTCTGAAACAGATTTTACTGCTGTTTACATTCTCTCTCCAGCTCTAATGCACAGCTTTCTGGTGTGTCCACGATACGGTAGCAAGGGGGTATCACTTAGTTGTTAAATGCCTGAAATGATGTGCAACATTTCACTGCAAACCGGCGTTTTGAGAAAGACATCTTTTTAAATTCATTTGGATTCCTATAAGAAATCATTATGACAAGAAAAGGTCTTAACCTCCTTGGGACATAGAAATTTAAAGGGAATTAGTAAGGAAAATATGATCACTTGGGCTAACTCTTCTTCTTTTATAGATAAGAAGTCAAACACAAGGAAAATGATTACTTCCCAAGGTCATAAAGCAGTTTACTGGAGAATTGGAGTCTAAAATCCAGGTATCCTGACTTTCAGTCTAAAGGAGTGATGCAGGAGGGAAATTATTCAGGAGATAGCAGAGTCTGTTCTGTAAAGGGCCAGAGAGTAAATATTTTAGGCTTTGTAGGCCATATGGTGACTGTCAAAACTACTCAACTCTGTCCTTGTACCTGAAAGTAGCCATAGACAATATGTAAACAAAAGTGTGTCTGTGTTCCAATAAAACTTTATTTGTAAAAACAGCCAGTGGGCCAGATTTGCCAACCTTTCCTCTTGATCTAAAGGAGAAAAATAAGCATGAAAGTCTCCTTGGGAGCTCCTTTATGAGCCACATCCAAATTTGATCTGTCATGGAGAATGTCAGTTTTTCAAAGGTCCAGAGGGTGCTATTAGTTAGATAAAATTGCTCTGACTCAGGCAAAACTGACTCTTTTTATAGCTTCCCTGAGAAAAAGTTCTTTATGAGAATTTCAAAGTATTGAAGAGTCATTCTTCAGGATTGTCCTTATGTCACTATTGTTCCACTTAAATGTGGAAGATTTATGTTTCTCTGTGCTTTCAGAAGTTAAATACACTCACGACCGAGGTCTTCTATTAGCACTGTTGGATTTTATTAACTCAAGTAATCTCTTAAAAATCTAAGCTTGTATCTTTTTTTCAGAAACAGGATTCCAAAGTTTTCCAGTTTAACAGCAATTTAAAAACGGATATGAAGTAAAAGTTTCTGAAAGATCCCTGTGTTTTTATGTAAAATTCCTTTTGGAACATAAAGAAAGCTTCAAGTTTTTAAAGTTTGTGCACACACTCGTGCACGCGCGTGTCTGTGTGTGTGCGTGTGTGTGTGAAAGAGAGAGAGAGAGAGATGGAGCTCTTTGGGAGGCAACTCAGAGGGACTGCATATATCCGTAACAGTATTTGGAATGAAAACCTTCTTTCCCATTAAAACTGTTCGGTGGATTCAGTGCCCTAAGACAGCCTGGGGATCCATGAGCGAGCCCTCACTAAGGGGAACTCCCAGGGTTCTTCTACTCTATGTAACGCACTTATTTGAAAAGTGATCTTTAGGAATGATATTGTCTTTCCAGGTCTCAGCCCAGAAGCAAGACTTAAACAGTTGATGGAAAGACATGCAGAGTAGGAGGGAGGCAGTGCTAACTGTGAGGAATGGGGACAGGAGCTCGAGTTCTAATTTTGGAGACTGCCCCTCGCCAGCCACCATTTCCTCTGAGCACATGCAGACTGTTCCTTCTTCCTGCCCGCCCCCACCCCCCATCATTTCCTCTTTTCCCTCTTCCTCTTTGCTGCTCTTCGCTTTCCTCTCCTCCTGCCACCAAACACTAATGTGGCAGGTGGAAAGGTGATCTGTCTGGAGTGAGCTGGGAGAAGATTGTTTTAGTTCTTTTCTATCCGCCTGTTAGATATTAGGAAGAAGGGAGGAAAGCACTTAAATATCTCATTTTTCCCCATTATAAATGTTGCATTTTCAAAGATAAAGTTTTATCTATCTGTAAAGATTATTTGGAGAGTAATTGAAAGGAAAGTCATCTATTTAAAAGTTGTGTTTGTTTGTTTTTTTTAAATTAGGAATTAAGTACTGTAAAGCCTCACATTCTGTGGTTATGTAGTTTCTAGAACAAATTTGGGGTAAGCGACTTTACCATTCAAGCTTGCTTTTCTTTTAGAGATGGATATTCCTGTTTTTCTTCTGGTTTGTTTCAAAAGTTCTTATAAATGTTCTTGTTGCATAAATGATCACATTTAAAAATTAGTCTTTAAAGGCAAATAATTAAAAGGTTAATATTGTTCTTCTGAACCTAGGCATTTCACAGGATGTTGGGTTTCATTTCATTTTGTTTTGTTTTCTTGAGGCTTCCAGTTCAAAGCTTAAGTAAGGAGATTTATGTCTTTTTTGAATTTTGTTTTTTGTTGGGTTATAACTGACATATAATATTAGTTTCAGGAATACAGCATAATGATTCAGTATTTATATATATTGTGATATGATCACCACAAGAAGTCTAGCTAACATCTGTCACCACACATAATTACAATTTTTTTTCTTGTGATCAGAAATTTTAAGATCCACTGTCAACTGTCAAAAATACAATACGATATTATTAACTGTAGTCACCATACCGTTCACTACATCTCCAGGACTTATTACTTATTTTGTAACTGGAAGTTTGTTTAAGGAGGCTTCTTTCTTTTCTCATCATCTCCAGGTTTTATTCTGAAGGGAGTAAAGAGATGGCATGTTGACCAGTCTGTCCTAATTCTAATACTCTAACAACATAACCCAGCATTCTGGCCTCCACCACTGTGGACCCACATCCTCCTGTTAGAAATTCCCTTCCCCTCCTTTCCACCCACCTACATCCTACCCAGACGTCAAGTCCCCTCTTAAGACCATAGGCCTTTAGGAATCTCTCCTTGGATAATTGCCCACCGCAGTGATCCTTACTTGCTTGGAATTTCTGTAGCACTTTTCGATTGTGCCAAACAATCCTCACTTAATTACACATTATCTTGGATCACTCTCTAGTGGTTTAAAGCCTAGTGTTAAGCACATAATCTGTGTAGCCATTTGAAGAGAAAGGCAGATAGCTCATGGGGAGATAGGGATGTGACACTTAGGGAAGGCCACAAGCACCCACAGGGAAGAATCATCTTGGGGGAGTTGTTAAAATCTAACTCTGGCCCTCAGACTCCCAAGCACAATGACCGGAATGGAAGGACACTGTGTGTTGCTACATCAACCAGAGGCAAACTCACCCTTACCTGATTTATAGAGGCTGATTAGGATGCCAGGTTATTAGTTTTCAGTATGAAGTATAGCTGTCTAGTATCCATCCCTAGACATTCAAGTCCTCAGGCAAATGTATCATCTACCTCTGGGTAAGCTGTGGGAGTTCAGGTATAACTGAGTTCAGTTCAGAGCTCTCAGGAAGCATGGAATTGATGCAAATGTGGCTAGTCAAATGATTTGAATATTCAAAGGATTAGAACAAGGAAACTGGTGATATATTTTTACCATAAGGATATACCTGCCCACAGAACTGGGTGGGTGGTATCCTTTGGTAGGATAAGCTTGGAAACTAAATAGTGCTTCCTCGGATGATTACTCTGTGACTCTGTCAGTGATGCCGTGAGTTGCCAAACTTCTTTCCCACTGGCGAATTTTGTCATAAGATCTTAAATATAGTTGATTGGTTTCTAGTTAAGTCTTCGTCTCTTGTAGTTGTTTGTTGTTGTTGTTGTTGTTGTTGTTGTTTCATCTCCTCTCTGATCCATTGTGTGTAGGGAAATCTCATTTCTGTCATTCCAAAGTCCTCGGGGAGCAGGTCATTTTGGCCTTCTTTTACCTCCTACAGTAGGTTCCGCTAAATATTGATACCGCTAACTGCTGATAAACCATTAAATATTGAGTGATTTATTAACCAACTCCAGTACCAAATCCTTAATGGCATAGAACACACACACACTTATTTATTCAGCATTTAAGAAATAAGCAACTTTAGCACCTACCACATGCCAGCATTATTGAAGTTAATGGGAATATAGAGATGAGAAGAACATAGTTCCTTTTTTTAGAGATTTTACATTTAAAAGACAGGTGTATGAAATGATTACAATGAAGTGATTTGGTTGCTATGATAAAAAACAGATTGAGACACAAAAGGGAAAATAATCAATTTTACTTATGGGAAGCAGGAGAGTTTTCATAGAAAGAGAAATACATTGATTATAATCCCTTAAATATACCTTTTTTGTTGTTTATAGGTTGCCTTCAATATCAGTTCAGGTTATTAAAATCTTGACCTCTTTCTCATTCATGTCCATTCACTTGTCATTAAATACTCATGCCTTGTCTAAGTTTGGAATGAAAGTGTCACAAGACACATCTTTCACTATTTCCTGATTTACTAAACATGGAAATGTAGCTCAGGACCTGAGCATTCGGTGATCTCATGTGACCATGAGAACATGAATAAGGAAGGAAGTGCAGAAGTGAGTATGATGACCTCTTACAAAGCCCCTATCTGGCTGGAGAGGTAGGGTTTTAATTAGGTAGGCAAGTGTCACATCAATTCCACAGACATCAGAGATGCAAATTAAGCTTGGTATCATCCCATTTCCTGAGAGCCATCCCCAGAGATATATATGGATGAAATGAGAGAATCGGAGAACTCCACAAATCTCAGATTGGCCAAAACAGAGTCAGCATAATCTCACGGTGGCAGTCTTAAAAAGCAGGAAATCCAAGAGACAGTCATCACTATATGCTTTTTTAGTAAATCGGTTAACATCTCTGCATATTCATTTACCCATTGGAAGAAAAAGAGCTAGTATTTCTCGTGTTAATCTCTGTCTGTTGGATGCTACCAAGTAAATGAAATGTAGCCCTGTTCTTCCAACATTTGAGCTACTTCAGGCTTCTAAATTGAGAAAAAATGTACAAATCATTGAAAGAACAATATGCATAAATCTTTAAAAGAGCAGTAAGTGAAGTAATGCATTTAAACTGAGAATCAAGATGTACAATGTATATAAATATACATATAAATATTTGAAAGAGCAAAATGTATAAATCTTTGAAAGATATCTTAATGCATCTTGATGTCTTTTTGTACATTAGAAATGTTTGCTCACATGTTGCCTTCGTATCTGTTTTCTAAGTAGCACGAGGTTTTCTTTCTAAAAAGGGGACCAAGGGACAGTCATATTGTGGAACATTTTTCATTAAACAGGCCATATTTTATTAAAAGCGTTTTTAAAGCTGTTTCAATTTTCATGTTATCCTATTGAGGATAATGATTCTGAAAACTTGCTAACTGCTGATAAAAATACCATTTGTATTCTAAGTATAATACTTTCCTATTTAAGAAAAGTTTTCTCTGGTTCTAGGATACCAAAATACAGTAAATAAATTTGTGTTTTTCCATATCCACACCCACCTTCCTGCCTTTGAGATCTGTCTGTGATTTTGCAAGACAGAATGTTAATATGAGAGTGAACACCAAATGACTGTATTTCTCTGCAGCCCCAAGAGTTTACGATTTTCCAAAAATCGAATACCCCAAATCATCGGAAATTTCTGGTACAGCAGATGCTGCTACTTTTCCTGGTATAATGGAATGAAGTACTCTTTCAGGTGTTTATTCTCTACTGGTGTGAAGAAAATATTTGTAAATTCATAGGGCTGATTGATCAGCTCATATGCCTTGATCACTTATGTTCCAGGCTCCATGCCAGGTGTTACGGGGATATTACACATAAGAAGTCTACATTTTGATACCCCGGATGCTTACAGTCTAGTTAGAAAAACTAGACACATGGTGGGAAATGCTTTTTAACATGAGACACACGAAGCATCATCTAATAAAGGGGCGTCTAGATAGAGCTTGGAGACTCAGAGGGCTCCCTGTGGTTCCTGGGGTTGTGGAAGGCCTGCTGGAAGAGGAGATGGGCCCCAGAGGATCTTCCCAACTGTTTCCAACAGAAAATGAATTTGAAAACACTCAGATGTATAATTGCTCCTTCTAGAATACCGTTACAGTTTATTTCCTTAAGTATTTAACCACATTTTCGATATTGTATTGTTTTCTTTTTGCCATTCATAGATTTCTTGGCGGTTTGGGGTTGCGTTTGTGTTTTTCTTCCCTCTTGACTTATCTGAGAAATTCTGGCACTAGCAGGTTTGGGATGTTTTCGTTCAGACATTCTTAAGTTATTTGGTAAGGAGTAAAGTCTTTGTTGCATTTTTCTGCTTAGAAACTGCTTTTCTTTTTCTTTGTTTAAACCCTGAACTCAGTAAAAGCTCTTTATTTTTATAGATTGTTCTGTAAAGCAATGTCTTTGGAGGAGAGAGAATAAAAAATACTTTTTCTCTCCACTGGAAGTAGCCACATCTTCAGAAAATATTTAATACATTTAAGAGATGTCAGAGACAGCCTTACAAGAACATACATGCACATGGTTACAGAAAAGCGAGCCTAGTACTTTCGATGCCCATATCAGCAGGCCTCAGAATTGCTTGTGAACGACTGGAAACCATGGCCATCTGCCAGCCAGAAGCAACATCACCAGAATGGAATTCACAGTTACACTGTTAAGACTTATAAATACAGTGAGGGTCCAGGAGCCAGGACCTTCAGGCAAAGTCAGGCTTGTCTAGTCTGGTCTGGTCCGGCTGACTGAGCAAGCAAGCTCTCTTTTTGCATGAAGCCTTCCTCAGCTTCAGTGACTAAAGCCGTTTGTCCCCAACGTGAAAATGTCCCAAGGGATGGGGGGACAGCGGTCATCCCTTTTCTTGTCACACACTGTCGTCGTTGGGGTGGAAGTCATCCTGAGAGGAAAGTCAGGGGGTTGTGTGGTTGGTCTGGGGACTGTGTTTGGAAGTAAGGACAATGAAATCATTTTTGAATGTGAATTCATTTCCCTTCAGAGAAACTGTGCCAAATCCTAGCAACTGGGTACTGTCATAAAGGATGAAAGAAAGATAAATTAAAGAACTATACCCATAAAGGGTTGTAGGAAGCCACGAATGAAACCTGGCGATGGCCAGGTTGAGGGGGTGGTGAACTTAGCCGATGCCCCTGGGAGTGAGCCAGGCAGCAAAAGTGACAGGAGACCACCAGAGGTGACCGAACGAGGCTGTCCAGAAGCTAGCAGAGATCTTAGCAGAGATATACTCAATTGGTCCTCTCCGCTGCCCGACTCAACAAGAAGGGCAAGTGGAAAACCAAGCTGATAATGATTTCATTCAGTGGAGGCAGAGCCAGAGGCAGCGGCAAACGCCATCAAGAAGCACTTGCTCTCCGCCAGGTAGCAAGTGAAACCCATGGTCTGCATTTTCTTGCTTAAATTCACGACGATCGTGTGAGGAAACTGCTATTATCTGCGTTTTACCCATGAGGAGACTGAATCTTGGGGAAAAATCATGCCAAAGGTCACATAACTGGGTAGTGAGAGGATGGTCTTTGTTTGACTTCAAATATCTTTAACTTCAGAGCCCACGCTCAGGAACACACGCTGTTCTGCTCATTTCTTCGCTTCTTCACATATTCACGCAGGTATCCTGTAACGGCCGCGTGCCAGGCACTAGGCTAGAAAGAGGAGGGTAAGAGAAGACACCTCCTACTCTGTACTCTTGGCATGAAACTTACACTGTAGCCGTGTCCGAGACATGATAGTCACGGAAAAATCACATCAATATTTAATGGTGCCCTGTGACAAGTAACGTTAAGGAAAGACGAAGAACAAGAGAATGGCTAGGTATTAGGGTGAACATATCCCACTTAGTCAGGGAACCATGAGCTATGCTAAGTAATAGTAAGGAAAGGTATATGCACTAAGAAAATGTGGTATTATTTTGGGGAGTGGAGGAGAATTTTCCTAAGAAAGACTTATGCTTCAGATCTGAAGAATCAAAGGCCAAGCCCTAGCTGGAGAGGAGAACAGGCTGGGGAGCAGGAGGCTAGCAGGTACCAGAGCCCTGAGCCCACTGAGAACATGACAGCTGACCGAGTCTCTGAGTACTTACTGACGGACAGCATAAACCCCAGGCTCATCACTTTTGTTGTTTTTCATATTGTTCAATTGCACCTCAAATTTCTTGCTGTTTCCCAAATGAATTGATATGAAGACACTCTCACTGTTCTTTATGCATTTTGAATTTGTTAGTTTTCTGCTAATTTTTTTCTCACTCAGCTTTCAAGGTTTGAGGGAAACAAGAGCCACATGCTTCATTTTTGTTGTATTATAGTTTCTAAGATTGCATGCACTTTATGTTATATTTAATAAATGCATTTTTATGATAAAGAGAAAGAGTGGATAGTAAAAGTCAATTCAGAGAATGATAGAATTTAGTTGTTTTTAATGATATGCTCAATTAGGAATTGACATTGCCTGTAAAAAGAAGTCTTATCTTTCTATATTATGTGAACTAGGAAATAGATTCACTTTTAATTTTTGCTAAGTGAAGCTTTTTAATATTACTTGAAACTAAATGGAAAATTTTCCAAATTAATGCTCAGCAGTTTAGCATGTGGGGGGAAAAATCTTTCCTCTAAAGCAGCTTTTCCAGGGAACAGATTAGTATTAATTAGGGGATGTTTTACTAATGGAATATTTTTCTTGCCATTGATGTCATGTCCTTCATCCTGGAAGATAGCATTATTGACAGTGATTGCTCTTATGTGTGATAGACTATAGGCAGACAGATCATTTCACAGAATTCCATTTGTCACATACCCTGAGACAACTGACTTTGGCTTGAAAGCCTGAAGCTGTCTGTCAGGTCTGGCATTATTTGGGACCCTACCTGCTAAGACTGTAATTGGCTAGAGACTCTTCTCTAATTCCACCCATATTCTTTCTTCATTACACAAAATAAATCGTAGGGAGCACCTGGCAGGCTCAGTCAGTAGAGCATGCAACTCTTGCTTTCCAGGTCATGAGTTTAAGCCCCACATAGAGCTTACTTAAAAATAAATAAATGAATAAATAAACAAAATAATTCTTCAATAACTTTTCACACAATTAAATAGAACTCCACAGATTGATATCAATGTTTTTATTATCTGTAGTAGGTAAGACCGTGGAGAACACAGCAATATGACGCCTTTAAAAACATGCTCCCTATCATATTTATCTTTGCATCTCCAAGGCTGAGAGCAGTGATTGCCTGATAGGAGACAATTTAATAAGTATTTATTAAATGACTGATTGACAGAATGGATGACAGTCATGTCCACTGCAGTTAGTCAGAGGTGGGCTCCAGATTACGACTTTTGGTAACCACCTCAAATTTTCTTGCTACTTTTAGAAATTAATGATCATAGATTTAAAACCATGAATATGTACAGTGGAAATGCTCAGAATATTTCTATAATATTTGTATCCAATTACCACAAAACTTAGCAGCCTGAAACAAATTGTCTCACAGTTTCTGAGGGTCAGGAATCTGGGGAAAGTTTAGCAGGATAGTTCTGGCTCAGGATTTCTCATGAGGTTGCAGTCAGGCTCTCTGCTGGGGCTGCAGTGATCTGAAAGCTTGAGTAGGGCTGGAGGATCTGTTTCCAAGCTCACTCATGACTTTTGGCAGGAGACCCCACTACCTGGGCCTCTCCACGGAGCAGCTTGATTATCCTTATGACATGGCAGCTGGCTTACCCCATAGCAAGAGAGGTCCCTTTTATGATCTGGTTTCCCGAGTTCCGTACTATCACACCTACTGTATTTGATTCCCTAGAATAGAGGTGATTCATTAAGTCGAACCTACTACATTCAAAGGGAGGTTAATTAGGTCCTACTTTGGAAGGGAGAAGCATGAAAGAAGTAGTGGACATCTGAAACCACTAAAATATCTAAATATTGAAATCCCTCCAATATATTAACATGAATTGCATGCTTTTTTAAGTGGCACAATATATCAAATGTTCCATTTGTCAATAAGAAGTGCTTTTAGACAAAGTGCTTTTCCTGGAAATTAGCAAACTGTTTTAAAATGTTGTAAGTAATGCCATTAAAAAAAAAAAAAAACAACTCATAGTCATGAGAACAAGAATCCCCAGAACTTGAAGAATCCAACTAATGACTTAATTTTATCTATTTTCTTTTATTCCTCTGAAGTGGATTTCAACAAATTCAAATTAAAACAAATTAAGAACATCTCCTTTGTACCAAATACCATGTTACATGCTGTGGGAAGGGCGCGTATGAAAAAGAAACAGTTGATCCCAAAGAAACTGACAGTAGAGCAGAGATGATGGACACATACCCAAAACTTGGTAGAATACCAAGCTCTCTGTAATGAGTTTTCTAATCCAGCCACGGAGACAGTGCTATGGGAGTGCAAGGAGAAGAAAGTTAATTGACATTGGAAGATGAGAAGACTTCTTTTACGAACAGCCCCTTGAACTGGACCTAAAAAGATGAGAGGCCATCCAAATAGATGAGATTGTGGTGGGAAGGACATAGAGACTGGAACACGGAGATCTCCTGGGATGGGCACAGTGGGGAGGAATGCTGGAATCTAAGACTGGAAGAATGGAGCCAAGCAGGGGCATGCCTGGAGAAGGTACACTCTGGGCAGGGGAGGGCTACAAAGGGTTTTGAACAGGGGCATTATTGGATGAACGAACACACTGATAATTCAGGAATTAAAGCACAGGGAAATTACAATAACAATAACTATTTACTTTATGTTTACTATCTGCTAAGCACTTTACATGTGTTATCTCTAGTCCTCAGTGACACCTGACGGGTGTAGGTATTTTCAGCACCATTTTACTGATCAAGAAACTAAGGTTTAAATAGTTGAAATAAATCATCCTGCTATTGAGCTTTGGAGTTAAAATTCAAATCTGGATTGTCTGACTCCAAAAGTCCATGTTTTTAACACACATGTATAACTTTTTCCTTAATATATTATGAATAAAATGTTGGGAGCATGTTGCAGAGTCCACATGACTTGTCAAGAAGTAGTCTAGGAAACTTAATTATGAGACCCAAAGAACTTAGTATTCTTGTCTCTTACTTTTTTATCCCTATCTGTAAACTAAACTACTTACTGAAAACATACAGTAAATTGCCGGGGGAGGGGCGGGAGGGGGCTGGGGGAGGAGCGGAAATCCAGTCCTGTTGCACCTAAACCAATCACCAAAAGGAAATAGTTCAAAAGAACAGTACTACTGTAAGCTTCAAAAAAAGGAAAATACCTGAGCAGACCTGCCCCCTAACCTTTTCAGGGCTCAGGGCAAGACAGATGGAAGCCTGCATACCGTATGTCTAAATATTAAAAAGTTATAAATTAGGCTAACAAACAGTTAAATCAAATAGTCTCCCTCTTCCTGCCTTTACAAATATATGTTCAGAATTACAAAATGGAAAAGTACATAGAAAACTATGGTTCTTACATCACTGAAAGTCAACAAAATGTCCAATGACTGAATTGAAGTGTTACTGTGCATACCTGGGTAGTCTATTGTTTCCATGAACAATAAAATTAGATTATACACAATTAATAAAATTATTGTCCATGAAATTTATTTATTTGCCTTCATTTCTACAAATCCCTAGTCTTATCATAACAGAGATTTTCATGTAACTTGTTTTCTGTTGACCAGAGTGATCTAAACTTTAACATATTAAAAGTGAAATGTAACTTTATTCAAATGTACGCAACTTGAATATATTTTCATCACAGGTGTAAATTAAACAAGTATGAAAAAATGAAATTATTTTTGTGTTCTCAGAAGTTGTTTTTCATCTAAAATCTTCAATTTTCTGTGAGATAAAAGGTCAAATTCGAAGTATAATTAATGAACATAAAATTTAAATAAAAGTGATTAAATGAAGCTGAAATTTTTTAACTTAATCAAATATTTATATATTTAATATAAATATATTAATATATAAAAATATATATTTATATATTTATATATATATTATATAACTATTTTTATAAAGATAAAACTGTGAGCAATTGTAGCATTCAATATTGACTTCATTGCCAAAGAATCTCTATCACACAAGTCACTTCTGGTCTACTTATATTTAAGAGGAATAGGACTTGTTTGATACTATAAGATGTACTTCTGTCACAATGTGCAACTATTGGCAGTATTTTGTGCTGATAGGTGAGTACTTCTGGAACCAGGAATTAGAACATGAAACGAAGTAGCAGAATGGAATCTTGGCACTACTGGAAAATGATACCTCATTATCCTTTGCACTCATGCTGAGATGAAAGACTTGACAAGTTCATTAATTTGTCTTTTTCTTACCTAAGTGCTTCTGCTGCCCTATTCTCCCCACCCTTCCAAGAAGTGTCCTCTGACATTGGCCTCCTCACAATCCAGAAGACACCCTCCCATCTCAGAATGAAGCCACTTTGGGCTTCCAAGACACAGAGCAGGGGATGTGGAGAAGCAATCGCCTCTGGAGCCTGAACATGGCTGCTCACAACAGCAGAAGTTTGGAGTGACTCGTGATGCTGTTATGCAGCACTGAGCACCAAATTCCAAATGTGTGTGTTTGTCACACTCGTGGTCTTCCCAAGTGCAAGGCCCAGGCTCCATCCAAATAGATGGGGTTTGCAGGGAGAGGCTGCCAACATGAAGACTTCACCTGTAAACATTTCTCGCTACGAAATAGTCTGGTTTCAGTAAGTCACCAGATTGTACTGGGAGAAAAAGGGAGATTACAAGGATCCAAATGAATATGCGACAAAGTAGAAGATGGAAACTGGAAGGAAATGAGGTGAAATACAAGGGAATGAGATATTGGAAAAAGGGAACGAAAACCAGTCGAGAATGGAAACACCTGAAGAGCAGTTCTGGAAACTTCATTCCTTTCTGCTCTACAAGAGACCAGCTCCGATGTATACTGACCTGACTCTTCTATTCCCGTTTGCCAATGTGGCAACATTTAGCTGTTTCCTGTTAACACTGAGGTACTCTGAGACTTTGGAGATCTTCAGTAGCAGAATCGGAACTGGAGAACAGTAAAAATAAACAAATAAATACATGAAAATGAAAAATAAAAAAAGTAGCTCGCCTGAACTGCCACTCAGATCTTCCCTATACTGTGCAGAAGCAGAGAGAAATAGTGATTTTGGTTTTGTGGTTAAAGACAACCACTGTGCAGCTTCTTAAGTGGTTCATGGCTGTCCATGTGTTATCCTTATAATTGAAACAGTATTTCCCGCTTTTCCCAGAGTAATAATTTTAAAGGTGGGGTCTCGAACCTTGGGTACAGCCTGGCCTCCACAGTGTGACACTGTTCCCAAAATGACAGGGGCTGCAGAACAGACGGGTCAGACTGAAAACTGCAGGATTGGGATCGTGCTCATGGGGCCAATTCGGACACAGAGTTGGGAAGGGAAGATGCAGGGCTGTTTCTGAGCCTTGATGGGTTTGGAATGCCTTTAAAGTTATTCATCAATGGAAATAAGATAGGTGGGAACCTGGAAACGGGCTGTTCTCTGGGAGTAACAATGGGAATGGCGAGGTCAATTGCTGTGAAACCTAAATAATCAGACACAGTGAGCTCTCTCACCGGGACGGCCATGGTTTCTGTCACTGGCTTGCTGGATGGCTGCGTTATAAACAGTGTACTGGTGAAATCATTATTTATTAACGATCATAGTGATAATGACACTATACTACAAATGGGTAATGTATCTCGTAAGTGCTCAATAAATACTTACTTGTTCATTAATTGGCTCAACAAATCTCCATTGAGTACCTATTATAAAAAAAGTTGCTGCGTCCTGATACAAAGATGAATGTGTTTCAGCCAGAGACTTCCCAAGAGATTATAGTTCTGCAAATGTTACGCCGATGATGAACAAATGACCCAAGGTGCCTTTTTTTTTTTTTTTTTTAACGTTAAGGATTTTGAATTTGATTTTTGGAAAAAGCTAGTAGAGAACTCAGAGGATGTAATTGAAACTTCATTTTGTTTTTTTAACATGTCCCAATATTAAGAAAACCTTACTCTTCTCCAAGTTATTCTACTGATTATAATATAACTGGAAATAAAATGTTGAAAACCCAATCTCACACATGCTCCCGATGCCAAAAAAGTCACTTTTCATTCAGCAGAGCACTTTCCATGGCATTAAAAAAAAAAGTTACTATAAGGAAAAAGAATATATATGACAACAGATTACAGGAAAGAGGCTCCCACTTAGCTTTTAAGTTATGCAACTTCCTCACTGATGACTGAGAGAAAAATAAAGAGGCAGCAAATAATAAAGGGTAAGGCAGGAAGTGTGTGGTGACAGGAGTCCCAAAGGGCTCACCAGGCTGGTGCCACTAAGGAAACACATCTCCAAGGCAGTTGCAGTTTTCCTGCTTCTCACATAATCCCAAGCAGAGCATAATGCAGTGTAGGTTTAAAGGAGTACAGAGAAGTGGAGAAATAAGAATGAGGTCTTACCTTGCAGAGGGAGTGAGACTCACGCGTGGGTCTCCAGGCAGCGCTTCCCAGCACGCGGGCAGCTGGGAATTTGGAGTCTCTGCCAGCTCTCAGGCAGTGGTTCTTCCGCGTGTTCGAGTGGGGCCTGATAAGCAACAGACACCAGAGGGGGTGTGGGTTCAAAACAGATAAGACTGTAATGCTTCTGGTAATACTAACTGCCCACCACCATCCAGTGTTTACTAAGAGTTGACAGGACACACACATGAGCTCATCTAATACAACAACACTAGAGGTATTATTAACCCCGTTTTCCCGAGGGACACAAGTAATCAACTCGGGACTTGGAGAATGTGTTTGTCCAGCGTGACAAAGCTGAGAAGGGGCAGAGCAGCATTTGAGGCCAGCGAGGAGACTCCGGGCTCAGGCTGTAAATCACAGTGCTGGGCTACCACGGTCTACATGTTTTTCCTCAGGGAATTTGTAAATGAAACGTCGGTTACAATGTTAAGCAGAAGGTGTTAAATGCCACAGGAATGGTAGAAGGATAAAAACCGGAGGGATGTGTTGGTAGAGAGCTCACGTCTGAGGTGATGTGGGAAGTCCTCCTGAACAAGGGGAATTCACATCTGCTTGCTGAGGAATCAAAAGTGCTTCGATTGAGAGGTGAGGGGTCCACAGGAGCTGTTCTCGAGAGGTCTTGTTTTATCATCTTACTCGTCTTGACTGGCACTAATGAACATGAAAGATTTCAACAGAAATAAATACATTGAGGGCCCACTATGTGAGGGGCATTCTTTTTGCTGCCTTAAAGCTTTTTAACATTCTTTAAAGGACTGGTTAATCTCCAGTGTCTAGATCCATTAGACCCCAAGCCAGATCTGGGAACCGCTGTGGAACAGTCTCCACTTTCACACATACCCATGAAATGAATGGTCCCTTGGGAATTTTGCAGACCTGCAATCTGGAGATAATGTAATTCTGATCATAATTCAGCTGCCTCCAGATAGAGTTGCCAGATTTAGCAAATACAAATACAGGAGGCCCAGTTAAATTTGAATTGCAGATAAACAACAAGTAATCTTTTAGTGCAAGTATGTCCCAAATATTGAATGGGATATACTTATACTAAAAAAGTTATTTGTTGTTTATTGAAATTCAGATTTAACCAGGCCCTTCTATTTTTCTGGAAACCGTAGCCAGATAGGAACTGGGGGAAACATTCTGAGATTTTAATTTCTTTGGCATACATAAATACTCCTCTGTTTGAAAACATCAAGTCTGCTTGAAAAAAAAAAAAAGGAAAAGAAAGAAAAAAGAGAAAGTATTGCTAGGGTTGCACACCCCCATGATATGTGTTCCCTTTTAACATGAAACCAATGGAGCAGAAAAAGAGTTACATCACAAGATAATTTTGTGGAACCAGTAAAAAGCCTGTGTTTTTATACCATGCATATTCATTCAAGAAATTCTGACCTTAAAATAATAGTTAGGGTTGATCCAAGTAACTCACTTACTCCGCATCAAGATAAAAATACATTTCAGGCCATGTACCCTAAGGATAAAAAAGGACTTGCTGGGGCGCCTGGGTGGCACAGGGGTTAAGCGTCTGCCTTCGGACTCAGGGCGTGATCCCGGCGTTATGGGATCGAGCCCCATATCAGGCTCCTCTGCTATGAGCCTGCTTCCTCCTCTCCCACTCCCCCTGCTTGTGTTCCCTCTCTCGCTGGCTGTCTCTATCTCTGTCAAATAAATAAGTACATAAATAAAATCTTAAAAAAAAAAAAAAAAGGACTTGCTGAAAACTGGATTTCCAAGTAATGCCCCCATTAAAGATGACAAGTGGGGTTCACTGAGGAGGCATATGCCTTCAGATTGAATTTTAAGAATGACAATTGTTTTTAAAGTTGGAGTCAAATATCAGTCTTTACACCAAGTTAAAGTCAATGCTGCAGCTGCCTTCTGTCACTGACACTGCTGTGGAAAAATTCAAAAGGCACAATCAAACATTTTTCTCTAATGCATTTTTCAAAACAACTCGAAATCAATACAAGCACACCAAATGCAGAAAGCAAATATTTTTACCTATTTAACGTCCACCCTGCATGTAATTATTAAGTAAGATAAACTATGCTCCAGAGCAGTAATGCACTTCGAGAGAATGTAAAAGCATGAAAGGTAAAATGAAGTCTTGCAGAGGGAGAGACTTTAAATCACATTTAGACATAAATCCTTTCGGGTCACAGTCCCATAGATTACCAGCATCTGCTAAACCTAGATAGTTTATAATCACTAAAATTGTTTTAATCTTCCTATGGAAGGCTTACCAAGGAAGTACTGAATTACACTGGGTTAATACTTCTAAGAATGAACAGTCAAGAAATCGATGCATAAATTAATGCAGTGGCTACATAGTAAAGTCTAATGTTTGTAACGTATCTGAACCAGGCAGCGGTTATCAAATGATATAGCACTCCATTAGGGTGACACGTTCTCAGCATTGTAATCGCCTGGAAAGTTGCCAACCGTTATTCGCCCTCACCCACTCCTGCAATCATCTCTGACCTGTCATATTCTTACCTTCGAGAAGAGAGGATAAAGGTTGGGTTTGTAAAATAGGGAGGAAACCTTAAAAGCAAAAGCACAGATATCCCGGTGAGGGAAGATGCGAGAATACGTTATCAGTGGATGGTGTTCTTTGGATTGAAGCGTCAACTCAGATGTGCTACATCTCAGAGCCTGACTACCTACCGTGCCCGGTGTGCGAGCAGGGCAGGGCAGCGTTTAGTGCTGTGCGGAGTGCACGTTATGCACCCTGCTGTCACGTCACCCTGCCGGACGAGGTCTTAGGTCTTTAGGTGGATAGTGCATTTGTACTGTGTAATACTGTAGTAAGTGCATAGGAATGAACATTCGCCTCCACTGACTTTTCTGGGATCAAGGGAAGTATTCCAATGCCGTAGAGGTATAAATCGACAAATTATCGAATAGCTAAGTGAATTCTTGTTCTACTTTAAGAGGAATAGCAATATAACATGTAATAAGCAGTGAGTAAAGTGATTGTGTTCGATGCATTCATGCATCCATTAAACAGAATCTCTTGGTCTGGCTTCTCATTCCACACCCCCACCGCCTTGCTGTTGCATTCCCTGGTCTCTGGGCAGAGGCACAGTTCTCTGTTCACTCTACCACCTCTTTTACGCCTCTTTTCTTTTGCATTATCTTCCTGCCCCTGCTGGGATTCTCCTCTGCCCTCTTATTCTTCAAAACTTAATTCAAAAATCACCCTCTGATCTCTGCTTCCCAGTATCACCCAGAGTTGGGTGCCCCTTCACTGTGTTGCTTTGGCCTTGTATTCATACTCTCTAGCAGAAAGCACATAACACTGGATTCCAATGAGTTGTTTCTCTGCTTGCCCATCTCAGTGAGAACAAGAATTGTGTCTTTTTCTGCTTTTGATTCTCATAATGATACATGGCCTGCACGGGCGATCCGTGAGCGGTTTGTTCTGCGAATGAATAACGGGCAGTGCGCCACTGGCCTGGACACTCCGGGGGGAGGAGGGGTCGCATATAAGATGGATGCAGTACCGGGTGCCTGACACAGCCAGGTAAAGCATCTAAATCACAAAGCTCTGAACTTAATGGCACCAACAATGAAAATTGTAGCAGGGAAGAGGAGCGAGGGTGAAATTCCATGGGAAGGTTTCATGGAGAGGGTAAAATTTGAGGTGGGCTTTGACAAGGACATTAAAATGGAAGAAGGTGGCGGCCTCCTCTTCCTCGTAGGTTTGCTGGGGACTTAGACTTTTGGACAGAGAAGTCAGGACATTGATTGTCAAGAGAAGGCCAAGAATGAGTGCGGGCTTTATGTTGAGGAGCAGGTTAAATTCTTCCCATTCTTCATTAGGCAACAGTGGGCTCTTCTTCCAGTATCCAGTTTTACAACTTCTTCCTCTGCTCTAGGAGACATGCCTAAAACACGCCTCCTCTCACTGAAAACATGTGTAGACGCTATCTGTGGTGTTCCCATGGACTGGGGACACATCGATCTGCAAAGATGTTGGGAAATAAGTTTTTTAGCAAATGACTACGGAACTCTGCCTCAAAATACGCACTACTCCTCTTAGCCTTGACTTTTCCTGTTCTTCTTTTATAATTTTATGAAATACATTCCGGGGTCCCTTTTGGCCTAACGCTAAAAGTTAGAAAGCATCCCCATTACCTTTGTCATCCTGAACTGTGGCTTTTCAATTTCTGGATTCAGAAATGCCATTTGATTATGGAGGATAACAAGTCCAAGGGCGAAAAGCAGTGGGCTGAGGGGAGGGAGCAACCTGCAGAAGCCGAGGCAGCCCAGGGCCGGCAGTGCAGCTGGGCCAAATTCAGCAGCAGGTGTGCAGGCGGAAGTTCAGGGGGAGTCGGCCCGTCCAGGTGGTGGCAAGGTTCAGTGGGCCAGTCAGTGAACTGCTCACCGAGACGGTCTGTTTCCACCTTTCTGCACCACACCGAACCAGCCACTGACCATTTCCTCCCTCAGATTTGCTCATCCCAAAAGAGGGAATAACAATGTGTCTTCTTCAGAGGAATTACTGACCAGTGTCTCATTCGGGAGCAGCTAATAGAAATGGTAGTAAAGACTTTTCAACACAAGAAACGAAGCACACAAGTAAAAACAACAGGAAGTGGAAGAGAGAGCACTCTGTGACCCAAAATGTTCTGTGTCGTATGCTGGTGTCAGGAGGTTAGAAGGCTCCAGTGAGATGTGTTACTTAGGAGGATGGTAATGCCGAGGACCCAGTAACTGTGAACCCAGTACCCTGTCCCGGCTTCTCAAGGAGCACGTGCTTCTCCTGGAGCATTTCTGTCAGCGCTGGAATTGCCCCATCCTCAGCCCATCCCCTTCTCAACTTTGTACAAACATAAGTGGCCGATTCAGTCGGCTACACAAATGACTCATGATTTCGTGAGCTGTAAGCAGCAGGTCCTTAAGCAGCTTTTCTTAGCTCTGAGGACAGAAAAGAGGCACCCAGAGGCACATCTCTCACAGGCTAGGTCTTTTTGATTTGTGAAGTGAAGACGGTGAGGGAACAACCACACCCAAGCTCAATTATCCAAGATCAGCTAGAGAACGAAAGACGGAACTGTCTTCAGAAGGCACATGATTCTTTCAAAATCTTCAGCCTGTGCTTCTGAATTGGACCTGAGTTCAAATTCTCGGTTCTCGTGAGAGGTCAGAGCATGTACATTTGGGGCATTTTGGTACACGTGGATGCAATTAAGAATTTAAGGAGGAAAAGGCGACTCTGCAGTTTTGAGCACATATCAGCTCTCTGACAGCCTCTAAAATCTAGCTGCCTTTAGAGGGTGGTGTGGGCAGCCAAGCCCTGCTATTCAAGACAGAAATTTCAGCCAAGGATCTAGAAGCAAGTGTACAGTGTGTTCCACATGACTATGAGCGTTTCTCATCTGGAAGAGAACTGCACCAACAGTTCGTGGAGTTTTCTTGGCGATTTCAACCCTCTGCCTTGAAGCTGAGTTCACTGCTCCACATGGGTAGGCAGTCGGGTCCCGTTTTGTTATTTGCTTTCACAGAAAGAATGGGAAACCATAGAGGAAAATGGGAACTAATGTTTCCACAGAGTGTATACCCCTCATCTCATTTAGTCCTCATAAGACCCCTGAAAAGTTAGTGCTCTTTTCTCCTTTTCACAGATTTTTTCAAAACCCAAGCTCAGAAAAGTTCAGAAGCTTGTCTAGGACCTAGGTACCTAGAAATGCAAGTGCTGAAATTAGAATCCAGGATTTCTTGACTCAAAAACCTGTGTTTCATCCACAGCATCAGTTCACCAGAATAACTCGGGCATGCCGTCAAAAGTCCTATGCAGAAAATGTGCCTTAAAAAGGAATCATTTTTTTGTTATTCAACAATTAGGCTGCTTACAGTACATAGAAATTCTGAACATCAATAATAAATCAAATGAAGGAGAAATACCTTCACTATATATGCACACACACACACACACACACACACACTTTTTATGTATGTACATATTTTTTAAATTGTCTCTTTGATTCAGGACTGGGAATGAGCATTAGAATTTGCTGTTGCGCATCTGTGTCCACTTTAACCTGATCTATTTTGTCTAACATTTCTTTGCAAAGCTCTCAAATGCATTGTTAGCCTATCTGATCCTGTCGTCTAGAGACCGCAAAGTATTTCACATCTTACCCGGGGAACCGATCACTTTTAAGGAAGGGAGGGCATTCTTTACTGACATTTCCTAATTTAAATCCATTGAATGTTGTTTCAACTGCCATTTTAAGGGCAAAGAAAAAGCAATGCATCTGTAAAGAGCTCTGTCACTTTTCTCCATGTGATGACTAATAGTGGGGAACTTAAAACCTTATCCTTGGTATCTTTTGGAGTCCAGACAATTCAACGCTCTCTTGGGATGAGTAAATATCAGCCTGTTCCCAGGAAGATTAACTAGTAAGATGATGGAGGAAAAGCTGCTTCTTTTTAGAGAGCTACACTTAAACTGCCATCGATACTTCTTAAGAAGTAGAAGCAGATGATTCATTTCCATGGTGCTATGATTTCTAGAAAAAAGATATTTTATACAGTTTTAAGAGTAATGGTACTTTCTTTCCAAGGTGTTAATTTTGGTCTCAAGGTTAAGGTTTGTTAATGTAATGTATTTACTGACCTTCAACAGCCCTTAAAGGGGAGTAGAATTAGCAGCCCTGTGTTCCAGGGCATATGCTTGTAGGCAGTCCCCAATTTCTTTACCTATTGTGGAGGGAGCAATTCTCATCCAGCTTCCCTCCTAGCTTCACAAATAAAGGGGAAAAAATGAAAAATATTTGAGTACATTGGAAGTTCTGAGATTCCCAGTGGGAAGAAACAAAGTGTGAGTTTTGTGGATAGAAAGCCCCAAATTTGAAATTCAGCTTTGCTACCTGTCACCTGTCTGGACACATCTCCTCATCTCTGTGCATTTTGGCTGCCTCATCTGTGAAGTGGGCCCAGATCCTACCACCTGGGATCATTGTGAGGAGCAGATGGACTACTGGCCCTAATGAGCATGTCAAGAAACCAAGGCCCCAGCTCAAATGACTTACCCAAGTTCATCCATCAACAAAGACTTATTGGGCTCTACCAAGCGGTGTGTTTGCAGGGGTCCCAGAGCTACTGCTTAGATTAGCATGCGGCCTCAGCTCTTAAGGAGACTTTCTCTCAAAATTGAGAGCTCTTTTTGCTCCTTTGTTTCGGCGGGAATGGTCAGATTGCTGACTCTTTCTTGTTTATGGGCTGATGACTCATTTATGAGTTATCTAAGCCTCCTGTTCCTCCTCTCTTGCTGTTTTCTGCCATATCTATCATGGGAACGTTTTCTTTCTGCTAGCACTTCTCCTGGAGATTGTGAAAGAGTGGCAAGCGACAGTGAGTTAACTCCATGTTAGCAGCCTCATCTATCAAGACCGGGCCAAGCTCTGCTTCCTGAGCAGTCTTCCCGCTACTTGGGTTTCCGCATGGCCGCTGGCCTCATTCTGCTCTGCTTGTCCCCCTTGCTGTATTCTCTTCTCCCGCGAAATCCTTAAATGTTCGTGTTCCTCGGGGATCTGCCCTTGGTCTTCTCTCTTCATTCATCCTGCTGTCCCTGGGCGATCACATACGAGCTTGTGTCCTTGGTCACCTGATACCACTGATTCCTAAAATCCAGGATCTTTTCACACGGGTGCTCACATTACCACCAAATCCAGATGCTCCTTGAACATCTCTGCCTGTGTCCCACCAGCACATCTGACATGCTGTGTCCAAAACGACCCTGCCTGCTAGTCCCCCCGTTCCCTCTCTCTCTCTCACACGCACATACACACAGCACTTTCCTCTGCCTGTCATTCTCAACCCCTAGTGTGCGCTCCATATCCATCCACTGTCCAAATAATCTTCATTTTATCTTGAAATTTGTCTTGAGTCTGGACCCCTTTCTCATCTCTGATAAAGATGCACCAGTTCTCGGTCCTCATCTTTTTTCTTCCTGTGTTAGCATAATGGCCTTCAAAGTTCCTCTGTGGCCTACTTCTCTCCGGTCTACCTAATTTGCATTCTGTATTCTGCAAGAGATCATTTCAAAACCAAAATTTATCTCTGTTGATCTTCTATTAGACATATTTTTCTAGATCCTCATTGCCTACAGAAGGGCTACATATATAGCTCACGGCCTACAGAAAAGCCATACACACACACACACACACACACACACACACACACACACATATAGTTTCCTGGATTAGAACTCCAACCTCTTTCCACCCTCTCTCCATGAGGTACCCTGTGGACCATTGTGTTCCATTCACAATAATTAACTTGCTGCTTTTCCCTAAGTGCTTGCCCTATAAGAGCTGTGTGTTTTAAAAAGTAATCATTATATTTAAGCTAATCTGACTCCAAATTTCTAATTATTAGATACAAAGATAAATGAGGATTATAAATCTAAGTATATTCCAATAAATAGATAGAATGAAGTCAGCATAATGGGCAGTTTGAGGAAGGAGTGCATATACGATGCTATAGAAAAGGAAGAGACAAAAGAATTCCCAAACTTAATTAAACCAATTATATTTACATATGCTACAGTGTAAAATCGCATTAGAAGTTGAGTGATACATCCATATGTTAGTGTTATAAAAGTATCAAAGCATGTAGTTAATTATCTAATACGGTGCCTAGAGATAAGAAAACAATAATAATTATACAGCCATACCTCATTTTGTCGTGAGTCACAGATATTGCATTTTTTACAAATTGAGGGTTGGTGACAACCCTTCATGGAACAAGTCTGTGGGCACCATTTTTCCAACAGCATTTGCTAACCTCATGTCCCTGTGTCACATTTTCATAATTCTCGCAATATTTCAAAGTTTTTCATTATATTTGTTATGGTGATCTGGAACCAGTGATTACAACTCCCTGAAAGCTCAGATGATGGTTCACATTTTTAAACAATAAATTATTTTTAAAGTAAGGTCTGTACATTTTTTAGAAATAGTGCTATTGAACATTTGGTGGACTACACTAGGGTATAAAAATAACTTTTATATGCACAGGGAAACCAAAAACTTCATTTGACTTGCTTGATAGTGATACTCATTTTATTGTGGTGGCATGGAACCAAACCTGCAGTATCTCTGAGATGTGCCTGTACTAACGCACCTTATTGGGCACTTACTGTATGCTGGGTGCTGTGCTAAGTACTCCACATGCATCACTTAATCCTCTCAATATCTCTTTGATGTAGTTCTTACTATTGCTCTTGTTTAAATTTGAATAAGATGAGTCATAAAAAGGTTGACAAACTTGTGGGAGGGTGAAACAAGTTTTGGAGCTATTTGAACATAGCCCTGGTTGTTCTGGTGAAATGAATGAATGCCTTGTAATCACCTTGATGTTATACTAATTAGTAAGTAAATTGATAAATCATTTGATAAATCTGTATAAACTGTTTTGACACATCTAAAATGATAAGATATCTGGTACATGTACTCAGTATTGAGAAGAAAAGAGCAGATTCATTGAGAATCATCCAAGCTAGATATAGTTAAAAATTGGTTAGGTATAGTTAACTATTAGTTGTCTAAATTCACCCCTTTACTTTGCTTTAAGGTCTGCTTTTCTAGCCAAATCTCGAACACGTACTGTAAAATATGCCTGTTCGTGTTTCCTGGACCTACAACTCTTTCTTGAGTAGGAAAGTAAGAAAAGCTATTTCTTTAAAATTGGACAATTACCAGGAATGACCACTAATATAGTTTTAAAGTATAGTGTGAGATTTTGAGGTCTATTACTTGATGTGGGAAATAGTTTCCTGCTGGAGGGTAACTAAAAAAATAATCGATAGTTCTGTGGGCACTGTTCAAGTATAAATGTACTCAAAACAGTCGCAATTAAAAGCCTGCAGGTTTTATAATGCCTTTTCCCAGGCTAATTACCTTCAGAATAGCTGTCCATCCCAGTATATTACAGGCTGCCAATAAAGAATGCAATTTTTTTCTTGATATTTGACCCCCACCATTCAATTTATGAATAGCGGGTAAAGATGGATATGCCTTACTTAAAAGATTTGCAGGACATGGAATAAATTCCCTTGTCCCCAAAGACTTTGACCCTTAAGAACAACAACAACAACAAAGCTGTAGGTTTTAAAGAAGTTCAAATCTTTGGGTGCTCTCTGTTAAAAGTAAATACCTTTGAGACAGTAACCACTTTTCTCTTTAGAACTCCCCTAAGGAGTCAAAAGGCCAACAGCTGACATGCAGATTCCCAGGCCTATTCCCAAAGACTGAGTTGATGGGTCTGGCATGAGACCCAGGAATCTGCATTTTTAATAGGCACTTTGATGATTCTGATTTCAGTGGCTTTCTGGACCATCTTTTGAAAAAAACCTTGACTGAAAGGATAATCGAGACTCTGGTTGTTAACAAACTGGTGACATAGAAGCAAGAATAAAAAGAAAGACTGAAAAGTTAGCAAACTCAAAATTCATTTCATTTAAAATATCATCCTGACCTCGCCCTGCCTTGATTGTCTCTGAACTTTATTACCTCAGGTATCAACAGGTGAAATAAACGAAACATGAACTCCTTAACTGACTGTAAAAACTCCAGAAAAGGGGGGAAAATGACTTTTGTCTGTTTCCAAATGGTTGTTCTTTTTTAATAGCCCCAGACATCAGTGCTGAAATGCTAAAAATTTTAGAGCAGAGTGTACAAAACGTTCTTGAATTATATTTCATTCTTGGGTGCCAGGCACATTGAGTTTGTATCACAAAACACTGAAATAATAAAAAGCAGGTGCCCTGTCAAGTTTCTTTCATAATTGGGAAACTAAGAGTTGATGTATTTTGCAAAAAAAAAAAAATGTTGACAAAATAATCCCAGTAAATGCATCCAGTGCCTTTACTATATACATTAAATGAGGTACAGATTGGGGGAGAGAGGATATAGTACTTTAGAATTTGGTAGACAACAGATTAGGCTAATAATACTTTTTATGACCTGTGGGAAATAAATCTTTTTTTTTTTTTAATCACTGCAGTAAAAATGTGGCCAGTTGTTAAAAAGAGCTTGCTCCATGAGATGGAGACTCTGAGTTTGGAAGCTTAGAAAAAACCTCGCAAGAGTGCTAGTATGGAGAAAACAGGAAGACAACTTCCTCTCTGAACGTACACCATTTCCTGGGGAGGAAGTGGGACTTTAAAAAAAAAAAATGTTCTTTGTTGACTCTGTAACAGAGAGGCATCTATTTAGTTATGACTATATATGTTTATACAACCAGGACACCAACTTTAAAAAATAAGAAAATCCTGAAAGTAGCTTCTCTATTCGATAATGGCAAAGTTCAAAGTCGTTGGATCAGTTGGTTTGGAATTTGTTTTATTTTATGATCATCATTAATTTACTGACAGCCAAGCACCTAGTGCCTGGACAGTTTTTAAGGGACAGCAGTTAAACACCACATGGTAAAGTGAATTTCAGCACTGCTTTTATTTTAAATACCATGGCATATCCTGAGGCAGCCTCACCACCCAACAGGCAGAACAGCAGAGCGAATGGGTATTGCCTGGTGAACCAGGACCTGCCCTCACCAAAGGCCAGCTCTGCGTGCCTACGTGAGAAGGGACAGCACCAGGCAGCAATGCCAATGGGCACAATCTATGATCAGTTTAGTATATGGGATAACTACTGGCTGAAATTTGTTCAAAACCAACTTCATCTAAGGATGAAGCAAAATCATTAAGGTAACCACAACTTACTAACCAAGTTGGGGAATTGTGAGCATACACCAAGAACCACGAGAACCAAGAGTCCCCGAGTCTAAGACAGTACCATACTTTGACTTTACATAGTAACGTCAACATTATATTGAATTTTTGGACAGAATTTGCCCTGTAACCTTTAAGGGGCTGAAACGATGGGCCAGCAAATAATTGAAATGGCATCCTTTGCAGCAAGAATTACACAGCAGAAAGAGCAGTGCTCAGAAGCAGCCTAAAGCCACAGATTTCCAGATTACAATAGAGAATTCTAACTGGTACAGGGACAGGAAAACAAGTCCCTTTAGTGAGGGCAGAGTAAATCTCTTTTATGAAAACAAAAGGGGAAACGGATTTAACATCTTTCCTTAAGTTACCTTGAAAGAATGTTATGGTGAAAATTTACTGTGTTTTTTCAGGAGGTTGGATAATATCTTTCCCTGCCCTTTTTTATCCTCATAACACTTCATGGTGTATATAAATTTTGTCCTTCTTTTATTCACCAAACTTAGGATTTTAAAAAGCTCTTTCTAAAACCTTATGTTTTTCCAGTGTTCCTTTTTATACCTCCATTATTTCCAGAAACTTCTTAGTATTTGATAAACAGTATTATGGAGTTGCAGAATTGCCCCCAAATCCACACCTAAGATAGCCTTTACTCTTTGTAGTAGTTGGCTATATTTGTATGTGGTGTTTGCAGGCAAGAATAAAAGAAGAAAACATCTACATTCTTTGACTTTCTGTCTAAAGAGGACAGGATGATATGGATTGCCTGATAACTCTTGGCCTTCTGGCAATTTCAGTCTTCCTGCAATAAAAACTTTTCAGCAAAATTATTTACTTTTCTCCTGTATGAATACTCATCAATCACTATGGTTATCCATTTTGCCTGAAATAAGCTAATTTTAATGACATATAAGCTAAATTGTTTTCTGTGTTCACAAACCATTTGGAAAAGATTAAGTGATAAAAACCTTTATAGCTTAACCTTCTCAATAATGAATATTAGTTTCATCAAAACACAATTTAAGGCAAGTATTTAGAACCAGAAAGCTCATAAAAGGTACTTTATTGCCAAAGATATCAATTTTTCTTTAGGCGTATAAGTGAACCTTCTTTCTTCTTAAATGTGTAAAAATCTGCTGAGGTCTCACATGGAAAACGTGAACAAAACAGACGAAGGATCAAAACAAAATGCAGCTTTCTTTTCTTCAGTGTTCGGCTCTTTGGGGTTCTCCTGGCAAGGTGACATCTACCCATCAGTTTCTAAGTTAGAAGAAGGGAATACAGCCTCTCAGGGGCAGTGACATTTGGGCAGTTGCAAGAGGAGTCATCCAGCTTTCCAAGGAAGTTCAGCCTGTGAGCCCCCCACACGTGTCATAGGCTCTAGTTTAGGCAACACAAAACATACACTTTTACTCATTACCATGTCTTCACCAGCCTGACCCTTGGACATAGAGTGTAGGTCGATAAAAGTTGGTAAAACTGAATTAAGCTTAGCTTGAGCCTCTTGAGGGGAGTGACCATGTCTTATTTATATTTGTATCCCAAATTCAGTGCCTGAAATATGCCAGACACTAGACACTAAATGTATGTTTAAAGATGAAACAGTTATGGAATAGGTACAATGTACCAGGTATCTTGTTAAGGTCATGAGGATGGTCCCTGGAAGTTCGCACGCGGTCCTGTAGAACTGAGTGAATGAAATATATTGGTGGGTCTGTTGTAGTAAAGGACAGTTGACCCATGAATTGTGCGAGGGTGAGGGGCACTGATGCCCCGCACAGTTGAAAATTCGTGTACAACTTTCGACTCTCCAAAAACTTAACTACTAATAGCCCAATGTTGACCAGAATACTGACGGATAACATACATGTCGATTGACACATATTTTGTCTGTGATATGTATTATGTACTGTATTTTTACAATAAAGTAAGCTGGAGGGAAAAATGTTATTAAGATACTAAGAATGGAGAGAAAATGCATTTACAGTACATTTCTGTATTTATAAAAAAAAAAAAAAGTCTGCGTATAAGTGGACCCTCACAGTTCAAATGTGTGTAGCTCAGGGGTCAACTACTCTAAGGACCCTGAATAATCGTTACTAACAAAACAATAAATGGCAACAATTAGGTCACTACCATAATTGCTCAAAGAACAATTCACAGATTGGAGCATTCAATTATGTGGCAACCATATGGTTATGCATTTCACCATGTTGACATCATACTGTAAAATTCACACATTATATAAAAAGAAATCACACCAGGAAAGTACAGGCTACCACAAATAGTAGAGTGAAAAACACATTACTGAAGTTTACTGCTTAGTAACAGATTTAAGGATTTGAGCTTCTGATTCTTAAGAATTTAATTGACGCCAATTTTGAGAGGCCCTCTAATCAATGCAGGAAAAATGAAGGATAAAAAGAAATGAAATATAGTAGACCCATGATGAGAGAGGAAAAGTAACTGATTCCATTAGGTGCAGCTAACATGACCTCTAAAACATGTAAAGGCTCTAAGGCCCACTGTGGCAGGGAGTCCAGAGACCTTGGTCCTTGTTCTCTCTCTGCTAACTAGTTGTATGAACTTAAGCACATTTCCTCCCCTATAACTCGAAGGCACTGAACTATTTCTGATATGAGTTGTGGTTAAAACACACACACACACATACACACACACACACACACACACACACACACACACACACATCTAGGGTCTTTGCTGAGACCTCTTAATGCATATGCTTTTATCTTTATAAACATATCAATAGAATTACAGGCAGCCCATAATTCAGTGACCTCTTTATTATCCTGAATATAATTAACTCAATAGTACAGGTAAGACTGTGTCAGCAATTCCTTATTCATGTCCCTTTCCAAAGGATAGCTCTGCCTCAACCTCCTTTGTTTTTATAACACGTTCTCGTGTTTCTGTTGCAGAAATTGCCTGGAGCAATGTGTTTTACTTAGTGTGTTTGTATGTCTCTTGTCCACACTAGACGCTGAGTTCCTTGAGGGCGAACACCGTGACTTCTCTTTTAGAGTCCTTGCGTAGTGCAGGGATTGGCACCTAGTAGGAGCTCAATAAATACTGAATGAATATTTAATCAACGTGGTTGGGAAATAGCATATTTTGTGTATGTGTCAGAGACTTTCCATTTGCCCCTGTGAATCCGTCTCCACCCTCTTCCACCCTGCTCCGGCCAGAAAGTTGTTGCTCCTTACAAAACAGCCTGCTCTTCAGGACTCTCTCCTTGCTTCCAGAAACTTCCTCCTGCTCCTGTCCTTCAGACCTCGGGATGGTGACAGTGTCTCTGCTATTAGCCCTGGGTTCCTGCTCTATCCCTTGGGACTCCCTACTTCACCTGGATGATTAAACCATAAGCCCTCCATAAATTATCCTGCTTGGAGTGTACCACCTACTTCCTGTCAAGACCTTCACTAATATAGTAGATAAGAAAAGAAGATTTCAGTTTAAAGTGTGTTTTTGAACTCATATTATTAAGAATGATCAGACTGAATTTTTTGGTAAACGCTTCAACAAATAGATCCTTATATAGGCTAAGTATTTTTATACGTGGCTGACCCTCATTGATTCAGTCATTCCTAAGTATGATGTTATAGATTCGTTCCAGTGTCTACACCACAAAAGCATTTTTGCATTTGAGTTAGTAATTACTTATGTTTAAATGTATTTCTCTGTGCCTTGGGACCTCTTCCACTGGGATAAAGTGCCTCAAGGGAAAGAGTGCAATCTTTTAGCAGTCTTATGGCCGATTGATCTCTGAAAAAAAGAAATCTGGATATTTGTAAATTATGAATGCGGCCTAATACGTATAGAGCCAGGTCTGACAGAACACTTTGCACATTTTTAGGCCTAATCTGATAGGACTTGTTACATTCTTTTCTGGAAGCGGCAGTTCCTAAGGAAGCATATAACCAGTTGATTAGTGTGTTCATGGTGAAATAATTTGAAGAACCATTAAAATTTCCATCCTTTAGATAGTGTTAAACATATTAATTCAGGCAGTGGTCCAGATATACCATGCCTTTATCACTGATTTGTAAACATCATGAAGTCGGAGACTTTCTTTTTTAGGATTTTATTTATTTATTTGAGAAAGAGAGAGAGACAGAGTGAGAGGGAGGATGAGAGCGGGGTAGGAAGCAGAGGGAGAAGCAGATTCCCCACTGAGCAGGGAGCCCGATGTTGGGCTCGATCCCAGAGCATCATGACCTGAGCTGAAGGCAGCCGCTTAACTGACTGAGCCACCCTGGCATCCCATCAGAGACTCTGTTTTGCATTCTGCTGAATCCCCAGTGCCTAAAAGAAAGCCTGGCATCTAGTAAGTGTTCAATAAATATTTGTTGATTAAACTAATATATTAGAATTTGGGTGTATTACTGTATAGTCTTTTGTAGTTTTGACTATATTGTCATTTATAAGTGATAAAAAAGATAGTTTAAGTTGATATTTTCAACTGATATTTATTACATTCTTACCTCAGCCAAAGCGCTGTATTCAGTGTTGCCTTTGGGAGTGTACATTCTACAGGTGAAAAGTACCCTTTTGAACACAAACTAGTCATTGGCGGAGCCCACCTCACGGCTTCTCTCTTGCATCAGAATATTTTTGCTCAAATCAAGTTTTTACCTTCACTCTCCCAATCTCTGATTTTTTGCCAGCTTTGCAGAAATATGTTGAAGCAATTAGCACTTTCCTAAAGAGTGTCTGATTCTATTCTGGGCTTCCATGGCTGGTGACCATGTTGTGCCTTTTCATGTGTACTTGATTACTCCAATAAAACTGCTGGAAAGTTATTCCCTTTTGCATGATTTTTTTCTATCTCATCCACAATAGGGAAGACAGAATCTTCCTCCTTGTCTATGATTTGCAGTGAGGCCATAGTTCCATTAAATACTTCCCCAAGTCCTTTTATTAGGTTTTCATGTGACTGCAGATGAACTCTACGGGCTTTTATCTTCATAGACATTTTGATTTATTCACAAAGACTTTTTACTTATTTGACTACAAGTAGGTCCTTGATGTGAGTCATTCTTAGGGAGTAATCCTAACGGTCCCAGAACTTGGAACATATTGAATAAAACTCCAGACTCAGGGTAATTGTTCCTTATTCTAAATAGACTTCTAGAGGATACAGAGTTTATGAGGGAATGGCACATGGCAAGATATTGTTATAATTGGGGAACTCACATTCCCTTCAGGTAATTAAACCTCCTACTTTGTCCCCTTCCCCCATCCTCCTACTCTTTCTCCTTTTTTTTCTTTTTTTTTGAGTGCCCAGAGATCTACTTCCCTTTTTAAAGTCACATTTACATGTTAGAGAGAAATGCTTTAGAGCCATTAAATAGGTACAAGTAATTATTCTAAATAGTTGTATACAATTAAGTACATGTCTTTTGTTCTAAAGAATTCATCCTCAAAATAATTCTTTACAATGTATTTTCAGATTTCATGCCATGCATCCATAAGCGAATAAGGCCTTTATTTTCTTTTTTATTAAGGAAAAAAAAAAGACAAGAAAAACCAGCCATTTGTTCTCAAAAGAGGTGAAAGTCATTGTAATCCCATGAAATTTTGCTTCTAAATCAGAAAACCGAAAAGTTCAGAAGTAGTGTTTGCCATCTTGGTTGTTTTTGTTACGTGGAATTGTCTTTGCAATTTTTTCCCTCCTTTGTCACCTCTTTGCTCATGCCACGTGAATAAGGATTAGTGCCACTGCTCTCTGCTCTGTACACTGTTGCTTTATCTCTTGAAATGGCCATTTTCAGCCAGACCCTTAATGCCATTTCAACATCTCTTCACCCTTTTTCCCCCTCCCCACCCCCACACGTTGCACTACTGCAGATGGGAACTTGTCCAGAAGTCCCTAAGATGTCAGCAGGAAGAGCCGGCAGTGTGGGGCGTAACGGTGTCCTGAAGGAAATAATAAATTGCAGGAGTGTTGCTGTGAGGAACATACTAACTTAGGACATCTTTCTCTGATGAAATCTGTCAGGCTCTTAGTTTTCCAAATGTGGGAACTTTTGTGTTTGTTTTCCTCTTAGACACAGGATAATTCCCAAGAGAGATTCCATTCATTCCTCATAGAGAAACAGAAGAAAAAGAATGAAGTCGAGCTAGGAGCTTGTTAGGAGAATTGTATTTACTCTGAGATCTGATTCAAGAAATGGACTTGGACCATCAGCATGTCCAAGCTAGAACTTCCCCATTTCACATCTGGGCCCATGTGGAGCTCAGGCATGGGTTCTCCTGACCAGGGATCCTACAGCTACCCTGACCACTAGTGGGCTAATGAGTGTATACGTAGAGATTAATGATGGGCAGAGTTATTAACTAGGGTCATGTTTACCGAGTTATTGTGACTAATCTTTTCATCGGTTTGAACTGAGGTTCTTATTACATTCTAGTAGATGATAATAATATAACTGAATTCCTCAGCTGTGTGTGAAGTACTATCACTTTGCTTTCTTAATTTACCCAAGTGGATTCTTGGCCACCATCCCCCCCTTTATCCCTCAAAAGAGAGTTTTCAATAAAGTTTTCTTCGTGCTAAAAAATTATTCTGTTCTGGATGGAACTAGAAGCTGAACCCTGCTTAATGAGATGGTTAGTCTTCATTTTGGCATTAATCCAAGCTGATGAGACATGCAGGGACTTTTGCATTAATTTTTTTATTCATCTTTTATAGAAAATGTGGAGACTTCTGGGTGGGTTTGGCTCCCTGCCAATTAATGTTGCCACTGTTTTGCCGTGATGCATATTCACATGAGTCAACAGAAACCTTTTTGACTAAGCACAGTTAGATTTAGCAAGACTGCATGCATCAGGGGATTGGATGTGGGGGAACTAGAATAAGAGGGGCCGTGAGACCTCAGACAGAAGCACTGACAAATAGGTTCCCAACACAACAGAGTCATCAACAGCCCCACTCATCTCCCCAGAACAAGTTCTACATGACAGACAAAGAAGTGCTCAGTTTGTCATGACTTGCTCATAGACTCACAGCCCCGGAAGAATGTGGCACCTAAATCTTAGAGAGGATACAGCCTCTTTGAGGAACAGGGCCCCAGCCTAATGCCTCACGTCTGTCTTCATCCATCCTCAAAACCAGTCTTCCTACAAAGATCCCTGGTGATTTTTCGTGTACCATTTCAGTGAAGGAGACATATCTATGATTTAATAGCAGATCAAGGGAAAAGGCTAAAAAGCATTTCATAGTGTGGTGTGGTCAAGGTAGCAAATTCCTACACTGCATTAATAGAAATAAATTTTCCAACATAAAGAATGTGTATCAATCAGACATCGCTTTGGTTGTGAGTGACAGAAATTACATAAAAGTAAGTTAAGCAACATACATGTTTATTTCTCTCTCTTGTAAGAAAACTTCCAAGGTATGATTCAGGAGAGGCAGACCCTTCGCAGATCAGGGATCTGTCTACATTCCTTCTCTTTTGCTGCTCTACCAGCTTCAGCTTGTGGCTTCTGTGAGGTGAGACGAGATGGCTGCTGGGGGCCCAGTCAGGAAGAGGAGGAGGTGAAGGAAAGGGTGGATGTTGTTCTCCCCTGTGGAACTTTGCCAGTGCTCTCTCCACTTGCCAGAAAATAGTGTTCTCTCTGTGGGAAGTGAGAAGCCTCCTCTACTCTGTCTTGTCCACAGAGCACCTGGGGTGTTTTTCAGTTCCAAGAGCTACACTACAAAAGAGATATGAACAAATAAATTCAGAGATAAATCACCAGAATGGTGTGAGGACAGAGACCCTGCATCTATCCCAGTGTTGTTTAAAAGAATGGAGTAGACCATATCCTGTGAGAAAAAATGAGGGAACTTTTGATGGTTAGCCAGGAAGTTACTCCCTTCTCAGAAGAGACATTGGGAAGACATGATACCTGACTTAGGACATTTAAAGAGCTATTAGGTATGTTCCCAGTTGGTAGAATTAGAACATGCCTTAAATTAGTGAGTCGTACTTCAGGTACTGTGGAAAGGAGCATTTTCTGATCTTCAGAGAAATCCTGAGGTGAATGAGCTATGCCTGGGAGAGTGAACTGGCCTTGATGTAGATGAAGGGATTGAAGGAGTGGCTGTGGGGTCCATTGATAGCCTTTTAACGTGTCATCCTGGCTGTGGTCTTCCCAGCCACTCAGGCCATTCTGCACATTGTCATTAGGGATCTTTTAAAATGCAAAATAGATCATATAACCTGCCAAATCAATCCCTCTCAGTGGCTATCCATTGCCTGTCTAACCATGCAGTTCCTCCTGACCTGGCCTTGAGTTACTTACCTGAGTCTCCAGACAATTTCCACTTCCTCGAACATGTCAAATTTCTCTCCCTTCTGGAATTTTACCCATGCTGTCCCCTCTCCCAGAGCGCTCCTTTCTCCTGTTTTCACGCTCTACCTGGCCAACTCCTCCACACTCTGAAGTCTCCACCCGCACCCCTCAGAAGAGGAATTCCCATGACTTCTGACCCTCCTGGGATCAGCACAGCGCAATCACTATTTACTGTGTACAGTTGCAGTTACTGCAAGTGCTGATTTAGTGATCTGTCTTTCCAGCTAGACTGTAAGCTTGCTGTAGGTGGAGTCTGGTGTCTCCCAACGAGCAAACTGCCCAGTCATAGTAGGTGACTGACAATAATATGGAACGTTCGTGGAAGGTATTCAAGTGTCCTCCGAGAGGAAATGGCAGGCTAAGGAGGAGAGAGAGTCAGTAGAGGTAGGAGTCATGAGGAATGGAACACACATAAAAGATAGTCCTTTGCCCCGGACCCCCTTACGTTCTTTCTGGAATGGTGGAATTGAAGCATGTGAAAGAATTGCTTCTCTCTGGTTATTTGGATTGCCTCCCAGCCCCCAAAGAGTCAGAGCAACTGTTACAGCAGAATTTGAAATAGTAGCTGTGTTAATGGAGGTCAGAATTACTGAGACTGGATTTACAGCTCCAAAAATTGACCCAGATTTATTTTCTATTATTTAAAATTACTTATGTTGAGGGAGGAGCCAGGGCTTCTTGGTATATAGACTATTGCTGATGTGTCCCTGGACTTACACCTTGTTTGGCTTTTAACTTTTCTGGAGACCGTGACCGTGAATCTCAGTGAGTCGGGCAGAGTGCACGGTTCGGACCACACGGAGAGCATCATTTGCATGTGAGCAGCTTTGGCCGCCCAGCCTGTAGTGACCTGAGCTGGCCACCCATCTCTGCCTTTTCTTGGAGTGATTTTTACAGGCACTGAGTAAACTCCTGCCCTCAAATACCTACTGCCATTTGCTTCCTGGTGCTTAGCATTCCACATTTAGAGATGAGACTCACATACAAGGACCAAAAGAATAACACGTTAATTTAACTTCACATGAAGTTGTATTAAATCCTTTTGAGAAAGAGGGGACCATTGGCTTATGGAAAGCCTAGGTGGGGAGGAAGAAAGGGGAAAAGTTTGAGACAGGAGAGGCTAGCAATTCTAAGAGGCCTGGGCAGGCAAAGGATAAACTGCACGTAATTTATAATTGTGCTTAACCTTATTTACCCCAAGCATGACAGACAGGAGCAATTTCTTGTCTGGGGCAAAGAGGGCAGCCAAGGAGTATTTCAGACCTAGGAGTGGGCCTCCTGCTTCCAGCATGGGGACAGGACACCCTCCGTTCTCCCCTGGAATTACGCGATGGGATTCTAGCATCTGTCTTTATCCTTCAATGGGTGAGATAGACAGCCCTACTTCTGCTTGACCACTGCTTCATCTCAGTGGTCAGTCCCTTCGTGCTGTCTTGTTGTGTAGGTCTCTTTGCTTGTTATCTACAGACTATCAGGAAGCAAGTGACTGGGCAAAACAGGATAGCACTTCCCCCAAGAGAAGGGGTTTTATGCAGCCCAGAGCAGTTGTCATCTTACAAAAGATTTTTCAAGTAGAGTTCTTTTCTGAGAGTGATTAGAAATAACTAACTTTTCCTAGAATGAAAATCACCCCAATGGCATGAGCTATTTATTTTCTCAATTGCTGGAAGAAAAGCACAGGAACAACAATCTTATTGTCTCTTCCATTTTTCCTTTTAAAGGCATGCAGTCGCTGATAATGTTGTGTGTACAAAGCATTAATTAACGAGTCACTTTTTTACTTATATTTACCCTCTAAGAATTTAATTGTTAATTAACTTTGTCATGCTCAGTTTGTTCATCTTTGTTGTAAGGGTATATGCTGTGAAATTATACAGTTAAAAATGTATAGATGATCAGAGAAGTTGAACTCACTTGACATATATAATGACAGTGTTTCGATCCTATGAACAAACCCGCTGGTACAATTAATCATTAACCTACTTGCTTTAGGGATTAAGGGGGAGAAAATGTTAACTCTTTTGTGACTCACTGCAAATCAACAAGAGAGGAAAGATGGCAGAGCAGGTAGATTTTGCTGTCTAAAAATTGGCAGTCGTTTGGCTATCAGAGTATAATTTTCAAATAAACTGCTAATACCTCATTTTCAGCCACACACATCTGGCCCTTGCCTTTTTTGCTGAGTCATTGGAAATTGTCCATACTGTGGACGTGCGTGTCCCCGCTGCTCTGTGCAACTTTCTCTTCATTTGCATTGGATCCTAGTAAATCACGCTTCACTCTTTTTCTACCCTGCCTGTATGTTCCATAGCAGAGATTAGTCATTATTTTCTTGGTGAAGCAGACACCCAAAGGCACAGATAATTTGTGCTTAGTTTTCTGTGTTTGTGAGCTGATGGAAGAATCACCTTGATCTTCCTCAGTACTTTCCTACTGGAGGAAATGTAAAACTTCTCCATCTCTGGGTCATTCCTAGAAGCTCATACTCTGAGCTTTCCTTCTCTGGTCACTTACTGCCTTTGAGCGCTCTTGGGAAAATATTCTTACCCCTGCACTGGAGTTCCCCAGCACTATCAAGTAGTGAGTTGAGGGGTTTCTGGAAACAGGTAAAATCTAAGAAAGCGCTGAAGCATACTCTGAAGATATATTAATGATATTCTTCTCAGGGATGCACCAGCCTATACAGGACTTTGTAAGACAGAAATAGATATAGATAGATATAGATATAGATATAGATATAGATAATATAGATATAGATATAGATATAGATATAGATAGATATAGACATAGATATATGAATGATCAATAGCATGGAGTTTTATCAGAAGTTAGATCAATAGGGGGAAAAGCCCACAATTGAGGGAAAACATGAAATAGAAAGATTTAGTTTATATAGCTTGGATGTCTACATAGTTCAGAATATTTAGCTCTTTGAATTTCCTTTTGCCCACACAGAAACAACCAGAAAAAAAAAAAACAAGTTCAGGGTCTGAATATTTTTAATCTCTTATTTCCCAAGCAAGCATGTGTATCACAGAATTATATCTTTTATCTTAGGAATTTTTAAGCATTTTAATTCTAAATATAAAACCTCACCTATTTGACAGTGTTCCTTTAAATGTCAGAGAAGCTGGAGAGGTTGAGGGGCAGGGAGGGATCATGAATTGAACCTCAGAAGGATTTTAATGCATTCCCTTCAGTGTCTTTTCTTCCTGAGAATAAAGGGAGGGAAAGGAGCCAATGGACTCAGCCCTGTAGCAACATTTTTCCCCAAGGAATTTTGTATTTAGTTCTTGTGCCTTTGGCTACTAAAGAAGAGAGACACATTTAGCTCATCTGAACAAAAGAAAGCAACATTTCAGAATGTGGTTCTTTTACTTGTAAGTTTTTCTAGATTTTATCTCATCCAACTCCAGATTGTAAACTGAAGAGAACAAATTATTTAATGCAACAAATTTATTCTCTCCTTGCAGGAAACTACTTTATGTTAAGGTGGTTTGTTTTGTGCTCAGACAAAATGAAATGGAGGAAATTATCTAGTGGCTTCCAACTGGGGAGAGAGCCACACCACATAGTTTGAACCTCCAGCTACTCCCTTTCCCAAGCTATCTAGAGAATGCCTTAAACTCGCACCTTTGCTTTGACTATTCAGATGTAAGTTTCAACTAGGTATACACAGTGTCACCAGATCAAACACTGGGACTGAATTGACACATTAATAAAATAAACTGGTCTAGTTAATCCATACCTACCACCCTCCCCATACCCCCCTCCACTCTGCCACTCCGGCCCCAATTCAACTGACCCTTTGTTTGCATGAATTTACTGGACTGAGCACCTGGTCTGCTGTTATATAGCCTGGTCTTCCTTTTATTTCTGTTGACTATCAGTTTTTGTTTCTTATTTTGAGGCCAGTTCTAGGTTGTTTATCCTTTGATGGAAAGATCTGTGCTTTGTCTCCTTCAGTTCCACTTAGACAAACAGTAGGGGTGTAAAAAGCATGCTTGAGTCCAGGTAACAGGAGGCTTGGAGCCTCTCCCCTAGGACTGTCCCCTCTGCAGACACAGCTACAGTGAGAATTGGAAAGGAACAACAGAAAGAAGGAAAAGACCACATAGTGGAATTTGTCAGCTGCCTTTGTCAAATCCCTTAAAATGCAGGTCAGAGTAGTATATGCAGATACCTAAAATGGTAGATTATCTGGTTAAAGTAAATGGACAATCAAATACATGTTTCCCACATTCTATTTTTTTTTAAAGGGGTAAAGACCAATGAAAAATAAAGATCTTGCTCTTCAAAGATAAATTTCCATTTTGTTAGAAAGGAGAGTGCCTCATTTGAAATTGATAAATATATTGCTGCTTTAAATATGTTCCAGAAAATAGTTTGTCTTTTTGAACAGGATTAGCTGTTTTATTACTATTTCTTCTTACTTCTGGAGCTAAAGATGTTATATAAATAGGATAGCTCAAAAAATCTATCAGCATGTCTTTAACATGGTGTTCTGCCAAGTGAATATTACAGTCTGATCAAATTGACAGTGTCTTTCTAGCTGGGGAAGCACGGTGGCACACAGTTCCGTTCCCCCAACATCATGTTTTAATCAATGGAAGATGGCAGGAGCCAGAGAATGAACACAATGGTTCTTGAACCACTTACCCAAGTTTTAATGTACACGTAAGAGATGATTCCTGGATTTCACAGTACTGTAAATTATTCTAAGAAATGTGCTCCACTAGACTTTTTATTTTAAAATAATTTGATTCTAGTGCACACAAGGACAGGGTCAGATGGCCTTCAGGAAGCAAGCCAGGTAAATTTCCATGATTCATGATCACTAGGCAATGTCTAGTTGGAGTTGATAATTCATGCTGGCCTATGTCCCAAGTATAGGTCATCCTGAGTATGGATAACCTGACTGCCCTTCCTAAGACTGGAAGATAGTCTTATTCTGCTTCCAGATAATTGAAGGCTGAGAGTAAGTAGCTAGAAGGGGTCATTCCAAGGAATGCTAACTTAGAGACAAAATGCTTCCTAATCTTTGGAGAAAAGATTTAGCTGTGCCAACAAGCTTAGCTATGTCAACAAGACTTGGGTTGGAAGATAAGGGATATGATTATAAAATTGCAAAATGCCTCTTCATAGACAGTCTCCTTTTTTTTTTAAAAAAAATTATAGGGTCTTATATTTAGAAGCATCCTTAGAGGTCTTTGTGCCTTAAGGATAGTTTGTGTCCAGGTAACATTAACTCTTGATCTAAGGCTCTTTGCTGGACAGACTCTTTATTTCTTAGATTCAGTTTAGAAACATATCTGTCACTATGACACTCCTTGTTATGAAGGACCACAGAAGAGGATTGTACGGACCTTGTCTTGGACAGTCTGGCGAGTGTTTCATGTAATTTTTCTCAAAAGTGAAAGCAAATCTCACCCTTCAGAGAAACTGTGTGGTTCCCTGACTGTCCATCTTTTAGTGTCACAGGTTCCCAGCCTTGTTCTTTAGCGAGCCTTGACACTTGGCTTTGCAGACAGCTTAGCCTCACTTGATTTTGAAGCTTCTTTTCTCCTCCCCTGGACTCTGATTATTCATGGGCTGAGCAACGGCAGAAGCCCAAATTTCACATAGTTATCTGGATTTGTTTGAAAATGCCTTGTATGCCACCCAGTTGGATATCAATCCATGCAGAGATTTCTGCCCAAACAGCTTCATCTGTGGCCTTCCAGCTGGACTTTAACATTGTCACTGAACGAACTCAGATGCCCCAAGGTGGTCCGTTTCTCAGAGCCAGCCTCTTATACCTTCGTGTGGTGGTCCAAGATAAAAATTTGGGTCTACACCCAATCAGTTCAAACCTTCTTCACATGCTAGAACTTTGGGTAATTAAAAATAACTCTTGGGGCACCTGGGTGGCTCAGATGGTTGGGCATCTGCCTTTGGCACAGGTCATGATCTCCAGGTCCTGGGATTGGGCCCCACGTCGGGCTCCCAGCTCAGCAGGGAGTCTGCTTCTCCCTCTGCCTCTCCCTCTGCTTGTGCTTTCTCTGTTTCTCTCTCTCTCAAATGAATAAATAAAATCTTTTTTAAAAAAATAAATAGCTCTTATGAGGGGCTCCTGGGTAGCCCAGTTGGTTGAGTGTCCAACTCTTGGTTTCAGCTCAGGTCATGATCTCATGGCTCATGGGACTGAGCCCCACATCAGGCTCCGTGCTCAGCGAGGAGTCTGCTTGAAGAGTCTCTCCCTCTGCTTCTCCCCCGACTCAGGCGGGTGCATATGTTCTCTCTCTCTCCCTCCCTCTCTCTCTCACAGAAAAATAAATCTTAAAAAAAATAACTCTTATGCTTCCTCTACAGTACTTCTACTGCTTAAATTTCCTCAGTCCTTTGCATCTTTCTTATGTAATAGTAGTTCAGGCTCTCTTCACCTAGCCTTGAGTGTCCTATAAACAAGTATCAGTTTGGCTCTCTTCCTTCTCATAGGGGATCCAGAAAACTGAACACTGTACTCCCAGTGACGTCTGACAAGAACAGTGTAGAGGAGGACTAACCTACATCCGCAACCTCAGATAACGTTAGTTGTTTTGGCAGCCACATCATATGATTGATGGGTATTGAGATTACAATCAACTAGAACTCTCTGGACACCGTTGTCTCTTTCAGAATAGGCCCTCAGTAAAATTTTGATTACTTAAATTAAATCAGGTCCTTTTTATACATGAGCCCCTGCTAGACTGCTTCTCTCCAATCCTGTTCATTTTGTACAATTGATATTTTATGTCCAAGTTCAGAGACTTGCATTTATCCCTATTAAATAGGACTGGTTCATGGTTCCACCTTATTGAGATATTTTTCCTCTTGATTCTGTTACTCAAAATATTTTTTATTGCTCTCAGCTACATGTCATTGATAAATTCACTAAGCATGTTTTTATAAATCTAACTAAGTCATCACCATAAATTATTAAACGAGACTGGGAAGAGGTGGGAGTTCTGTGGCATGCTGTAAGAACCTTATGGATTGTCATTCTTCCATGAATTGGCTCTAGATATGGATGTGAAACTCATTACAAGTCCCTCTAAAAGAGGTGGACAGTAAGATCATGGATTCTGTGGTCTAGCAGACCTGGGTTTCAAAATCTAACCCTTCCTCTCACTACTGGTGCGACCTTGGACAAGTTCATTAAAATTTCTCATCAACAGACTGCTCATCTGTAGTAATACTTCCTTACTGGGTGGTGGTGGTGGTTGTTGTTGTTTGCAGAGTAAAAGAGGTAATGCCCCAAAATTAAGGACCAGAACGTGGCACATGTTTGTCTCCCCAACCCCCTCCTTCCTATGAATTGTCTGCATGTTGTATGCAAGGGTACCACCAATTCTAGGTGCATCATCATTAAAAGTAAAAATTCAGCGATCTATTAAAATAACTTCGTCAATGGTGGCTTTTTAATTCCCTCTTAAATTTTCAGTGTGAAATCATTTCCTTGGGAAAAAAAATAGGGGGTAAAAAAATAGGAATTCATATTTTTCTTGCTTTCTTTATGTCAGCTGGTACATACATCATTAACCTCAGTCATATACATTCCTAGTATGCCTTGGCTCTGAACTTTAGAAGAAAAATTCTTGCAGTCATCTTTAATATTTTATAATAATAATAGATTAAGCCAACTGAATAACAATATAAACATCCTCATTCCATCTTTTAAAGCTACTTACTCCTGTGATGTATTCTTTTCTGAATGAAGGGTTTACTTCCTACAAATGTTCCTGGATAATTCAACAAAGACACCTACAATCATATCTACAGCAAACAAGATAGTGAGTCGATTTGGAGTTCTAATAGCTTGCGTGTGTGTCTACAGAATGGATATGATGAAACATGACATGAATTAGTAAATCTGTCAGGAGAAAAACTGATTTGCTGTCACAAATGAACCAGTTTTGCTGTAATTTCAAGGCCATAGATTTTCAATTACCTGAAATTAGTCATAGTGGTAGGAGACGACTTTTCTTTCTAGTTTACCCCCATGACAGTGTTAAAGCCTGTTCCAGATATTTCAAGTAGAGAATTTAAAACATCCATTTTAAATTAATTTTAAAAGCCTTTGTTCCCCTAAGACTAACCCCTGGTAATCAAGAATACTAAGATAATATATAAAGATTTACCAGGTAGTAAATTAATAAGCACAAACTGTACTATACAAAATGTCTACTAGTTAAAAAAAAATTCAATAAGAAGCCTAGATTGGGCCCTATTGGCTTTAATTGTATAATGGAAATCCATTTATATGCATTACCAAACTCTCATCAAATCATACCTCAGGGCACTAATAGGGAAATCACCTCTTATATTAAACTAGATATGTCAGGAGAATAATGGGTGCAGAGGTGGTTATTTCCATGAGTGGAACCAGATGTACAAAAAAATCCAGTCCCTAGCTCTGAGCTAGAATCTTCTCTTGGCTAATAGGATGTGACTGAATTCCAGAAATGTTAGTTCGGTTGAAAAAGTAATGGTTTCTCATCAGTGTTTCTATGGGCATCTAAAATCTTTTGCTTGTAGGATTTCTTTTTAAATGAGCAAATGCATGGCACGTTTGACGCTGCTCTGACTCGCCCTGTAGAATGCTGCCTCATAAGATTTTCCTGTGACACTTCCTTTCGGTGATGTTTCGCATGTGCTTTTTCCCTCTGCCTACACTGTGTTCACCACCGAGTTTCCACTGTCAGTCCCCTCCCACACACAATTTCACTCACGCATGGGCTCCTCGAACCTCAGAGTAATTCAAACTACCACTCACAGTTTCGTCCACATTATGGAGAAAAAGTAATTGACTTCCTCAAAAAGGGCATAAAGTTCATGTAAAGGATTTCATATTTTCAAGAACATTTTCTGCTGTTGAGTCTTATTCCTGTTTAGTGTACTTGCCCCCATCAGAGGATATGGTCTCTCTTTATTCGTGGGACCCCCAAGCCAGTTTTCTCTGTTTGACTGGTTTTCCCATCAGAAGTTCTTAATCATGAGTCAATAAAATAATACACTACAATCACACCCTCAGGGAAGGGAAAGATTGCCTCAATACCTAGATTATTCGAGAAGGGATGGGGGCCAGGGGAGACTTGTTTGCTTTCTATTTTCTGTTCAAGCAAGAGCTGATCTTAAAAACTGAACTAGGACAGTAATAAGGACTGCTTAAATCAGACTTCATATCTGTGTTATAAGCTTCCAGCTTGAGGAAGCTTAAGAGAAAGAAAACCAAGGTTTCAAACATGTGCTTGTTTCTAAGCACAAACTTGGCAACTTCTCACATTGCTTTCACTAAACCTAAGAGTTCTCATACAAGTGAGGTCTGTTTTCATCACTTTCCAGCAAAGATTAAATAGCAGGGTGCCGTAGCGATGACTCTGGTTACTAAGACTTTATTGCCAAGGGAGAAACATCAGAGGGACAACTCCATTTCACCAGAGGCCAGGATACCTCAGCCACATGAATGCCAGGCTGAATGCCAGGTGAATCCATCAGTATGCACAGTGCCGGAGTCAGGAGCAAACGCCTTTTCTGGAGTACTGAGTCCATAGAGCAGTGTGAAAAATATCAGAGTAGAGGACAAGAATAAGTGGCCCATTCCTGAATATGACTTTGTCGTTTTAAAATTCTTAGTCATTTTGGATAAATGATACTGGGAGTTCAAGGGTTTACTTCCAAGGCAATTTGGGGTAGTATCAACTGTGATTTCATAAGTACAGTTAAATTAATACCCCCATTCTTTTGTTTATTCATCCATCCACGTAAAAATGCAGATGTTAAATAAAATCTTAAAAGTGGGGGCACCTGGGTGGCTCAGTCTGTTAAGTGTCTGCCTTTGGCTCAGGTCATGATCCCAGGGTCCTGGGATCAAGCCCCACACTCAGCAGGGAGTCTGCTTCTCCCTCTCCCTCTGTGCCTCCCCCCGCTCATGCTCTCTCAAATAAATAAATAAAATATCTTTTAAAAAGATAAAATCTTGAAAAAATAAAATCTTTAAAAAATTATTTATTTATTTATTTGAGAGAGAGAGAAAGCATAAGCGGGGGGAGGGGCAGAGGGAGAAGTAAGTTCCCCATTGAGCAAGGAGCTCAATGCAGGACTCGATCCCAGGACTCTGGGATCATGACCTGAGCCAAAGGCAGACGCTTAACCGACTGAGCCACCCAGGTGCCCCATAAATAAAATCTTTAAAGAAATAAAAAAATAAAAATAAAAATGCAGATATTTCTAGAGCACCTAATGAGTGTCAAGGAAATTCCAAATACTTTTCTTTTGCCATAGGTCATGGGTTGATTTGGAGTTCTGAGAAAAACAGGAGCCGAGAATCTATATTTGAGCAATAATAGCTAAAATAAAAGTGGCTTTTATTAACCACCTACCATGCACCACTCTTTATATGTTATCTTATTTATCTGTCACAGCCAACTTCTAAAGAAGGTGTGGAGAGGCGTCTGGGGGTCTCAGTCGGTGAAGTATTTGCCTTCGGTTCAGGTTGTGATCTCAGGGTCCTGGGGTCCATCCCTGCAATGGGCTCCCTGCTCACCCGACAGTCTGCTTCTCCATCTCCCTCTCCCTGTCCCCTGGCTCGTGCTTGCTCTCTTTCTCTCTCAAATAAATAAATAAAATCTTTTTAAAAAATAACGAAGATGTGGAGAAGGCAGTCAGATGATGCTCTGGAACAGCTCGATTCAGAGCGGTAAGAAAAGCCCCTCAGAGGATCACCGGATATACCAGCAGTTTGGGATAAGGTTAAAGGAACGTAAGTCAGCACCAGAGCAGCCCGAGATAGACCAGCTCCGTGGCAGGGAAGCCTGTAGGTGCTATTCTTGCGTGTTTGTTTGTTTGAGCTATGATTTTAAAATCAGCGAAGCCTGTTTCTTTAAATCTAGGGGCATTCATCAAATCATACTGTGCTTGTGTGCTTATGGTCACCTTTGTGAAAAGTCTGTATCCCTGTGTGGAACCGTGACCTACAGTTGTTAAAGGGTGGGGCTCTGAAGCCAGAAACCATAGTGTTCAAATTGCCTCTCTGACGCTCCCCACCTGTATAACCTTGGGCAAAGGATTTCAAGTTGGCTGCGTCCGTTTCTGGTCTGTAAAATGAGGATAGTAATAGTTCCTACAGAGCAGAGTTGTTGGGAAATGAGATGATGCGTGTGAGTTACTCAACATGGTAGCAAACATTGGCAAAGTCATTATTCTATCAGCCCCTTCTGCCATACCCATACTGCTTTTATAATACAGTTTGGTGCATCTCTTCTCTCCCGGGACTCCAAAAAGTACTCTGTTTCTCCCGTGATTTGATAGGCAATTTGTAAAAGCTAATATATAATTCATTTAGGAGCAAAAGCTAATTATGCGATATTGCTGTATAATTTCCTCTGGTGTGCAGGTACCTGGTGCAGCTTATTAAAGTAAGAAAGCAAATTCTGCCGCTTATCAGAAGGCAGAACTTTGTGAGTTCTGCATCTGGGCTTCTCAAACCGTAGTGTGCCTGTGAGTCCTAGATTCTGACCCAATAGGCCGGGGGGGGGGGGCGGTGGAGACTGAGAGTCTGCATTTCCAGCAAGTTCCCAGGCCATGCCAGCACTGTGGGTCTGCAGCCCATGCTTTGATCTAGACCCCGAAACTGCGGCAGTGACTGAATGAACAGGGCTGAGGAGTAGGTGTGCACATCCTCCAGCCATAGGTAATTTCCTTGACAGCCGTGTTTCTGCGGAAGACCCAGAGCTCAGCCCCCACAGACGTGGTCAAACCTCCCCAAAAAACAGCACCATCGCACACAGACACCTGTGGAAACATTGAGAAAAACCTGCCATGAGACACCTCGTCAGCCCCTAACTGCTCAACCGAGAGAAAGCTCCTTGGTTTTAACACTTTGCTGCGCCTTTTGTAAAAGGCCAATTTTCCCAAGGCCCTGTTATTTCCAAAACCTCTTGTAGCAGAAGTCCCTGAGGCTAATGGACCCCAGGACAGAGCATCACAGACTTGACTTGAGCTTTGTCACTGCCATGAAGAGTAGCTCTGCTGACAACAGCTTGGCCTCTGTGGACCATTTCTCACTGCTACACCTAATAGATTTTATAGCAAGGCACTCAGTCTTTACGTAGTGGATTTGGGTGCCAACTGGACCAATAAAACGCAAAGACCGTGAGGGAGAGGGACTCTATGTCTCCATCTTCTCCAGACAGTTCCACTTCAGGGGAGGGAAAATCACAAATCCTCCCCAAGTGATTCACTGCCAAAGAGCAAATACTGGAAACACTTTTTTATTTTATTTTTTTAAAGATTTTATTTATTTATTTGAGGGAGAGAGTGAGCGAGAGAGAGCATGAGCAGAGGGAGGAGCAGAGGGAGAGGCAGACTCCCCACTGAGCAGGGAGGCCAGTGCGGGCTGGATCGCAGCACCCCCCCAGCCCATCATGACCTGAGCTGAAGGCAGGCGCTTAATGGACTGAGCCACCCAGCCGCCCCCTGGAAACACTTTTTTTAAAAAATTCTGGAAATATTGGGCAAATATAAAAGTAACAACTGCATATTCAGGGTTCCATGTACTCCATTTGCAATTCTAGGTTTCATGCAGACACTGAATTATAAAGTGTTGAAATCCTGTCCTTCACCATGGTTCATGGGTTTTTTTCTAGCATCGTTCCTGCGGTATTGCTCGCCCTGACGCCATGACAGAAGATCAGCGCTGTGCCGGGAGCAGCGTCCTTCACGGCTGCCCCTGCTTCACAGACTGCAAATGCAAACTTCTCATCTCCACATATTCCAGGGAGCTTTTCCACAGTCTGTCCAAAATGCAAACTTACAAATTTATTTTTGAATCCTACACCTAGTTCTAGCAAATATACTGGATATGGTCATCTCTCTTAGATAAAATGACAGTAAAAGGTACAATAGGAATTCAAGGAAAACACGCTTACTCGGGTATAGAACTAGAGAAAAATAATAACATAAAAAAATGCAAAGTTGGGGGAGGGGTATGTCAAACTCTGTGATTTCTGTGCAGTTTCGCCATAAACCTAAACTTGCTCTAAAAAATAGAGTTCTATAATAAAAGAAAGGCAAAGTTCATGACTTTGCAAAATATAAGTAGATACCTTGAATGCAAAAGCTTGAAGAAGGATGTTCAAGAAAAGGAGCTTCCAGAAAGGTTTCTGTTGCTGTACCATAATTAACTGGTATGACGGGAAAAAAAATCCTGTTCCTATAGTAGAAGGTAAGGAGATCTCTCACCCTAGTCCTTCTCTTAAACAGGAGGAAGCATCCTGGAATGAGAGCATGTTGAAATGTAAAAAACGGCTTGCTTTGAGTGAGGCCTGGGTTTGAATCCCAAGTCTGCCTTCCGACCAGCCGCGTGGCTTTGGGCAAGCTACTTAACAGCTTTGACCTTTCGTTTTCTCATCTGTAAAATAGTTCATATTGGCATGTGCGGGTTACATGAAATATTATAAGTGAAACCACGAGCCAGAGTCTGTGCTTGGCAAATGTTAGTTGAAATTAATCGGCTTCTAGTAGCAATGCCCGGCTTTTGTGGCTTAATCCTGTGAGGAGGGTTATCATGTCAGTGAGATAGAAGGTCAGTCAGTGGGAGAGGAAAGCTGGAGAGGGATGGCTCCTAGCAGGTAAGGAAATGCCCAGCAGTCTGCCTGCCACACTGGGGGCCCCAAGTAGATGCTTGTTGAATGTACGGGCTCTGCACTGGAGTGCCTAATATTTCACGTGGCTGGTTGATTTTATCCTCAGACGTGTTACTTTGATGATTATAAAACATCACACTTTCTAAAGCACATTTATAGCTATTTAATAAAATAAATAAACCCAAACCTGGGAGGTAGATAGAACAGATCTTAGGCTCTATTTTGTGGAAGTGGAAACTGAGGTATACAGAGAGTCACAGACATACACACAAATCTAGTAAAAGAACAGAATTAGAACTCAGGTCTTCTAACTTATGATCAGTTTTTCTACTGTATCTGTTGAAAGTTAGGGAATCTCTCTTTCCCAGTACCCACTGGGGGGGAAGTGCCATTCTAACCACTTAAGAGAGCATGGATGAGACGTAAGCTGGAGTCTGTGAAGTGTACAATAGAAGGGGAGATTTTTGCGGGCTTAGTCAGTGGTTGCTTGTGATAGCGTATGAAGTAAGATAGCAGAGGACAAACATAGAAAAGAACTGGTCAATGACCAGACATTTCACAAAAGTAGCCATTTCCAAATAGTTTTACTGTTTCTTTTCAGTTGGGGATTTAATGGTCACCGATGGCTATCAGCATGCATTGCCGAATGCATAAGGCCACTATAGGTAAATTTTATTTAGGGTTTAATGAGAGTTCTTCATGGTGTCAGGGCTGATTTGACACTTGGCCAAAAGCAACTTTTTTGCATCTTAGACTTACCCCCAAATAATATATTGTAAAGGCTTGATGGGGCTGGGAGTGGTGTGTGGCTGGGCAAAGAGAGAAAAAAGTAAAGAAAGGTTTTCTTAGTAATGGAAGTTTTTCTTGGTTATTATAATAGTTATACAAAATAAACTAGCTGATGTTTGTATAGGTCCAGCAGAAAAGTAGAATTTTTGTGTTTTTGTAATTATGTAAGACTATGTAAACATCATCTTAATCTGGAGGGTGGTCAATGCCCACTAATAGATGGAGCATTGATGGGGATAAGACAAGGTGGTAGGCTTCTGCCTTATAGGACCCCAGTGCTCAACCATTAGGTTTGTCATTTTTCTGGCGAGTACATCTGCCTTCTTAGGCAAAACTTTAGCATACACAGTACAGCTGTAACTGTATAATAAATTACCCCAAAACTTGGTGGCCTAAAACAATGACAACCTTTATTTTACCCTGGAGCCTATAATTTGGCCTGGGCTCAGTCAGGGGTTGGCTCCGTTCGGGTGCAGCTGGAATGGCCTGCAGGCTAGGGGGCTACAGTCACCTGAGAGCTCCCTTGCTCACATGTCTGCTGGTTGATGCTGGCTGCTTGGAGCTGTCAGCCAGAACACTACATGTGGCCTCTCCCCGTGACCTTGGCTTCCTCACAACATGGTGGCTAGCTTCCAAGTATGAGAACCCCAAAAGAGAGAGCCAAGTGGAAGCCGTGTCCTCTTCGTAACCCAGCCTTGGAAGTCACATAGCAACAATTCCACTCTCCAGCCGGCCAGAGAGCAGTCACACGCTTATGCCCTGAGGTGAGAGGAGGGAACACAGACCCCACGTCTCAGGGGGAGGAGGGTCAAAACACAGTGTCAGGGGAGCCCATCAATGGAAGTATTGCTGCAGTGCTTTGGAAGAAGACAGTGTGTCACGTACCTGCAGCAGCCTTCCTTTCCTTCTTTGACATCACCACGTCCCACACCAGGCCCTCACCCAGTACCTTCTTAGGCACTTCTGTGTCCTTCCCCTTCCCCTTGTTAAGTGTTATTCCAAAAGGCAATCCCAAACCTCATTACTCAGGTTGAGACTGGACCTTGGAGGTTCTGTAGTTTCGGGGTCACAGTACCTGCCTCTCCCTGCTCTGAGCCATGGATGGTCACCTGACTCAAGGGGGCCGTTCTCTGAGAAAACCGCGGTGAGCTGGCAGTGGGAGGAGAATGGGACAGACCCATCCGGAGAAGCAGACCTGTCCTGAGAGACGGCATGAGGCATGGAAGAGACAGAAAAGGAGAGAAGAGCAGCGTCTCAGGTCCTGATGACTCCTCAGGACTCCTCCCAGGCCACATACACCGTGGCGGCCTCGGGTAGGGATAACCATCACTGGCTTTTTGCATTTTATTTTTGTCTTGTAGCCACACAAGCCTGAAATATCATCCAGTCTCTTAAGACCTGGAGCAAGGAGGTGACTTGTCTAGAGTCACAAGCTGGTTAGCAAAGGAGCCTGCACTTGAGTCCCGGCCATCTGATTCCACAACCAATATTAGATTCTTTCCTGAGTGTAAGGATTAGGTGGAAAGAAGCAGAAATTGTGAGGTTATGAAGAGTTTGGGTAAGGGGGTTAAAAAAAAATCAGGGAGGAGATTAGAGGGTAAAGGACAAAATTTGAGGATGGCTGGGGACCCTGAAGTCCAGCCTCTCTCTCTGATGGGGGTATTTCCCCCCTTCTCTGGCTTCTGTAACATCGCCTTCTTTTTGGACATCTGAACTATTTCTCTCCCTTTAGATAAGGATGACCGTCAGCATATCTAGTTATAAGAAGCCCAGGTGAAGCAGACTTTTCATTTGAAAAGTGTTTAGACGGTAAGGTCACTGTCAGCACGTGCAGCACTGTGTTGCTGGGAGGAAATACGATGTCAGGCAGAATAGCGTAGACTTGACAAGACAGTCACACAGACTTAAGCACTCAGGGACAAAAGCAGAATGAACCCTTTCTCAGGACGCTGCCTAATCAAATCCGGGCATGTGTACAGCCTGCAGCACTGTAAGGATGACCATTCCATTGGGCCGTGATTATTAAAATTGGATTCTTTTTGCAGGAGAGGGTCAAAATTAGAATTCTGCAGAGCATTATCTTCTTCCCGCAATGGCCATGTCATTTTTATAAGAGATTGTGTTGCCTGGAAATCCTCCTGATCCTTTTGTTCTTCCTCACATCTAATCCGTGTTCAAGTTAGCAGCAAAACCGGGTCCCAGACATATCCAGAGAAGCACTAGAGACAATTAACACCTACCTCTTGGAACACTGGGGACAATTAATAAGATATTGTGCCGCAGCTGTGTATGTTTTATGTTTACCACAATCGAGCTTGATTAAAGCTGGCTTTTGTGACATCCTCTGATTCCTTGTGGTGGTGGTAGTTTTAGGAGATTGGTTGCCCAGCTCCATTTTTCACCTCTCAGGCAGTCCCTCCTGCAGCCATTTCCTGATACGTGCCGGGGATTCACTGATGTTTCCCTGTGGCTGGCGGAACCGCAGAGGAAGGTCAGCTCTAAAATATATTTATCCCACCCCCGGCTCAGCCTGCTGACTGGTGGCCCCTCACTCAGCCCAATGTTCTACGCCTGCTCTCTCGCCACAAGCATTAAAAACCAGGCGCTGACTGTAACCGGGGTCCTCATGATGGCAGCCAGCCTCACTTTGTCACAGAATCGAGGCCTGCGTCTTTCGCCCTTCCCTGGAAGCCGCCAGAGTTGCACAGAACCACGGATGTCTTTTATTGTTTTCCTAATCACTTTCAATGTGTTTTCCCACAGTTTTTGTTAAGTGTGGATGTCTCAGCCTGGCCTTGTCTGGGGGGAGAAAAAGGAGGAGGAGGAAAATTCCCACAAAGGGTTGTTATTTTAATAGGTCAATTTATTTTTTTTAAGTTGGAGAATATAAAGTTGTAGATCTCATCAGGATTTAAATTGTATCCCAGATGCAGTCTCTTATTTAAACACACACACACATACACACACACACACACACACACACACACACACACACAACCAAGGTCTCAGGATATTCACCCTTTCCCACTTCCGTCAAAAATTCCCTCAAAAATACCACTGTCTGTGTATTCCAACACGAACAAATAAATTATTCCCAAGCTCTATCTCCTCTCATTGATGTTTATTTCGCTCCCATTCCCCTTTCTATTTCGTCTGGATATTCTTTTGATTAAACGTACTTGAAGTTACTAATAATGTCAGGATAAATGTTTAGATCAGATACAAAGATATTTGAAAACAATGGAAACAGACTCAATGGCCTTGCAGCTTCCCCATGAAGAAGGTGTATTTCTAGGTGTGTTTTATGGCCTAGAAAGGCACAGCCCCAAGTAAAAACCCATCCCCCGCACTGTCAGAGTTTTAGTTTTAAACATCGACATACCTTGTAATTTTGGCAGTGGCCTGTCATTCGGATAGTTGTCTGCAAATGCTACTAATGTTATTTTGGATAAAAACTGTCTCATTACCATGTACGTTGTGAAAAGAAATGAACCCACATATCACCTGCATTATTCCTTCTCTTCCTGTGTCATCCCTGTCCTCTCGTGATGCAGTTGAGTTCCCAGGGGACTGTAATGTCCCTGAAAATTGACAGTCACATTCTATTATAACATATTTTTCCCATTTAATAACATGGTATAGGTAATGATTCATAATCCTCAAAGGGCCTCCTGCCAGTGACAACTGAACTCACGTAAATGAGAACACCATGCAATTTGGTGGTGACTACACTTTTATGGTTCAATCAAGAGTTAAAGCAACAGTGTATCTGGAGAGACTTTCAGGAAAATGACATTCTCCTGATACATTTCCATGTCTGGTTACATACATAACTCTTGCCTCTTCAGACCACTGTGGCCTAAAAGAGGACCATAAAGGGCATACTTATTCCGCATTAGACTATAAGTTCCATAAAGGCAGGAGTATTTTCTCCCTTCCGCTTCTGTATTTTTAGTGCCTAGAAAAGGGCTTGGCATGTCGTGTGCACACCCAGGATTTTCGCTGCCTGGTGACATGTCACTCGGGGAAACAGCCTTCGGTTTCGAGCTTCCATCCATCAGTATCACTACATCTAAACTCCCCAAGGCCCCTTCAGCTGTGAATTAGAGTGACACTATTCATCCAGCCCTGAAGTAGCAGATCTACTTCCTTCCCATTACCTGATGGCCCTCATTGGGAGCCCCTGATGGCCTTCCCTGAGTCATCACCTCGCACAGCTCAGTTACGACTAGGTGACCTCACTTTTCAGTCTTCTCACAGACTCCTCCTACGACCAAATCCAAGGCTGTCTAAGGGGCAAGACTTTGGGCCCTACCTAAAAGGAGTCCTCTCGACTGACCATCAACAGTGCCCCAGAATAGATCCTGGGCCCCTCAGCGCTTTCCTACTTCAGGATGGGGCCCCTGCCTTAGTCCCTAAAACACTTTTTTTTTTTTTTTCTCAGAATCTCTGTTAGGATTAAGTGTCATAATGTCTGTAAGTCACCTGCAGACCTGTGGTATCTGCCAGATGGTAAGCTTTCAATAATTGATGGCTTATTCGTTTTTATAATGAGTTCTACTTTAAAATATATCTTTCCGTAACTACAAATTATTACAAATATTAAGTTCCTAATATCACAGGTATGGAGACAACAGTAAGGGGTTGTAAGTGTGGGCTTGCCAGGGAATTTCACTTTGCTTCAAGTGCTGACACTGGCACTGACTTCCTCCATGACCTTGGGCACGTGGCTCGACATCTCGGAACCTCATCTTCATCTGTAAAATTTAGGTCACAGTACTTACCTCACACAGTAGGTAGGTATAAGCTTAGGGGAGGTAATGCCTGTGATTCCATGCTCTATACAATAAAGCATATGCAAATCGAGGCATCCTTTGATGCAAAAGTCTGTGAATTGGAGGTATTCACAGTAGGTGAGTTTTAGAACTGAGATTTTGGAGAAATTGACTTTCCACTTCTTTGCTGTGTGAAGAACAAATGTTGCTCAGGTGGAGGAAGAGGATGGTGAAGTTTCTCCTGCCTCCCTGGAGTGTGTGACAAGGTCTGTGGATCCCTTCACGTGTTCTGTGGAGCCAAAGGCTAATACAGCAGTTTGCTTTTGCACACCATTAAAAAAAAAAAAAATAGAATTCAACTACAGCCAGGGAAATTTTTGTTGGCTTGCATTTGAGATATGTTTTTAAATTGCAGAACAAAGTTTAATTTGGTTTGCATTTCCCCTGATGAGGAATAGCATCTCTACTGCAAGAAAACCTGACACTCCTTTATTCTTGCAAGGATAGTAAAAATTTTCTGGGTCACAAAACAAGCAGTAGAGGAAGAAATGAAGGTGCATGCAAGACTCCTAAAATAAATATTCCTCTGTGGTAATTATTAGAAGGCTTGGACTAAGAAGTTGCCAACCCCAGGAGTCTGGGCCCTCCCTTCCCTCTAGTTCTTCCCTCGTTGCTTTGTTGGGTGTTGCTTGTGTAGCGTGCTAGGCAGGAGCTGCTGGGCCCCACGTTTTCCAAAGTGCTTGGAAGTGCTGAATGGCAATTATAAAACAATGCCTTAGGGTTTGTGGGCTCCAAGAATATTACTCCAAATCAAGAAGGTGTTCTTTAAAACAAATCCCTTGTCAGAGAGAAGGACAGTAAGTGGTCAGCACTCTGTCCCCATGTATGTCTTCTGCCTCTCTCAGGGGAGGCGACTGAAATCAGAGTGGTATTGGAGTGGGGCAGGAGCTGGAGAAAGTGAGGAGCTGATCATGCTTTCAGAGAAAAGGAGAGAAGAGAAAGCAAGGAAGCCTCTTACCTTCTCCATGTCTCTGCAGCCTGTGGCATTGCTGACCACTTACTGTCTTGCTTCCTGAAGTTCTTTCTCTGCATAGCTTCCCGGACATTCAAGGAGCTGGTGCCTGCCCTTCCTCTCAGGAGTCCCTCTGCTGACTTCACTGAACACTGGTGTGCATATCACCTCCTAGGGGTTGCTAGCCTGTCAAGTTCCCTCTCAGTTCACCGTCCTTCCCCAGAGCCGCCTTCTCCGTGTGGATGGCTCTCAACACCTTGGCTTCTGCAAACCAGACTTGGGGTTTCTGCCCTGAGCGCTCTGGTCCCTTCTCTCCAGGGCTTCCCAGTCCCCTCCAACTCAGTCTGTTAAAACATGTAACCCTGTCCCACTGAAAACCAGCTTCTCCCTCCCATTTCTTATTTACAAGATCATTTTCATTTGAATACTTTTTTTCTTCTTTCTTGCTTCCTGGGTGTCACAGTACCAACATCGAAGTTATTCTCTACATTTGAGTCTCTTCCTTTGGTGGTGAAACGTTTCCCCCAAGACAGTTTGTGGCCCATAGCTGCCGTCCGTGCCCACGTGCTCTAGGACCATCTTCCCAACAGCCTCCTGGATTCCAGAGCCCGTCCACGAGGGGGAGGAGTGGCATGTTTGCATGGGCGAGGATCTGGCAAGGGATGGCTTGGAAATGCCAAAATTATTGTGCTGGGGTGAAAGGAGGGGAAGGATGTTAGGAAGGAAATAGAATCGTATCATCCATGGCAATTGGCAAAAAGGATGCCCATTTAGAAAGACGTCTGCCGTTCGTACTTGGGTTCCCATGCAGAGTGTGGTGTTCTACGTACTGAGAGGCTGGAAACCATATGAAAGGGAATTACTCATGTTTTTCCGTCTGTACACATGTGCTTTTGCTGGTGTTAAATTCTTGGTGTAAGAGTCTCTCATTCCATAATGTACACACAGAAATAGATTCCCACCACTTTTTAAAAAAATATATTATTATTAAAACCAGCTGAGTAAATTCATAGGGCGTTGTAGAAAGACAAGTGAAATGTAAACCCACATTTTCTGGGGTTGTAAATGCATTTAACACATACACTGCTTCATATGAAACGTATTCCACTACCAGTATTGCGTTCTTGTGTCATGGTTTTAAAGGGTAACATTTGAGGCTAAAAGTGCATGGCTTATAAAGGGAGTTTCACCCTAAATTTTGAAATATAGTAATCACTGTCTCACAGGCACAGAGCTCCCCTTCTCAGAGAAAAGGACAGGAGCAGAGACCAGTTTGAAGGAAGAAGCTGTTCCCTTGCTTCTATAACTTATGTACCTCTTTAAAAAGGAGCTGGCTTAATCTTGCTTCAGAAATGAGCAAAGAAGTCACCAAAGCAGAAGGCTCTCCGAAGGCCACCGGTCTCGGGCCTCTGGTGTACGTTGTCAGGTGATGAATGCATCTCAATTAAGGTTTATTACCTATTTTTGCTTTGCAGATGAGCCATGAGCTACCATGGTGGGGATTAATTGAAAACACTACTCAGCTTTGGCAATAGAGACAATGGCTTGCTATGCAGGTTTGACAAGTCTTTTAGTCATTCAACAAATATTTATCGAACGCCAATTATGTGACGCGCACAAGCCTCGTGTTTTGGAATCCATCCGTGTATGCAAACGACAGATTCCAGCCCTGTGTATTCGGATGTACTGTGTTTTGTATTCTAGTCAAATCAGTGCCTACTTATTGCCCAAGCATCCCTCTCCACAAGGCGCTGTGGGAGTTACCATTGTCATACCACAGGCCCAGAAGGCTGGTCTCTGCCATTACTGAAGTGGAGATCCCGCTGAGGTTGTCAGAGGTAGGGGTTGCCTATCAGCCCTCTTTCTTCTGAGGGGCAGTGTGGGAGAGGGGAAAGACGCAGGCAAAGGCCTTCCACAGAGCCCCCCTCCCTCTAAAGAATGCACAGCTTCCTCGTTTCCTTCCTACTTTCCTGATCACCTTTACAGAAACCCCATCCCTTGACTAACCTGCCATTCAGTATTTGGTTTCTGCCATCACCCTGTCTCCAGCTCTGATTTGACTCTTTTTTTCTAGACTTTGGGGGTCTATGTAGCCTCTCCCTGGAATTTAACTTTGATTAACATTGAATTAATGTTATTAATCCTAAACCTACACTGACAACCAGAAGAGACTATCCTTTGTTTATACATACTGTCATTAATTCATTTTAAAAAACCACATTTACTGAACACCAGTCATGTTCAGGCATTTTATTAAGGCACTGGGCACAGAGATGCTCTCATGGATTGCAGAACAGAATGGGAGGGTCAGAAAAATCAACCAGTAATTAAATACAATATCTTGGGAACCCAGGAGAGGAGCACCTACCCTGACTGGGCAGAGTCTTGAAGCAAAAGGGGAAATAAGGCAGAGAAGCACAGCCAGGTCAAGGCAAAGCCATGAACACATATGTGATGAGGGGACATATCACCATTAGACAGATCATAATAACAGACAATGAATATGGCGTCATTCTCCTCAGCTCCTCCGCCGGACAGCCTCGTTCACTCCTCCCTCTGGTAGGTTTTATCTCAATGGGAAGGAGGAAGAAAGAGACCGAGGAGAGAGGAGAGGCAAGTGGGGACAGGAGGCTACATGAGTTTGCACCCACTGAAAAGTAGCCAAAGTGGAAACTACATCCCGAAGCTCCTCCCTCCCCTTCTCTGTCCTTGGGTTGCAGGCCTGTGTCCTTGGCCACCTGGTAGTCTGTTCATCAGCCACCTTGCCTCTCAGTGTGAGGAGAGGGACACTGTGCTCACCTTGCTAGCTTCCTGTCAGCGGGCGGAGGTGGAGGGATCCTGGGGGTTCTGGAACCAGCTTCAGTCTTCCAAAATGCTGCATCAGAAAACAAACCGGATAAGGGATAAGACTGCAGAAATTCACTGAGAGTCCAATTTTCCACGCTTTTCGTTAGAATGATAAAAGTGATTACTGGCGCTCTGGTGAAGTGGAGAGGCATTGATTAGCCATTACCTGTACCTTTGATTAATTTTTAAATGGGAAAACATTAATTATTACCTAATTAATGCAGTTGGGTAGAAAAATCTTTTTAGCCCATGAAATGGGCAGGGGAGGGAGAAATAACGAAAGGCTAGGATTCACTTGTTTGCTAAAAGCTTGGAAAACGCAAGCCGAGGAGACCTTGGAGTGCAGAACTATGGCACAGGGCTAAAGACTTGCACTTGGACTCACAGGAAAGTGTCTGTGTGATGCTGATTCATCACATTCTCCTCAGCTGGGTCCTCCTGAAACAGATAGGCAGAGGCCCTTTTACTGTGCACCAGGCTCTGGATAATGGACAGCAAAATAAGGCAAGGCAAGAGTCAATGCTTCCTATAAGGGAACATGGGAATAATAAAGTTTTACTTTATTTTCCATTTCTCCTTCTTACCCTATGGAGAGCTGTGAATCTGACACCAATCCCAATATGGTGGGTAGGGTGGTTCCCACACCAACAAGCAATTCAACACCAGCCAGTTATCCTAAGATTCAACCGGTCCTCACACTGCCTGGAGATAGCATCAGATCCCACAGGTTAAAGGCTCAGTCCCACAGGACTGCTCCCCCCAGCTTCAGACCCACATTGTCACCTGTGCTTCTAACTGGGCCCTCTCCTTGCATTTGATAAATTTGCTGGAGCAGTTCACAGAACTCACAGAGACATTTTACTTACTAGATGGCCGGTTTATTATAAAAAGATATAACTCAGGAACAGCCAGATGGAAGATGACTAAGGCAAGGTGTGGGGACAATGTATGGAGTTCCCATGCCACTCTCCTCAAATCTGCACATGTTCACCAACCTGGAACTTGGGAACTCAGTCCTTCGGGTTTTTTTTTTATGAAGGCTTCATTACGTAGGCACCCTTGATTAAATCATTGGCTATTAGTGATTCAACCTCCAGCCCCTCTTGCCCCAGGGGTCAAGGGGTGGGACTTAAAGTTCCAACCCTTTAATCACATGGTTGGATCCCCTGGCAACCAGCCAGAGCCTTAAGTAGGTCCAAAAGTCATCTCATTAACATAACAAGAGAAACCTTTATTGCTCCTGTCCTTTAGGAAATTCCAAGAGTTTCTGGAGCTCCGTGCCAGAAACAGAACAAAAGACCAAATATGTATTTCTTATTATAAATCACAATATCCTGGGGCGCCTGAGTGGCTCTGTCGGTTAAGCATCCAACTCTTGGTTTTCTGCTCAGGTCATGATCTCTGGGTTGTGGGATTGTCCCCAGTCAGACTGCATGCTCCTCGGAGAGTCTGCTTGAAGATTGTCTCCCTCTGCCCCTCCCCCAAGTCGCACCCCTTGTGTTCACAAGCGTGCAGGCGCGTGCGAGTGCTCTCTCTCTCAAATAGATAAATCTTTAAAAAAGAAAAAACAATAAATCACAACATCACAATAGCATAACAGAAGTAAAGACAAGAATGGGTGTTGGATTTCCAGAAAAAACAGACATGAACTCACTCTTACTAGCACATTTAGATTTGTTCCGAGGGGTGTGACCAGATGACTTCTACAGGTGGCCTCAGCAAGACCTTTTAGGAAGGAGTAGCTCAGACACCGCTTCCTGGGTTGCCATCCCCAGGACCCGAGGGTGAGAAAGCATAGCCTCTGGAGAAAGTCCTAGATGGAGCAGGTTTGCTGCAGGCAGGGCAGGGGAGAAGAGAATGGCTTTTTGTTTCACACGTGCTTTATTGTTCCTATTACAGCTGAGTGTGGGCTCAGGATGCACAGTGGAGGTGGTGCTCTCTCTTCCCCTTTAAAAACCCAGGTGTGTTGCTATTGATTGACATTTGGGAACTGACCCTGAGGTTAATACAGAGTAAACTGTTCTCTCTTAGGAGAGGCATTAATTCTTTCAGGCCTTCAGTGAGTGGTTTGCAATTCCCAGCAGCGAACAACAGAATTAAATGATTCTCGAGAAACTTTAACCCTGCCCACTTATCATATAAAGAAGAGGCTCAGAAAGGCAAAGTGACCCAGCCAAATGTCACAGGGGTAATTTATGGCAGATTAATAATAATAAATTAATCCAACATGAAACTGATGGCGAAGCTCAACCCTGACTCGCAACACCTATATACCCTAAACAGCATTGCTTGGTTGCCGGTTCGTGGGAAATAACCCAAGTGGGATCGCTTGGGATTCTTCTCAGATCTCCGGCCAGACAGTATGGCTTTCTAATGCAGATGTCCAGGTAGCCGATCTCCACACAGTATGTTTTGGGTCTGCATTCCTACCCTGATTGTCTTCCACAGAAGAATCCTGTGAGAGTCACATGGCACTGTGTCACCTTGATCAGCAAGACCTCTCCAGTCCCTTTTCTCATGGGACAGTGTGTAGTTCTGGTACCCTCAGCAGGGAAAGGAGTCTAAGGCATCTTTCCAGGGCTAATATTTCTCAAAGTTTGGTCCAAGGACCATCTGTCCACACAGTACTTATTAGAAATGCAGATTCTGAGATCTCCGAAGTCACTAAATCAAAAAGAAGGCAGGAATATGAGTTTTTAATAGGTTCCTTAGGGGACTTTAAAGCACACTAAAGCTTAAGAGTCACTGCCCTAAACTGTCTGTTATCTGGCCTGACCATTCTCAATCCTGTGAATGAGATGATTGATCTCAGAATAGAGGGGGTGGGTAGGTAGCTACATAGAGATCTTATTATATTTCAATATCCATCCACTCATTTGGTCAGCTTTTATTGAGATCTTTCTATGACTAGGCACCATAATGGAATTGATAAAAACAGAGTACCCACTATATTCTATACTAATTGCTTTCATGTATCAACTCCTTTAGTCTGTACAACTTTTTTGGTTACTGCTGTTACGTTTATTCAATGGAGAAACAAACCGAAGCAAGAGAGAGAGGTTAAGAAAACTTGCCAAGGTGACAGAGCTCGTAAATGGGAGAGGCAGAATTTGAACGCAGGTAGTCAGCCCCAAAACCCATGATCTTAACCACTATGTTAAATAACCTCCTCAAATATAGGGATGAGTAAGACACAGTCATTGATGCAACCCTTCCACCACCAACGCCAGGAGTTCATAGTCAAGTAGAAATCCAGACTTCAGACGTATGAAGAGCTAATTACATTATGGTTTATTAACTGCCATAATAGTGGTATGAACAGAATGCAATGATGGTAAGGAGGACATTATTAACTGCCAAAGATGTCAAGAAAGGCTTCACAAAAAAAATTCATAGCTCCATGAGAACAGGGATCCTGTCCGTTTGGCCTCCTTTAGCACAATATTTTACAAATATTAGATGCTAAAAATAATTATGTTGAATGAGTGAGTGAATTAATGAATGAGGTTATTCATTTCAGCTCATATTGAAGGATAAGGAAGACATTTTTTGACAGGTAGAGGGAGGAAAATGCACACAACCCCAAGAGGTAAAAGGTTAAAAATAGTTTCTTCTGGGAACAGAGATTCAATGTGAGGAAAGTAAAGTGTGCCAGGGAGGGGCGGGGTGGGGGTGGAGTGAAGCAGGAGAGGGAAGAAGAGCCTGGGAGTGAAGACTTAGGAACATGCCAGAGAATTTAGATTTAGTCCTCTGGGCAGCTGTCTTTAGACACAGGAGTGACAGGATCAGATTCCTTTAATGGGAAGACAGCTCTGGTGGCCATGTTGAAGGCATAAAGTGGATTAGAGTGAAGAAAATCTACCAGGAGGAAGGCCATCCAGAAGGGGCTGAAGTCGAGGGTGAAGAGGTTAGGAACGTCTCAACTGAATGAAGGCCAGGAGCAGGGGGAAGACAAAGGGAGGCCCCACACCAGACACATGCCTGAGGCAGTCTAGGCAGGACTCAGGGACCAAGTAAATATAAATTATCCACATAAGACTCATGGTTTTCTAACGTAAATGGTGATGCCATTAGCTGAAATAAGAAATGTAAGGAGAAGTTTGAGGTGGAGAGAGTTGAAGGGTTCAGTTTTAAACAGGCTAGGTTTGTGTTGTCTGTCAGTCTTCCCAGCGAAGGTAAATTCCCGGAAGGCATTTTGCAAGATGGCCAAGGAGCAAGTTTGTGAATGGAAACATGGTCTTTGGCACCATGAGCATCAGGAGGTTGTTTGAAGCCATGGGAGCAGAGAACATCCCTCAGACAGTGTGCAAAGAAGAAGTGAAGAGGACTAGGAAAGTATTCATAAAACATAGCTTTTTGGGGGTGAGCGGTCAGTGGGACAGACCAGGCAGCAAAAGATACTGTCAGTTCATGCCGGCCTAAGGAAGAGTCCCTTTGAATTTATTCAGAAGAATTTTAGGAAAAGGAAACTCTTCTCAAAAACTCTGGACAGTTCACCTCATGCCAGGCTGAAAGCTAGAACACAGTGCCTTTGTATTGGGGGCTTTGGGCACCAGCTCTCCTTCACCTATGAAAATATATATGACATCTTCCCCTCAGTGGATGCCAAAGAGCCCAAGAACGCAAAATTCTCCACCTCAGCTCATCTATTAGCTCCTTAAGCCTTCTGTGCTGGCAAGTTAGGAAAGTTTCAAAGAGCAGGACTTACAGCTCTCTCCTTGGAGTCCCCTTTTCTTCCAGCTTCCACTGGGCAAGGAAGCCCTCCACCAGCCCCAGTCTGTGCTCTGCCAGAGCAGAGTTAAAAACAAGACGAAAAATCTATTAAGTAAAATAACCACTTTCTTTTAAAATTAACTATATAAACATTATACATTTATCGTTTAACTGAATTCAATTGAGTGTTTGCAATAAAACTGACTCACTCGATTCAGTTGGGGGTTCTTAAGCTAGTGTGTTTTTGCAGCCTTAGTGAGAGTTTCCCTGGGGCTGCCCATAACCTGAAGGTCCTTCACAATTTGGAGTGTGTGTGTGTGTGTGTGTGTGTGTGTGTGTGTGTGTGACAGAGAGAGAGAGGGTGGGGGGAGAGGGAGAGAGGAGGAGAGAGAAATGCTGATGCTCAGTGGGGACCCTTAGGGATATTACATTTACAAAGGATATTTCCTGTGTCCATGAGTCAATTTTTAAGGTGACTGGTGTCCTCATGGTCTTGCACTATGCATGATACCTGTGCAAATATCCTGCCTAAGGCAGAGCAATTTACTAAGTCATAAATACTAATGCCAAATAAATATATGGGGGAAAATGTTCAACCTCAATTGATGTCAAAGAAAGATAAATAAAAGCAGCAATACAATACTGTTTTTCTCCTTTCAAATTGGAAAAGCTGTTTTTAACATTATAATACTCTAGGTTGCCCCAGGAAATGGGAAAATAAGACTCTCATACTCCACTGTGAGGATGTAATTATGTACACTCTCAGAGGACAGCTTGTCAATATATATCAAAAGCCTTAAAAATGTTCATAACCTTTGACCCAGAAACTCTTCTTTTTAGAATTTATCCTAAAGAAACAAATAATTATATACTTAAAATAGGTGAATTTTACAGTGTGTGAATTATATCTCAATAAAGGTCTTTCTTAAAAAAAGAAGCAGAGATATGCAAATATAAATATTACATTTTATTTATAACAGTGAAAAATTGGGAAGAAGTCTAAGTGTGTGTCATAGACCACATCCACTTAATAAGCTACTACAGCCATTTTTATAAACAACTTAACGTCATAGTACAACCAGGGTTCTCCAAATGGGCTCCCCAGATGGGCAAAATCAATTATCCCCTGGAAATTTGTTAGAAATGCACATTATGGATCCCCACCCTAGAGGTAGTCCATCAGTAACTGGAAGTGGGGCTCAGCACCTTCTCTTAACAAGCCTTCTAGCTGATTCCAATGCTCACTAATGTTTGGTAACTACTTGGGAAAAAAATGTTCCTGGTAAACTACAATGTGAAAGAAAGCAGACGCAGACCACAAGACAATATGTGATGATGTGAGTCCAATTTATTTGAAAAATATCTGTGCATATGCATGCCTACGTGAAATAATGGTAAGATATATGTTTAAAAATTAGCAGTATTTGCAGATTATAGATCTATAAATCTGTTTTGTTTTCTTCTGGATGACTTTCTTTTTCCAAATTTTTATAATGATAACATATTATTTTTAGAATAAAAAAATATGATTTTATAAAGTTCTTGCCCTTGGAAGTTGTGGGCACCAGACATTTAGGGAAATATATTATGTCAGTTCAGTGAAGAGGAAAATAGGATGGGTAGGACTCTCCCCTAATCAGTTCTGTGGGAAAGCTTATGGTCCTTAAAGTATGTTTTGTTTTTGGTTTAGTTATGAAAGTGCCCCCTGTCTGTCGTAAGCATCGTACTTATCAAAGGGTATATGATGAACAGCGAGTATCAGATCTTTAACTCGACTTCTTTTGAGACCGTAATGGAGTGGTTTTCTCCTTCTTCTTTTTCTGTATTGTGTCCAGGGATTTGTGCTCTCCTGCTGTGGAAGAGGTCAGTTTGGGGCTTTGTCACAATCTGTATCACTCTGAAGAAATCAAGAGCATCTTCCACATTCTTGGGAATTTCAAAAAACAGCTAAATAGTGAGAGTGTTGTAGGCACCATACCAGGGCGGGAAAACCTCCAAATACAGCAGGTGTCATGGGCCTTTCGTTACAGGACAATGTGACATAGGGGGAAAGGACAGGCCAAGTCCTTGTAACTAGTTCTGTAGCCTGGGGCAAGTCTGTAGTATTCTCTGGGTCTCGCTTTCTTCACCTTTAAACTGAAGGAGTTGACAAGATGATCTCTGAAGTCCCTTCTAGCTCTGAATTTCTATGCTTTTGTGACTAGATTCACAGAGATAGAGTGACCCATAACCAGAAGGCAATATAATGCTCTTTGATCTGTTTCATGCAGCTTGGCTTTGTGAAAGCCCACGGTATTTTCAGAAGCTGGGACATTCTTTCATGGGCCTCTCTCCCATTCTTGGCACTGAAAATCTATTTTGAGATCTTACCTGAGCAAATTATCAATGAGAAGTGGTATTTGGCATTCAGGACCCTTTCCATAACAGCACCAAAGAGTTGGACAGCCTGTGGATAAGAAATGGTCCTTTCTAAAAATGTGGAGGGAAAATGTATAGCCCTATGGCACAGGTCACAGGAATATGAAATACTTATTAGAGAAGACAAGGTCGTCCTTTAGATCAGTTAGGATTCCTGTGTTCTAACTCTAGCCATGACCTTGCTAAGCTCCTTATCACTCTCAGCTTGTTTCCTCATTTGAAGTATTTCCAGTTGATCTCTAGCATTATTTTATTTCTGAAGAGAATAGGAGTTTATGGTAGGAAGAATGATGTTGTGGGCATAAAGACAGTAGTCATACCTGAAGGAGTTCTTCAGGAAGTCGCTAGTCTAGAAAGAATTGTAGAGCTGGAAGGGGTGTAGTCTGTCCTACTGAGGGTCTGAATGATTCTACAATATCCAGCTTTTCCTTGACAGGGAACAAGAGATGAACGCAACCCCCGGTTTGGGGAGGAGATTTCTGCTCATCCTTTAATGGAGAACATTAACAGGGTTCACTCCACTGTAAAGGAAGCCCTGGAAGTTTGCTTGGCGTGGAGTAATGTGAGTAATGAAGTCTTGGCTCCAGCCAGCATTCTAAAGCTGGGGTTTTGCAAAAGTTGCAAATCCCCAGAGGAAATGCTGGAGCACAGAAGGCCTGCATATCATGGATTACACTAATCCAGGCAGGAAGCGATAATGACATAGTTATAAAAGCAGTGTTTTTCATGGCTAATTGGGAAGGATGGTCATTTAATTAAACTCCGCCAGACCCTGGGCTTTTTGTGTCCAGGATAGCCTAGGAGCCCTTCCTAGACCCTCTGGCTCAGGGAAGTTAAGCTCGACTGTAAATTCTATGGGGGCAGGATCTTTATCTTTTTATTGACTTCTAATACCAAATACCTGGTACCGTTCCTGGAACGTAACAGGTGCTAGACCTGGATGAGAAGACTTCTGAGTATCTTATTAGCCATATAAAATGCTTTGTTTTAAATCAAGTGGTGGTGCCAAGACTTGATTCTATAAGCCTCTGTGGATACAAAAAAAAAAAAAAAAAGTGTCAGATCTGATTCTGCCTGTAAAGTACTGGATATGCTGATTTTAAAAAAAAAATTATAAAATAGAATAAGAGAATGCCTCTGTGAGGTTATGAAAATACCTTTTAACATTATTTTTCATCTCTCTAACCAGACAGAAAGTTGGGGTCTGGGATATATTGTCAGGATTAAAATCCTTCTTTAATTAAAAAAAAATCTTTGAATAGCTTAAAATGAATATGATGTCTGCACTGTATAGTAGAAGGGAGTGATGTATTGAGGGCCAGAACCACTGGATTTCAGCTCGTTGGTAGTGGGACCAACCTGTAGTAAGATCCAACCTCCCTCATTTGCAAAATGAAGGGTAGATGCTGCAATGGTTATATTTCTCAGAGCAAAAAAAAAAGTGCCTTAAATTCTTCCTTCAGTATGGAATTAGAAAATTCCAATAACTTGAAGATATTTGGAGGGTCAGCTTCACATCCTCCCTTTTCAGTCTGAAGGGACCCTGTCATCAGTCCTCTAACCTGCTCCTGTCCCCCATCTGGTGGATTCCAAGACTCCTTTGTCTGTCCTACAGAGTCAAAAAATGAACCTATTAAGAGACTGAAAAAGATCTGGGCTGTGCTGCCCAAGGAATCATACTAGGAGGGAATGAGATTTATGAGATGAGGTAATAGAAATACAAATAGAAATACATTCTGAAGGAACTTTTTCCTCAAATGCCTATTTCCTTTGTGATTGATTTGTGTGGGGGAGGCAGAGGAGATTTAATTTCCTTGCCTTCCCCACCACGTTCCTCCTGTTTTAGGTTCCAAACATCCCCAGTCACAGAACACAGGCGTCTTCTCAGCCTGGTCCTCAGGGACGCTCACCACTTTCAGCTCTGCAGTGTCCAGACGCTCCTTGCGGTGACATTCCTCCTCTCCACCGACTCCTGAGAAATTAAAATGGAAGAAGATTTATCCCCCTGGCAGAAATTGGGGTCACTGGTATTCAGGGAAAGGTGCAGTGCCTCTCAGGTTATCCTGCAGCCGTTTGTCAAACCTTGTAATTTATAGGCAAGCATTTTCACCAAGGGTCACTCCTAGAGGGTGCAGACAAACTACCCTCGAAGCACTCACCCACATTTGTGTTTGTCATAAATAATACATCCTGTACGAGTGCACACCTACTGTGTGGCAAGATTCCATGCATTATTTCATCTAATCCTCAAAACAGATCTGTACGTTAGGGATGGTTAGTCCCCATCTCAGAAATGGGGAAACTGAGACCCACGTCAACTAGAACTTACTAAAGGCCATGGAGTTTGCAAGTTTCACGGTTGAATTCAAATCCAGGGCTTTCAGACCCAGAGGTCCTTCCTGTCAACCAGACTCAAAGGACAATGAAGAGTATCTTTGAAGGGAACACAAAACTAGAAGGGTGCTTTATAGAGAAAGAGTCAGGGACTCCTCCCCTTGATGTAAATAGCTCTGGGGGATCCTGGAAATATAAACATCCCAGGGCTTTTGTGGACCCAGAAGATCGTCCTCTCTTCTGCCTGGTTTCCTCCTGATTTAACAAGTGCTTATTGATCTCTTTCTGTAGTGGAAAAGCACCGTGGTAGGCAAGAGCGACACAAAGCTTATTAAAACGTACCTTCTTTCCTAACTCAAGACAATAAATACTATAGTGCAGGACATGCAACTCACCATAATGTGATATTATTTCATGGAAAGTGAATTAGGGGTACACAGCAGAGGCACGGGGCAACGGGTGTCTTAGTGTGGCCTCTGGACCTGCAGTGAGCATCACAGTCAGCCAGGGATTTATTAGCAGTGCAGATTCCAAGGACGTACCACCCTTGGGTGTTCTGGTCACTGAAGTTTGAGAAACACTGGTTTAGGCACTTGGCTGGTAATTGAACTTGGCTTGATAGGAGATGGGATATGGGGCTGACAGCAGATTTGTCTGGCTAGGTCATTTGGGGCTGATGATTTAAAGGCGTTGAGCTTCTTGCTATGCAGACTTCATCCAGTGGAGGAAGTGTAGATGGCAAGCCATTTGCTGAGGGTTACATTTTAGAGAGCCCACCGCCTGGCAGCAAGATTCGGGGGGCCGTATGATCTCAACCAAAACTGACCATAGATTCCTCTTCTTTTTCCTGCCCCTGTTGTTCTTTCCACCCCAAGTTTCTATGACAACTGTTATGATACAATTTGCATTTATGAAAATCACATTAATTTCACCAGAGCCTCAGGGATTGCTTACAAATCAGTATTTTTCACATCTGTGGACCATAGGAAACAACAGCAGCCCTTTACCCACAGGAAACAGAGGGAGAATTTTGCTCCTGTGTTAATTAGAAAGACTCAGTGGCACACCTTCTGGAATTTTCACATTTTTCCTCTCTGTCTGCTAGTTCTCTCAAAGAAGACTTTATTCTCCTAACACAGCAAATCTTATTTTCTTTCCCAAAAGGTAAGACTGAAAAAATGATGCCTTACCCACATCCCTTTATTGGGGCATTTGACTAAAATTTGTTCTAAATCAGAATTTGAGTAAGAGCTGGGGGTCACTGGGGAGCAATTCCCGTGGCTAATTCTCCCCAAGGTCAGCTCATTCCGGCCCACGCTACCCAGAGCCCAGTGATAGCTTCTTTGTGAAATTAAAAAATAGACTGCATATATAAATTACGACTTGCCACTTCCAGCCAAAAGAAATCTGCTCTGATTTCAGGAATAGTCTTGTTTCCCTATTGTTAGAGTTTTCAAAAGGCATTTGGAGTGAAGATCTGTGCCAGCTCTGGACTCTGTCCTAGCAGCATCTCAGGAGCCAGCCTTTGAGAGCATCCACTATCACACTGGACTTTCCCCGTGCTGCACAGGAGAACCGAGACAGATGGCCAACCTGGGGAGCATCTTGCTTTCAGAGCCCATATCCGTGTGTGGGCCTGGTCACCCCAGGACCAACAAACAAAGCCGGGGGAGGACGACTGGGTAGGCTGCCGTGTTAGAGAAACCACCACATGTCAACAGACTATAAGAATTAGGACTCTTCCCTTTGCAAGTAAACTATGATTTTTTTCACCCAATCTGGGCATCTGTGGGACTCTGTAGCACCTTTTATCCATGTAATTCATTTTAGCAGTAATCATATCCTCTCTCTCAGACAAACACGTTTTCTGTTCAGCCTTGCCTTCCACACAGGACTTAGAATACCTTGAGAATGGGAAATGTGATTTATATTTCTTTTGAATACTAAAACCACAGCCCTGGAAACACAATAGATAATTCTCCTTGAACTGAATTAAAACAGAGTGGGATACAAGAATTGGGGACCACCTCTTGGAGTTTGACATAGGTAATTTTAAGGGAAAAAAAATGAAGGACAGGAAAGAAAAAACAAAATGCAAATGTAAATTATCAGGCAGTGAGTTTACAGAAGTTATTATCCAAAGAAGGGATATAAACAGCAAATACATAGGTTCTAAGCTTTGTCTTTGTTTAGATTCTTTGAACTCTTTTGTGAGGCACACACTCTACGTATATATCTATCTTTACATAGATACCAGGTAGATATATTCAGGTAGAGATGGAAAGATGGGGTGGAAGTCAGATCATAGATAGAGGTAAATAAAATAGCCAGTTACTTGCAGGAGTCAAATTCTGTATAATAAGGGACAGCGTAAAAGGTACTTATTTCTAATACTTTCATGCACGCTGCATGAGCATGTTATCCGTGTCAGTTGACTGACTGGTGATGGTGGGGAGAGCTAATATTTAGCTGCGAAAGGCTGATGGCATTTTGCCAAAGTCCTGTGAAGGTTTGTGATGACAATTACTCTCCTACCATAACACTCACCATTCTTCCACAGACCACCAGCCATTCGACATGGGCTGATAAGCACTGCTTTATATCCTTTATGGGATTTCATGGGCAAAGCTCCATGGTGTTGTATGGAGATGTTCAGAAGAAGTCCTTGACTTTGGACATTAGAGTGTCAACTAGAACAGCAGCTCTCTCTGCTGGGGAGGCTCATGCCTCCTAGGTCTGACCATTCCCACATGAGTCTTTGCTTCTAGAGCTCTGAAAACTTCACTGCATTTTCCAAATGCCAGCTTGGAAAGACGTAAGAAACACAGAATGTTTATCAATCTCTTCTTGTGGTGTCTGGCTTTCTGGCACTTTCTTCCTCTGCTGAATCGTGACAATGCTGCCGGGGAAACAATTGGAACCCTCTCCCCAGTGACTGCCGTCACTAATACAGCGCCAAGTCCGCCCCAACTGCCCGATTGAGACATGGCTGGGGACTTTACAAGCACCGTAATTATGGAGTCCACCCACCACTGCAACTGGGAAACAGGGCCAAGAGAACATCGAGTTTAGGATTCTATCGTGTGTTGTTTTTCCTGCCTCATAATATTAAAGTTTCAGCTCAGAGCTGAAGCGTCGCATAAAGAGACCTAGGTTTGGTTTCACCTGTGACCTGTTTCTCAGCCCCAACAAAGTAGGTAGAGTTGTTGATTTTCATCTTAGTACTTCTGCACAGACAGTGACCATTCCTTACCTCCTTTGGCCCAACTCTTAAGGTGGTTTTCAGAATTGGTTAATATGTCCTCAGATCACCCCCATGAGGAAGTTAAGTATCCTTGTTTTTCTGGTTGGAAAAAATGAAGCATAGAAAGCTTAGGCAATTGCCTTAGCCTGTCAGAGGCTGAGGCATGACTTGTCGCTGGGGAGCTGATTTCCTCTTGCTGTCTTGGAGGGTGCTGTTGTCTTCTACCTTGTACCGTGGAGGGTGGTACCATGTGCCGTCCAGGCAGCCATACAGGTGGTAAGAGCTAGCCTTCCACTCAAGGAGACAGTGGCTCTGAAACTACCCCCAGAGATGCCTCTTTCCCAGCTGACAGTTAAAACAAGTGACCTTCAGCTCAACTACGGAAAGTCCAAGTGACTAATTTAACGAACCTTTGGTGTGTGAGGGGTGGAGCACGGGAGGGTAGCAGGAGGGAGGCTGCCTGGGCCAAAGGCCAGTATGAGCCATCTCCAATCCATGGTGGGGGGCGGAGGTGGGGGTTGAGTGTGAGATGAGACAGAAGAGGTCAGGAGAAAACAGGCTTCTCTGTGTGGTTAAGGAAGAGAGTCTGACCATGTGGACAGATGGAAGCCCTGGGTTACGGAGGCGAAGCATGTCAGCAAACCAGGAGCATTTCCTGTCTGCAGACAGGCAGAGGGCCAATTCTTCGATGAGCTGGAAACAGGAACCAGTGGGGGGTGGTCAGCATAACCCTTTCTCTCTGTGGGTTTTGCATCGTGAAGTGAAGAAGCTTGTTATGTCAGTGATCCCGAGAGCTTGTTATGTGCCTACGAGCCGTGTTTTCTTTTATGTTTCCTCTTGTAATCCTTGATGGTACTCACCCCTCAGACGCCACCCTGCAGACACATCTCGGGCATCCATCAGCCAGGAGTCAGTGTTCAGGCTGCGATCATTTTGCGCAGCTATGTGGCTAGATATGTTTAGGTCATGAGTTAGTTCTTGAATGCACACATTGAAGAAGAGGAGGGGGCAGGGCAGGGACCGTCCCTTCTCTTTCCTTTGCTCTAAAGAAGCGGCTGCATGTCCAGTCAGCGTTCTTCATTGAGCAACTTCATAGGCACAAAGCCGGGTTCTCAAATGACATGGAGGTAACGACTGAGCCTTGGACCAGAGTGGTCTACTTAGCCAGAGATTTTCCTCGTGTATTTTTCTCCTTGAATTGTTAACAACCCTATGAGGTGGGTGGTATTGTTTGGAGGAAAATGCGGTTCAGAGGAATGCATACAGGGTCATAATAGAGTCTGCCCCTGCTCAAAAGGACCATTTGAAGGAGCATAACCAGCAAGAAGGCAGGGTGGAACTGTGGAGTGCTCTGGGCGCCGCCAGCACTCCCAGGACCTCATCTGACCACCCTCTGTTCACCCTTTCTTGGTCAGCTTGGGTACTGACCTTCGCTGGAGTCTTTCCCTCTTGAGTTCCAAACAAACTGAGAAACATTGCCGTTAATAAAAAAGGACTAAGGTGGGAGAGGTAGCCTGCCAGCTGGACTCCCAAGTTAGGTAGACCTGTCTACCCAGTCTTGGGCACAAGAGGGCCCTGTTCATGAGGCTTCCTTTGCGGAGAAGCAGAGAACTGCTGTGTGCGCACAGGCCACAGGCAGGCGAGAGGGCGGATCGGGATCCACACACCTCTGGCGGAGTAGATCAGGGGGCCAGGAGGCCAAAGTGTTACAGCTGTGGGGGCTTCACATATCCCTGGCAGTATCCCTCGGGAGTGAAGAAGAGTCACTTCACCTAAGACTTCCTGCAGGATAGCTTACCTGGAACCTGTGGATGAGATCAGGTGCCCTCCCCACTCCCGGCAGCGTTTTATGCATATTACCGTCTGCATTATAACTTTGTGCTCATGTGCCTCTCACTCCCGAAGGACTATGCACTCTAAGCGAATGTCCTGGGTCCATTCATTAACAAAGTCAGGATGAGCACCGATGAGACACAGCACCAGAAGCTCTAAAGGAAGAAAAGCTACAATACGTCAATAAAAGCTGCAGAGGCAATTGGCCGCTGATTCTGTTTATCAGAATGAACCTGTGGGAGGGAGTCAGAGGTGTTTGTGCGAGTGGCCATGCGTAGAGTACGTGGATGTGCTGGTGATGAATTACAAACGTGTTGCTGCTGGTGGATCACGCCAGCACTTAACAGGGAGCCCTCCTCTTGCCTGCAGTGAGCTACCACTCACAAAGTCTGATCCCCGGAGCGGAGCAGCCAGGTACCTGGGAGCTTGCTACAAACGCAGAGTCTCAAACTCCGCCCCAGACTGGCTGAATCGGGATTTCTGAGGGTGGTGTCCCGGCATCTGTGTTTTCACAAGTACTCCAGGGTGATTCTTAGGCTGGTTCCAGTTGGAGAAACATTGTTGCCCCGTGCCTCCTTCTCCAGTCTAGGAAGAACAGATTTGCAGAGTCAAAGAAGACCACAGTGAGAGTTCTCATCTTTTGCAAGGCATTGTCTTAAACACTTTAAGTGTATTGTCTTCTGTATTTCTTGCAGTAATCCCCTGAAGTGGTTACTATGTTCCATTTCATCTTATAGATGAGCAGACAGAGGCCCTGCAGGACTAGGATGAGGTGTGTGAAGCACTTTCCTTGGGAGAGAAATTTAGAAGGGCACCACCAAAAAAACTCAGTAATCAAGATGAGTAATATTTTAATATGTTATTTTTTAGAATCAAAATTAATGCTAATAAATTCATGATGAGCAGAATATCAATAAAGATCGAACGGGCAGAATGGTTACAATAATTTGCCAAGATGGTAGGGTTAGTAAGAAGTAGAATAAAGACTTGAACCCAGGTAGGTTGGTTCCAGAGACCACATGCACAGCCCCCATGCTGTGGACCTGCTGTCAACTAATATCACAAAGTTTTGAGGGGGCAAGGAAAAGTCCAGGCTGAGAAGCGAGCATCACTTGGGCCGAAGGGTTGCCTAGTTGTTATGAACTCATTGGGACCTCATGCAAAAGAACAACAGCAACAACAAATCTAAAAACAGAAGCAGAACATTCAAAGGAGGCCTAAATTTCACTGCTTGGCTGTCCATGAACTTAGGTACAAGCAGGGAAGATTTCCAAAGCTTTCCTCCCAATTTTCCTCTGGCTGACTCCTGCTGGGAGAATCAGTGGGTAGGACTACCCTGCATTCTGGCTGTAGGAATGTGATAATTAAAGTCACTTATAACTGCGGTGCCCTCCTTGGTTCCTCCACCTTTGGAGAGCTCGCTTGAGCATTTCTCTTGCTTACTTCCAAGCTGTGAGATCCTGGCAAGCTGCTTGTCTTAAGGGCTTGTCATTGAGAGCTGGTCACCTAGAATGCCCCAACATGTTTGAGCTGCATTGTTAAGCTACATTGGTATTCTCCCAGCAAAACTGCTCTCCTTCTTTTAGCAAATCAGCATTCTGTGAACATGGTATTTCCTAGCCTGAAAACATTGCACGTTTCTGCTGCTCCCGCCATGATTCTTCCTTGCTTTATATAAATTGACTCTAAGGAATATTTCTGGTAAATGTGTTCATATGTCAGGAGACTGAAATGCAGTTACAAATTGTACATGATATGTTGAAGGAAGCATCAGAGGGCTTAAGGCTAGTTCCTACTTTCTCTCTCTTTAGTTGAGAGAGAGGAGAGGATGTGTTTTTTTACACCTAGAATTTTTGCCAGCCACGTGATATTTAAGGTAAGTGAGAGTTACAAAGTTCAACATTTGAACTTTTACACATTTGAACAGAACTTCAGATAACTGGTCAGTTTCTCTGTCCGCTGTATTTTTTGGTAGCTGTCGTATTATGAAATAAGTTGTTTCTCAGACTTGCTTCTCAGAATTTCGACCGGATGGAGGTCATTTTTTTGGTGACAAAGTAAGTGCTGAATGAGTTTATACTTTTTCTGTGGTTGACGGCAATAGGTGCTCACTCTTTTCACCTTTTGAGTACATACCTTTCCTTTCATTAATTTATGTATCCTACAAATATGTATTGAGTACCTATTAACTAAAATCATGAGGGACAATTACATGGGTAAGCGGCAGTCCCTGCCCTCCAGCGGTTTATAGACTCCCAATAGTCAGGAGATGTAACCGGTCACTCCACTGCAGGGTAGGGCAGACTAAGAAGAAATAGCCTAAATACTTTGGACTTTCAGAGATGAGAGAGACACACCTGGGAAGAATCTAGAAGGAAGCTGCCTTTCAGGTAGGCCATGGATCAGAAGAACTATAAGGGAAAGTGCTCCAGGTGAGGACAACAAAGGCAGAGGGATGAGAAAGGATGGATGGAACATGTTCTAGAAAAGGCAAGTGTCCCCTTAGGTTAGGAAGGAAGTAGAAATTAGATGAGGAATTTTGAACTATATTCGGGAGGCACCAGGGAGCCAGTGAAGGTTTTGTTTTTCCGCAATGATAGGGTAGAAGTAGAGCAATGCTGTTGAGCAGTGCTTTCTGGATTTCAGCGTGCGTTCCCCGGGGATTTTGTGAAAATGCAGGTTCAGGGTCAGTAGGTGTAGGGAGGGGCTTGAGAGTCTGCATTTCTGAGAAATTCCCAGGTGATGCCAGTGCTGTGGGACTACAACACAGGCTTTTAGCAGGGAGGCTTTAGAAATGGGTTGTGATGGGAGATAAACTGGAGCAGAGGAAGCCCGGACAGTGTGAGACAGGGCTCAGGACGGTGGCCCCACAAGAGGGAGAGTAGGTCTGAATTGGAGAAGAGGGATATGTAATGGAAGTCAAATTTGTAGGGCTTGAAAGCTACCTTATGTAGAGAGAGGGGGAGTGTAATCCATTATGTACAACCCTAGCACCCCCAGACTGTGGGGGTGGGTGCTGTGAGCACACCCCTTCCCTAACACTTTGTGCCATTGTCATCCTGAACTACCTACAAAGAGTTGGTAAGCTGTCTGGGCCTGGGTCATTTTGCTGAATCTGAAAGAAGTGGTACTGTCTCTCTCCATCCCCTCACCAGGCTAGCTCCTACAGAACCCACAGGACTCCAGTCAGGTATTACCTCTTCCTGGAAGTCTTCCTGGTGCCCTATACCACCCCCTTTTCCCAGGCTGGATTAGGTATCCCTCTGCACTCCCACAACATCCTGTGAGGTCTATATCAAAGCAGTGTGTGCTCAGATTACATACCTGTCATTGACTCTGTGTCTCTTGAGGGCAAGGGTTATCTCTTTCAGATTCGTGACCCCAGCATTCCAACATAGTGGAGACCCAATCAGTGTTTGATGAGTGAATGGGTGAGTCATAAGGAAGAGCAAAGCTTTTCTAGCCACGGTGGCAATGGCTTTTGTTTTTGTCATTGTTGGTAAGATAGCAAAATAGAAAGGACATTGTGTAGACATTGAATTAAACTTAGTTTGATACATGGTAATTTCAAGGTGCAGAATATATCCAAGTAAAGCTATCCAGCAAGTAGTTAGAAATTTCAAAATACAGCTAGAAGACTATTCTGAACTGGCTACGATGGCTTGGGAGTCACATGCGCAGAGGTGACGTTAAGAAAAAGGTAGGGGGTCAGATAAAGGCAGAGGGGGGTCTAGAGAGTCAATCAGATGCAGGGGGAGACAAAGGGAGAGAGACAGTGAACAGAGAAATGGAGACAAGAGTGAGACAGGGGTAGACAGAGACAGATTGAAGGCAACAACTTTATCCTTCACTTTTGAAAGCCTTCCTTTTGTTAGACCCAACATGAGGCAAACATTGGGTGTATTGCATGTCATGGCACAGGGGCAGTGTTAATCATGGGGTACTTTAGGAACCTGCAAGAGGGAGAGTTTAAAAGGGAAGAAGTTTGAGATACCCAACCCTGAGTGAGACCTATGTGTGAGGTCAGGATTCAAAAACTGACTTCATATCCATGCAGCACAGGCCTGTTTTATGCCTTTCTAGCTTTCTGCTTGCTCAGAATCCCGTTCATCACAATGTAGATGACTTTAAAGCGTGGCCCTGGCTCTCTGTCCCTTGCTTTCTGAATCACTTGATGAGATAATCTAATCAGCACACACACACACACACACACACACGTTCTGCCTTCTGTCAGGTAGCCTGTGAGCATTTAAGAATTATAAGACTTTTCAGGCTAGAAGGCCATTTACCTCCCTTCAGATATGACCCCCAACATTTCATCCTGAGCAGTACATCAAAGAGAAAGAAGTATCCAAATGCAGGCCGGTGGACACCGCTCAAATCATAGTCTGGGTCAGCACCTACAAGGCCTTTAGACAGAATGATCACATCCAAGCTTTTTTTGCCCCTTGTTGCCCAAAGCAGCATTTTAACAGACTTCTATTGTGTTTTTTTCCATTCAGTTCACTTAGAGGGTGACATTTTGCCCTCAAATTCATATGCATAGTTGCTCTTAGAGATGTTCAGAGCTACATTCCTGACAAAATCAGACCTTCTGTTTTATCTGAAACAACCCCCCAAAGAAAATCATTGGATCTAAATGAACAGAACAATTCTTTATGTCCATGGGAGACAGGCAGACAAAACCCAATAAAACTGAAGAAAGAAAGAGACATGGCGATGATTTGTTTTTCATAATTACTTATTCAGAGTAGAAAGGAACAGGGGAAGAAGGTTCCTTTTAACATGTCTCAACGTGACGGATGAGGTGTGCTCGTCATGTGTGTGCAGGAGAGATGAATGCGGGCCAGTCTTGTTAAAGGAGATGGTGCACGCTGGGCGGAGATCTGTTTCTATCTGGAGCGCTGGAGATAAACACCAGGCGTTTTACTCCTCATTTTCATTATGCATAAAGCCCCTCGCTGTCCTCTCAGAGTGGCAGGTGATGTGACTAGCATGCATCAGACCTTTCTTTTCTATGTCCTGTAGCGAAAACAATCCCCTTTTCAAGACACAGAATAGGAGTGCCCCAAATGCGTGTTTTCCTCCTAACAATACTCCCCAAATGTGGATGTGATAGATTTGGAAATCATACTAGAGTGCAAGAAACCTACTTGTTCCCCGAGTTCATTTTCTCCTCCTTGTAACTCAGTCACAAAGTTTTCTTTGGTGCAAAACTTGCTCAAGGAGAATCCCAGCCAAAACTCAAGGGATCAAAAGAAAGAAGGAAACTTTTGGTGAAACTAGCTTTGTTTCTTCACTTATGCGCAAAGGATCGACAAACTTTTTCTACCTAACACACGCAGCCTTTGCTCACAGAGCGTTGAATCGAACAGATTCTGACTTGAGCTATAGAAGCAATAAATTGGATCTGTGGTTAAAAAGGAAAAGCTAACAATATAATTTTTCACATATCTGAGTAAGGGAGGGTTTAATGCATTCATGAATCACTTCCTAAGGCTATTATGAATTCAAGGATAAAGATTTTTAAAAAATGGTAAGTGTGGGAAGTATGAGAGTAAGGATTATGCCATCAACTTGTATGCCCCTAAGTTATAGTCATGTGAGGACCCAGCTTGTGTCCTAAGCCATGTGAATATGTAAATTAAAACGCTGGGACTGGGGGATCACTGGGAGAGTATAGTCCAAGTTGCTCATTTTATAGGAAAGGAAGTATTGACAAAAAAGTTTAGCTATATATATTACCCTTCCTTTGAACTGGCAATTATTAAATTCTTCAAAGCTTTTTAAATTTCTTTTTAAATCCCCCCCTTTGTAAAAAAGATTTTATTTATTTTAGAGAGAGGGAGAGAGCACAAGCATGGTAGGCGGAGGGGCAGAGGGAGAAGAGAATCTTTTTTTAAAGATTTTATTTATTTATTTGAGAGGGAGAGAGAGAGCACGAGAGGAGGGAGGATTAGAGGGAGAAGCAGACTCCCCGCTGAGCAGGGAGGCCCATGCGGGACTCGATGCTGGGACTCCACGATCATGAACTGAGCTGAAGGCAGACACTTAACTGAGCCACCCAGGCACCCTGATTTTGTACCTTTAATGAGGAAGTTTTGACATTAACTCACACATGTGTATTCTACAAATGGTTTTTGAATAAATAAAGAATAGAGAGGACATGATCTCTCCCCTGAAGTAACTCAGTGTTTGACCCAAAGTGTCACGATCCTCAGGAAACCACAGGGCTTTTCATTTTGAGCAAAGAGTATGCCAAGGTTGATAGCCTGGCACCACTTTCCTTAACACGTCCACATTAAAAATTAGGGCTGCCAGCTGCATCTCTTAGCCTGTAAAGACTCTCAGAAAAAAAATCTGTAACCGACAGCATGTCCAACATGGAACTATTTCTCTCCTACACACACAAATGGATGACTGGGAATCCTCAAGCTCGGCTGACACGGTCTCCCTCACTGCAGCATTTGAGGTGTCCCTGTGGTACGACAGGGTCTGTAGAAAATCTGGATGCTGCCATTTACTGAGTACCTACCTCATGACAGGTGGTTTATACATACGTCTCATCTGATCTTCAAAATAGCACCACGATGTGGGGCTGTGCCCACCACATTGTTGAAGACACGAGGGGGCCCGAAAGTTTAGGTGACAGAATCCCACAGCTGGCAGGTGAGAACTCAGCCCTGTCTGACTCCAAATTCCATGGTTTGGCCCCTATTCTGCCTCCTAGAGCCACTGCTGATAGTAATATTGTATCTCGTTCTTCAAAGTGATTTTAACTGTGAGCCAGGAGTAAGGACAGATAGCAGACCGTCCTGGAGAATGGGTTCTTCCCATTTTATCTCATCAAATGCTACCAGATCCCATATCCTGTCTGAAGATCCACAGAGATGAAAGTCCCTAGAAGAAACCTGTCTGGCTGCCTTCAAATCGTGGTGAAGCTTCCGCTACCCGTAACTCGAAGGTTTTCACCCTGATGGTGGTCCTGCGTAAGACGCCACCCAAACATGGGGATTTGCAAGTGCCTAGCTTTTCCTTCACCGTGGTTAGGGGAGTGTGTTGAAAGTCATCCGTATTTGATCATACACCACATCTGTGTGTAACACACTGCTCTGATAGCAGTCCCTCACATTTATATATAAGCACACAATTATTTTTTTTTAAAAAGCCCTGACACAGCACGATTTTGTCAGGGTGATCCCTTTTATAGACCAGGAGACTGAGCCTTAGCAAGGGACAAGTGACAGGTTCCACAGCTAATACGTGGAAGGGACAGGAGCAGAACCCCACATCTCTTAACTCCTAGACAAGTGTTCCCCCCACTTATGCCAGGCAGTTGAAAATTCCCAACCTTATCATGTGCTTCTCATCTTTTCCCTGAAAAATCACAAGGCAGCATGATGTTATCTGGCCTATCACTGTAAATATTTTAGCATTTAAATGAGGAGGAGAAATGAAGAGAGAAAATGTTTCTGTAGAGATTTTTTTTGCAGAGATAGGGTTCTTGGTCTCCATCCAAAGCTCTTCAGCATTTAATAAGACTATTGTCCACAAGTTGGTACAGGGTTTAGCAATGAGCTGGTAGCTGTGTGGCTGTCCCAGGCTCCCTCCGGGTCCCCAGGGGCGAAGAGGAAGCAAGGCTTGGTGCTGGGAGAAGCTGCCTTCAGGCCCTGGCTCTAAGCTGCCTGTCGCCCCTGTCCTCCTCAAGCTCTACGGGCTTTGAAACGTGGGTAATAATTCCTGTTTTGCCCATCTCGCAGAGCTGTTTTCAAGACTCCAGTGAGGCAATGTATTGAAAATTCCTTCAAAACCATTCGTATTACATGCCATGCAAACATAAGGGATTATTATTAATATTATTAGTGGATCACAGATTCCATGGCACTGAGAAAACAGCGGAATTAAAAGAATGTAGTACACTGGGAGCTTGTCAGCACAGCCTTCACTCTAAGTTACACTGACTTTTCCTCAGTCGTTCTCTCCAATCAGAAATGGGGGAAGTATTTATGCTAAAGGCTTGTATGGGAATAAAATGAAATGTCAGTGAAGGACCGAGAGTGGTACTTGGTATATGTCTGGCCCCTTTTCCGGAACCTCCTAGGTTGAAACCCACCTCATCAGAGAGCCTGTCTGATGACCCCAAGGAGGAGCGCAAGGGTTCTTCTTATTTGTTACTATTTCTGTCCTTCTAGGTTCACTCCACTTCCTGGAAGGCCCCAGTAACAGTAGAGCTATTCATCAGAGAGCAAGCCCATGGCTCCCTCTCTCCAAAGGTCAGCTGCATGGGGGTTGTGGCACAAATATTTGGGGAATTATTTAGTGATTTAGGGCCCAATATCAATGGGACTGAGCTGATTAACTTACTTCCTCCACAGAACCCACTGCCACCACTATACTGGTCCCAACCTACTCTCCCAGCCTCCTTCCCCTCAAATGGCCCTCGTGCTGGACTTACTGGAAGACTTGCCCAGAGCTAAGCACGCCAGCCAGCCCTGGAATATAAACACAGATTCTCTTTTTTTCTCAGTAAGCATTCTTCTTAGCCATGTTATGAGAATCCTTCTCTAGCCATATATGTTTGTTTTAGGCCCCTGGAAGCCTTAATTATGGTTCCTCAGCACCCGCCCAGCAGCCCACTTTCAGTTGCTAATCACTTTACCTGGTCGGTGAGAGGCCTTATCAGTTAGGTTGCAGAATTGAGAAGAGAACTGAGCTCTGAATGGAAAGCCCAATGCTCCTATTTCCCTGTCACAGTTTCTGCCCTGAAATTAGGAGACCCTTATTAGCCCATCATTCCATTCTGTCCTGTTCCTTCACTCTCCCCAGCCCTCCCGAGGGAGAACATCAGGATGACATTCAGGACAATTGCACTAACCTCTTCAAACACTGCAGTAAGGTGTTTGAAATAAAATGTGTAATTATGGTAGTGGAAAGCTACATCGGATTCCAAACAAACCTCATGCTCCCCCGGCTATAATTAGAGAGCGAGGTTTGCAGCACACATTTTCCCATGAAAGCCAGTTCACGTGAGGCTTCTGCTGTTTGAGGGGGCTCCTGGAGTTGGAGACTGTGATGAATGATGCCACATCGGCCCCCTTCCCGATTTGAAAGACTGTCTGGTATCCTTCATAGAGTCTACCAGCACAAAATATGGGCAAGGAACGCATGTTCGGGGTTTGGGATGATAGTTTTCTGATTTATTTGTCTCCGAACGGTGGCAGATTAGAAACAAGGAAGGAAAGTTACAGACACCCACAGAAACCCACAGACCAGAGTGTGCAGAAGTAAAAACTGTCTCTTCAACGCTGGCTGAGCCTAAACGAGAAACCCTTGCAGCTTTGAATAAAATTAGATATTGTTTTGAATAATCTCACAGGTCCCTGCAATTTACAATCCACGATAACAGGAGTAGAAGCGAGGTGACCAGGGGCTGCAAGGCTTTCCTATTTTGAGGACCGTCCCTGTGAATCCTCTCCAAATGTGAATTTCCCCACTGCCCTTGGAGGGCTTTTGTAATTAGGCATATTTAGCTGTACCATGTTATACTGCTACAGGAAGAATCCCATTTGTCAGCAGTTTTAAACTTTGCTAAATAAAGGCTTATTGGCAAACGGCAGCGAACACTCTGATAATGACCCAACTTTAGAAAACACACACCCTGCTGTGTTGTATTCAAGCCACAGTTCTATTGAAATAAAAAAGAGAGACAATGCCTGCTTTCAGACACTAGAAATCCTTTGTATTCCAATAAAAGTCTAAATTAATGTTTTAAAAGGTTATTGCTATTTTTTCCCACTTAGCTGGCATCATTTATAAGTCTTATTTAGACAAGGTCCTACATTATTTTACTATTTCTTTTTGCACAAAAGCTAGTATTTGATGGCGTTAGATCATCAGCTTCTGGTTTTCATTAGACAAACCTGAAATACCCTATTATTAAGATTAAACAAAAAAATAGTTGTTTTCTTATTCCGAAACCTATTATTTTGAGGCTACTCTGACCAGAGGAGAGTAAATCAGCTTTGCAAAACCTGACGGAGAGATACTTCAAGAGGAGCAGCATAACCTCATCAGCGCTGCATTTAGGTTGCTTTTGTATATGTGGTCCCTTCCTGGTACTGAGCATGGGAAAGAAGGATGATTTAATTCTTTGACGTTTGCAATACTTTATTATGAAAGAACTTTCGAAGTGCAAAACATATGGCAACATACCCTGTTTGCCTAGGTAATTTATTCAGCATCCTGGGGAGGAGCTCCTGAGAATCCACAGTAAAACGCCACTCAGACCTAGGGTTATGAGGTCTTCCGTCTCCATGTCACTTGTACTTAGTGTGGTTTTACTCAACAGAAGTCACAGACTGAGCCATCCACAAAGTGGGGGGTAGCCACGGTGGCCTAATGGGAAAAAGAAGTCAAGTAGCAGTCACAAATTAGGACTAACCATCCTACCCATTTCAACAGGAACCCTAGCCCCCTCTGATTTCTCCCTAATAAATCAGACATCTCCTATGGACACTTCCTCCTTACTCTTACTGCTCCATCGGACCTTAACTTAGAAGTCATCTCTCCAGGACACCTACCCCAGCCTACCACAGAGAAGTGAGGCGCCCCTCCCACGTGCTTGCAAACTGTAATAATCCTAATCCCACGGGGATCGTCTCTTGGACTTGTTGCTTTCTCACACTGGACTGTGAGCAGCATGATGTTAGGGACCATAGTTCTTCATTTTTCTGTTTGCTACAGCAAGCCCACGGCATGCCGCATCCTCGGTGTTTCATAGTTGACTAAGGTAATATCTCCTCACCTTAGCTGCCTTGCTTGTCTCATTGCCTTCGCCACTTCCCCCCCGGCTCTGCTGTCAGTTGCTGTCATGCTGGCTCTTGCCGTGCCCAGGCGGCGGCCGCATGGGTGACGTAGGCCAGAGGACCAGCACTGCTGCTGCCCGTGCCGTGTGTTGCCAGGGCTCCCCTGCTGATGCGCAAGGCCCTCATCCTGAGGATGCATCATTTTATCCTTTAGCTTATTTATTCTCTGTGTCTTTGTACCACAACCCTCATTTCTTTTTTTAATTTAAATTCAATTAGCCAACATATAGTACATCATTAGTTTCAGATGTAGTGTTCAATGATTTATCAGTTGCATGTTAACACTCAGTGCTCATCACGTGCCCTCCTTAATGCCATCACCCAGTTACTCCATCCCCCCCACCCACCTCCCCTCCAGCAACCCTCAGTTTGTTTCCTGTAGTTCAGAGTTTCTCATGGTTTGTCTCCCTCTCTGATGACTTCCCATTCAGTTTTTCCTCCCTTCCCCTATGATACTCTGTGCTGTTTCTTATGTTCCACATATGTGTGAAACCGTATGATAACCATCTTTCTCTGCTTGACTTATTTCACTCAGCATAATACCCTCCAGTTCCATCCACATTGATGTAAATGGTAAGATTTCATCCCTTTTTTGATAGCTGAGTAATATTCCAGTGTGTGTGTGTGTGTGTGTGTGTGTGTGTGTGTGTGTATCACATCTTATTTATCCATTCATCTGTCAGTGGACCTCTGAGCTCTTTCCATAGTTTGACTGTTGTGGACATTGCTGCTATAAACATTGGGGTGCAGGTGCCCCATCAGATCACTGCATTTGTGTCTTTGGGGTAAATACCTAGTAGTGTAATTGCTGGGTCATAGGGTAGCTCTATTTTTAACTTCTCGAGGAACCTCCATACTATTTTCCAGAGTGTCTGTACCAATTTGCATTACAACCTCATTTCTAGAATATTCTAGTCATGGTCCTCAGGTGGCAGTAGGGGAGGTAATCTGAGGGCCAGAGATCTGCTATTCTCAGAATCACCCCTTCTTCTGTTGGTGCTTCAGACTCCTGTACCTTGGTTCTCATCCCTGAGAATGTGTTTTTTCTCAGGGTACTCTTTGGCTCCTCATTTAAATGGACCTTTGTGGGATTTCCCTTCCCTATTTGCATTTGATATACCCAAATATATCCAATTCTGAGGTGAAGCATAATGGCAGCTCTAGCTGGAGCCTCTCCTACTCTGAAGAACTGTCAGTAAGCAAACTTTTGCTCCCTTGCATTTCAGGAGAGATGTCAAGGGTTCTGGTGGGATTTCCAGGTAAAATACAGGGCATGCAACTAAATTTGAATATATATAAAATTATATATATATATAATTTTAGTACAAGTATGTCCCAAATATCGCACGGGACATTGCTGTACTAAAGAAGTGCTGCACTTCAGCCCTAAACTCAGCACCTCACGAGAAGTGGTAATGACGTTATCATATCATCCTTTATCCCCACATACCTAAGCTTATTATAAACCTTTGAGTATTTAATAACTAATTTATATTTTAATAAAAATATAAATTGTCAACAGTATGGTGAATTCAGGCTGGATGTTGTATGAGTCATACTTGTACTAAAATAATCACACATTGTTTACGTGAAATTCAAATTAACTGGATGGCCTGTATGTTTCTTTGCTATATCTAGCAACCCTAGACCTGAGTCAAAGGCCTTAAACAACCGTTTGAAGGACAGGGACAGCGATGTTCCCAGTGTGTCCCTAAAATGACAGTTCCTAGGGTGACCCTTGATGGAACAGATGGGACCATCAGGTGTAGGTGGCCTGTTGAACCAATAGGCTTACCGAGAGAGACTTCTTTCTAGGTCCTAGAGGAAGGGCAAGTCACCTAAACAGCAGTCTCTGCACTCTGCATATGTCTTAAAATACCCATGTAAGACATGGTATTTTAAATGAAAGATCTTTGGAGAAATACTGAACCACAGAATGAGAAAAGTCTGGAGGCTCCCTCTGGCAGCTTTCCTTCAGGCTGTCTCAGAGTGGAGTTGAGAGGCGCTATTTGACAGACGAGGTCTGATTTAAAATCAGAAAAACTCAGGGAGTAGCTTCTGAGATTGCTCAGAGGGAATCCCAAATCCATAGTCTTATCTTCTGCTCTGCATTCTGCCCTCGGGATTGGCTTGGAACCATCTCAGCCTGTTCCTGTTGGGCGGAAGTTGGCACTGCAGCCCCAAACTAAGGATCTCATGAGGGGAGTGATGGTATTTTTCATGTTATCCTTTATTCCTCATCTATTTGGGCTTATTTTAAACCATTGAACATTGGGGGCATCCGGGTGTCTCAGTCGGTTAAACATCTGCCTTCTGCTTGAGTCATGATCTCGGGGTCCTGGGATCGAGCCCTGCATTGGGCTCCCTGCTTCACCCCTCATGCTATCTCTGTCTCTGTCTCTCTCTCTAATAAATAAATAAAATCTTAAAAAAATAAACTGTTGAGGTTTGAATAACTAACAAGAAAAATATAGATTGTCAACAGGATGGTGAAATCAGGCCAGGACAAGAATGTGAAAATCAGCTCACATAACAAGGTAGACTCTTCATTTTCTTCCCTCAGTCCTGGCTTTTGTGTTTGCCACGAGTCTGACAGAGTCCCAGATGAACCATGCCAATGCCTGGGCACTTGTAACAAAACAAGAGGAGATTAAGAGGGATGAAGTCATCCATGCAGGCAAGGAGCAATTAACCACATGAAGAAAGTGAAACATCCTCAATGATAAACCTCAGCAGCAATTTACTCAGGTTTGGGAACTTTTTGTTCTGAAGATTTTTAGTAAGATTACCCAGTTTTCTGCAGCTTCCTTAGTTCAATAGACTTTTTTTTTTTTTTTTTAAGACAGAATTATGTAGTCCTTACTGCCCACATACCCAGGTCTTTCTTGCATCATAGAGATTAGATGTGGGTTGAAAGAACGGGAATAGGCAACAGAGACAGAAATTTCAAAGGTCCTTGATGTTTGTCCTTGCACGAGCATTTCATATTATTTTGGTCTTTGTCGTCATCTGGCATTGGCCTGAGAGATGGAGCTTCTGTATTGTTGTTCTGAAAGACAATAGTTGCGGCTGACAACATGATATGACTAGGTAAAGGGAAGATGTAGCCCCAAAGTCTGATCCCCTGCTATCAAATTACCTTTCTCTAGGGTCCAAAGATTCTTGTGGGGCTCCAGTGTGGCTCAGTCAGTTAAGCGTCCAACTCTTGATTTCAGCTCAGGTAATGATCTCAGGGTCATGAGATGGAGCCTTCCATGTGGCTCGGTACTAAGTGTGGAGCCTGCTTAAGATTCTCTCTCTCCCTCTGTCCCTCCCCCACACCCTCCTCTCGTGATTCTTTTTTTTCTTTAATTGAAGTGTAGTTGATGATTCTTATGATTCTTGGTAAAGAATTTAACGTAGTTGGAGATTGGTAATTCTCTCTTACATACAAAGAAAGAGGAATTGTTATTTATTCAATATTTGGGATAGCAGCCATTAGACACCACAGTCTTTTAACACAGATGGTGGGCGATAGGCCTAATGTATCTGTTTGTATACAAATTTGTGTTAGCAGAACTATTTTGGTCCATAGTACATTACAAACAGATATGAAAGAAAGTTTTGTGAGAACATGGTTCTGGCATATTTCCCTTTCATGGAACTATAAGCATCAAATGACTTACTATAGGCAATAAAAGTTGCAAAATAATTAAATAACTGTTTTCAATAATGCTGGAAGTTACTGTATGAAAAAATGTAACCAACTACTTTTTACTTCCTTGGGATACTGAAGAGAAGACAATTTAAATTTTAGAATGAGTTGTGAAATCTCTTTGCTATGAGCATTTTATCGTAGAGGCCAAGAACCTTTGCCAAGTGTTTGAGAAGGGTAGGGAGGGGGCTCAGAGATACAGATCAAGCACCTAGGACAGTGTAATGTTTTCAGGAGGATTCATTGGTCCCACTGTTCTCTAACTAGAAAACTTCTTGATGCCTCCCTGGACTTTGGTTCAGAGGTTCTTCAGCTCAAACATTTCCCAGTGAGGATGCATTATCAAACCCAACCCCAGAGGTTCACCCCAGCAACATTATTCACCAACTCCCCCATCTTTCTCAACCTCCCCTGAACACTGGCTGACCACGTGGGGGTAAGGAAAACAGGAAGACTGAAATAAGATCTCCCATTAGCAGCCATTAGGAGCTCCACATTCATAGCTCAGCAGCCACTGAAATAGATTTTTCATAAATTTCCTGAGTAGCCTTGTGGAACACAAGATAAAGAGCAGTTATTTTGCTCCCTCTTTTACAGATGGCATAAATAACTTCCTTTGGCCATAAGCGTTAAAGTTAGGAATGGAACAAAAATCTCCTAGTCCAGGGACAGTAACATGAGCTCAGGTGGCTGCCTGGAAATTAGCTCTTGAAGAGAGTGACTAAGGAGCAGGTTTCAGGGACGGAGCAAACTAATATGGGTATCAGCATGGATTACAGTAAAGTGTATTTTTCTTCATTTTTTGAATTCCATTTTGATTCCCTTCATTATCTTGCAGTGGTCACATCTTTGATTGCAACAGAAGGATCTTAAGTCACAGAAAAAGAAGACTCTTGTGTTTTTATTTACCTAGATTAAGGACTTTTCTTTTGACGCTCATAAATCCAAGTTGGGTAACATGTATCATGGCCATTTCCTAATCATTCTGTTCAAAACAGAAATGACAGAGACCAAAGAGCAGTTCCATAGACACTGCCTTGATGAATGTAGGAATATTGTGGGGGAAAGTGTGGAAGGGGGAGTTATTTCATGGAAAGTGACCACCTTTTGATAGGATTGGCCCATAAAAAAGATTGTTAAAAAATGGAAGAACCAAATATCAAAGGCCAGTATATGTAATAATTTTCAGATTTAACCCAATTCAAATTTTATGATTTGCTTATGATAATATACATTAGCCAGATGATTAATATTAACTGTAAACACCCACACAGTTTCCTCCTCCCTCTTCGTCCGACACCCACACGCGTGCGTGCATGCACGCACACACACGTGTAAACACACATGTTGTATGTGTAGTGTTTTAAAATGAAGACTGAATGGTCAGTGAGTTTGTGGCCAGTACAATACTTGTTATTCTTCTTCTATCTGAGTGGCAAGAAACAAAGGAATTCCAAAGCTGAGATCATGTGAGGGAACTCTTTCTGGCTCCCAGTAAATGTGTCCTCCAGTTTTCAAAATGCACAGGCTAAAGTAAACTTAGACTCTTATCCAAAGTCTGCTGAGAAAACAAAGGAATTAGGTTTTCCCTAAAGATTTTCGTACACCAGTCAGATTTGCTCCTTTTGATCCAGGCATATTAAAGACAGTAAGAGAAATTTAGTTTGGGGAATTACTATTTTAAACAAAGGCCAAAAGCAGTGGTGTCTGTGAAGTCTTCTCATTCCCCTCCAGTAACTGAGTGCAAGGTAATTGGAATTCTGTTTCCAGTGAATACGGTTTATACGATTTCACCCTACAATTTAGTAGTATGTCCTTTAGACCTGATTTCTATGATATTGAAGTATATACAACATTTCCCCTCCTTTTAACCCGGCTTCTACTGAACAATTTTCTGTGTATGTGAGATCTGCACCATGGGCTGCCTGAACTCATATGGAAAATTGACGGCACTGAATGAGAATTGTTGTAGTTAAGCTTCCCTGATGGCACTTTTTAAAAACAGCAGTGGAAAAAAATAACAGGGCACCAGTCAGATGTGATTTTTGGCAGACACTTCACTCAAGCTGCTCAGGGTATCCCCAGAAATTATAAACCCTCAAAGGTGTTCAGGGTACAGTAAATAAAGCAAGATACAATTATTTTAATGTTCATCCTCTGGATGCAGTTCTCTTCTCCGCAAGTCTGTAGTAACATGGATTTCCATCTGAGTGAAAGGTCAGCTTTGAAGTAAGTGTAAAGTTATTTACAGGAAATGAAGCAGAAAGCAGGCTTTCACGCATTTTGAAATGTCTCTATTATTCAGGAGAAAATGAACTGTGTCATCAGTCCGAAGAAAAACAGATGCCTACCTTATACTAAAGTTAAATAAACACCTACCATACGAGAAGTATGCCAGTAACTCTGAAATTTGAAATTCACCGAGGTCTGTTTTCCCCAACTTTGCATTGTGCAAGCAGGAAATAAACAAGTGTGAATTAAGGTTCTCAGTAAATATGTAGCAGTTGTAGTTTGGGGGGAGATGGGGAAGACTGCCAAGAAGAGATAATCATCACGGGCTTTTTTTTCCCCCAATATGGGATGCTAACTAGACATTTGTGATAACTACATAATCAACAACATCTTTAAATATTTAATTTCTTGTCAGTTGTTATCTAAATTGACTTCAACTCATGTTTATGTAAGTGTGTATGTATTCCATATATACATAGAACTAGATCTGTCAGAAGGAAGTGGCAAATTGAAGCAATTAGGTGGCTCATTCTGCAGAGGAAAAGGAGGAAGAGGAGAAACCCGATGGTGAGGAAAAGGAAAATTGAGAAAATTGTAACTTACCACATTGATTTATATTTAGATGTAGCTTGGACTTCCTCAAATGATATGTGTTGGACTCTAAGTCTTGGACTCCTTCCTACTTCAGAAAATGGATTCCTAGCTATGTTGAGATGGTCACATACTTAAGTGAGTTTCACTGGCACCTTAGTGCAGGACGTCTCAGTTCCATGTTCGTCCTCGCTTCATGGGATTAGTGGCCAAAGCCTAGTTCATAAGTAATAGAGTGCAACAGATATCCTCTAAGGACCGACTATGTCCCAGACCCTTAGCGAGCTGTAGGGGGTCCACCCTTCATTTTGCTATAACCTGTAAGGTGTTTTGTTATGAAAAGGATCCTGTAGTCTGATGCCCAAAGTAGTAACAGAAAGGTAAAATGCAGTACAAAACGTCTGGCTTCTATATTCTGTGGCCTGACACCAGAGTCTCCTGAAATCAGGTGGGTGTGCTGGGATTAATTGGGCCAACAGACCAGACAGGTGATTCTCCAAGGTGCTGTGGCAGGAAAACACTATCCCACAGTGGCTGAACACTCAAACATTAGGATCAAGAAGACTTGGGTTTCAAGGCATGCATCTTTCATCCATTCTTCCCCACATCCCAGCCCTGGCCACCACAGAGGGAGAATCACATTGTTCAGAGGGTGGGTGCTGTGATTCAGACATGTGTGTCAAGGTCAGGGGTGAAGAGCACCACCATGAACAGCAAGCCAGAAGAATCAGGCCTCCGGGGGTGGAAAGGAACTTGCCAATTCTCATTGGACATAGAGCTGCACACATTATAAGAAAAGCTGATCTTTAAGCAAGTACTCAGTTACCTTCCTGTCCCCAGCCCAAACCATAGAATCACCACCACTGTTTCTAAAAAGTTAAAAGGATGTGAATTGAAACCTTGTTTCTGCCACCTACTAGCTGAGTGAACTTGAGAAAATTATTTGACATCTCTAAGTACCAGCTCCCTCCTCCCCTGTAAAGGTGTAGTAATAGTAAGACCTAACTTATAGGCTTGGCATGAGGATGAAATGCGATTGCGTGCGTACATTTTTGGTGCTGTATCTGGCATCGGTAAATGTTCAGTAAGTGCTGACCGTTATTATCACCCCTCCGTCTGACCTGACACCCTGCAGGGCCTATGGTCCTAATGCCTTGCACATGCCTGAAACCCAACTTTTAGAAGGAACCCTGGCTGTTTATTCTAATACACGATATAGTGGCAAATAAGGAAACAGCAGTCAGTGGTATTTGTGACTTTCCATGGTAACCATTTCTGTTTACCCCTCTTAGCTGGAGGAAATAAAGACAGTATTGGCTGAATTAGTTGGAACATGCCATTCAGTTCTTACCACAATGTGGTAAGTAAGAATAGGGAATGTAATTATAAAACTTCTATGTATCAAGTACTTGGAAACGTCAAACAGAATTTGGGGAAAAGAAGGATAGATTAATTTACATATAGCAAAACTTGGTTGACTCATTTTTTATTTCAGTATAATATTTGGACAAGAGTTTGACTGACTTTAAATATATAAGAAGCATGATCTTCTAAAGCAAATAATTCCAGAACCTTAAAGGCCCTGGAACCTTTAACCTGGTAAGGGAGGAAGATCATAAACAAGTAAGTAAATACATAAAGTATTTCTAGTTTGTACTCAGGGCTCTCAAGAGGATAAATAGGGCCTTGTGTCCTGCCACTTACTAGCTGTACGATCTTGAGTAAGTCAGAGGTCCACAGAATAATAGAATTTGAAGCCATCTCAGAGATCCATTATGAAGCCTTTTTGAACTACAAAATACTAAACAAACATGATTATTGACAATACCAAATTGTAAACTGTTCTTACCTGGTAATATTAGCAGCCTTTAAAGACTTCTATTTAAATACTCATATTTCTCATTTGAAAGGCAATAGGTCCCATAAAAATGTAAAACCCACTTCATTAGATATTCTATATTCTAATATTTTCATCATTTAAAACTGGTTTCCTGTCAAATGGACTGACCTAGGTCTTTCTTAGGGGTAAGAATCAAGGTGTATAATGATTGTACGAGCTAGCACTCATAGGCAGATGATTGAGGAATAACAGATCTGAGTGCTTCTGAAACATTAAAATCAACAAGAATATAATAATGATGATGAATAAAAAAATAAGAAAATGTGACAAATATTTAATTTTTAAAATGTACTGAGCTCCTTTTTCCCAGGTGGCACTCAACAAAAATTGAAATCAGAATAGAGACCTCTAGGAAACGGAGAGAACAACATATTTATTTCATTATTAATAGAACCGTTAACCGTTTCTTGTAATGGCACTCTTGTAATTTTCTCGTATGCTCAATACTGAAATTAAAAGTATTTCCATTTGATAGGAAATATTCCATTTAACATCAAATACATTCCTATCTTCACTCCTCTTCATTTAAAATTCTGAGTGTAATCTCATATTCACAGAGCTTAATTAATGTCTGTGAAATGCTTTAAGTACCTTGGATGAAAATGATTAAGAAACATCTTTATCCAGGAGAGCCCACTTGAGGCTGTTTTGTCTTACAGATCTTGTACCTCATACCTCCTAGCAGGATATCATGCCTATAGAAGGCACTCGTTATATATTTTTGAATGATATATAATCCTTCAGTAGTCAAATTTCAATTTTTACTCTAATATTTTTTCCATAGGCATCACAGAGTAGCAGCATCTTGGGCATGCTCATCATGTCTCAGGATTTAATGGAAGGTTTGTCAAGGCTTCCAGAAATAATTCACACTACCAAACACAGAAGAGACTGATGTATAAACCCAAATACCAATTGGGAACTTCACAGTGAGAACTGTCACATATACCCAAATGCACTGATGAATTTATCTTTTCTTATATGTAGGGAGACAAATTACAAGCGAAGTTAGATAAGGAATCAGAGCGATGGTATTGGGTAGAAACATTGCCGTGTCTCTTGTTGGAAAGGTAAAGCAGGCTATATCCATCTCTCCTATGGGTTTCCGTGTGCAGAGTGGCTGGTAGCTCTGTCTGTGGACAAAGCTGGGACATGGAACACATTACTGTTCTTTGAGATCCCCTTTTTTTGTTGTTGTCATGCTGACCATTCATGTAGTGTCTCTTCAAAGCGGGTAAAATCAAATAGTTAGACTATAACTTTACATGTAAAAAAAACAACTATATTCTCCTGCTTATACCTGACCTCTAAGATTGGAAGGTGCTTGACGCTAAAGTAGACTCACTAAGGCGTGGACTCTGGCAAACTAGGGTCTTTCTTGTTCACCTCTGAATCCTTGGCACCTTGCAGAAGTTCTGCCACACAATAGGTCCTCGGTAAATATCTGTAGAAGAAAGGAATAAATAGGTAAGTTACTATTACAAATGCCTGACCTCATTCTGTATATTCTTTTTTCCCCTAAGTTCCTACTCAGAGGCTTACTTTTTTGGAGATCTTTTTCTGTAAGTGCCATGGGTGAGAGCAAAATATGTATATGTACATGCTATTAAGTACACATTCTTCTCCTCTGCCGAATATATGATCCTTGCCTGCTAGGCAACTTTAACCTTAAAATGTACAATTTATTGGGTTTTAGTATATTTTTTAGTATATTTTAAAAATTGTGCAATCCTCACCACCGTCTAACTCCAGAGTATTTAAAACCCCATGCCCCTTTCTTTGGATTCTTGAAACTACTAATCTACTTTCTGTGAATTTGCCTCTTCTGAGTATTTCATATAAATGCAATCGTAAATACAGAGTCTAGCTTGGAGAATGTTCCACGTGCCCTTGAGAAGACTCTGTGTTCTGCTGTTGTGCAGGGTGTTGTGGACACATCACCGAGGTTTAGTTGGTTTCCAGTGTCATTCAAGTCTTCTGTTCTCTGGTTGGTCATCTGTTTAGTTATTCTATCCATTATTAAAAGTGGGGTAATGAAGTTTCAAACTGTTGTCATTAGATTGTCTGTTTCACCCTTCTGTGGGTTTTTCCTTTGTCTATTTTGAGTCTCTTTTTTAGGTGTGTATGTGTTTATAATTGTTATGGCTTCTAGACGGATGAAGCCTTTTATCATTCTTTGCCTTTGCCTTTACTTATGCTGCTCTCTTTCCCAGGAATGTCCCAGGAATATCTTTTCATCTGTACTTTACTGAAGTTGTACCCATTCTCCACGACACATCCATGCTGTTTATTCTGGAGTAGTTCTAAGTCTGCTAGTTCTGCTCACTCCTGCTTTCATGTATCTTTATCCCTGTTATGGGATCTGTGTTTTTGTCTTTCTACTCTTAATTCAAGAGACTGTTGTACCTTTGTATCCACTCCATACCCATGATGGTAGGTGTTTAATAAATATTTCTTAACATCAAAAAGAGAGTAGCCTTGTTTTGAGTGATCCTAATGATTGGTGTAAGATAATAGGTAGAAGTCACAAGGAAATGTATTTTAGAGTTAAAGAACCTTAACATTTTTTTTCCCCTTGTGGAGGGATCACAAGCCTTGAATGGAGGGATGGCAGATGTTCTAACCTCAGCAAATTATTCTTAAATGCAACTGAAATCCAAGTTAAAGATCTTACTTCATTTTTCATGTGCCTGGATTTAATCGTTTCTCCAAGATTAAAACAGCAAGCCATGGTACATATCATGGCTTGGCAAACTTAGAGCATTTTGGAATCTTCTTACTTTCCCCTCTCTAACTTCTTGCCAAATGCAAGATTGTGATGCGGCATGAAGTAGAGAAAGCTGTTGAGTGAGGAAGAAGAAAAAAGTGTCACATATCCCTCTTGGGTTTCTGAGCCATGTTATGATTTCACTAGAAAAATGACATTCTGTTGGAAGTCCTCTTAAAAAAAGGTTCTGTGGCTTAGTGATGTCGGTGGCTCCTCTGGTTTAGCTTTCTGCATGAGAATCCCTGCACAGAATTGGCAGCCAACCTCCTCCTCTTTGGAGTCCAGGCAGTCCAAAACTGCATTGTTCCACAAGCTTATGTCTTCTATAGCCATAGGACAATTCATCTGCCCATTATTTTGCTCAGTTATGCTCTTGGAATCATAAACTATCTGGGATATTACAAACTTGAGATAATCACTTTGTACTCCTCAGTGGCAAGAAGATAACATCCATTACATTCAGTAGTTCTTCGAGTTGGCTAATCATTGGAACCATCTGGAGAGCTTTAAAAATCGCTAATAGCTGGGTCCCACCCCCAGAAAACTTAGTTTAGTTTATCTGGATGGCAACACACCTGTCAGGACTTTCAAGTTTCCCTAGATGATTCTGATGTACAACTAAGGATGCAAACTAATGATCTATAACAGTGGTTCTCAATGTATGGACCCGCAGCAGCAGCATCACCTGAAAACTTGTTTGAAAAGCAAATGCTAAGGCCCCACCCCAAACACTAAATCAGAAACTGTGGGGGTGGGGCCCCAGTACCCTGTTTAAGAAGCCCTGTGGGTGATTTTGATGTCCTCCAAAGTTTGAGAACGACTGGTCTAGAATGAAGACTTCTCTTTACTCATTTTAAGAATGTTTTTTTGGAAAGGGTAAGTAGGAGTTGAATCAACTCAGTGCGTGGGGGGCAGGGGTGTTCCCTTTTACAGGCTGGTGTAGAGTAATGTGAATCTCAAATTCTTACAGAGTGGTTGCCCTACATTCCCTTTTTCCAAGTATAATACTTGGTAAGTCTTCAATTAAATACCGTCTAGTGTATTTGTACCATATAGATGGTTAATCTAGATAATGTATAGCACATCACCCTACCAAATAAAAAAAAATCCCAACAATGGATTGTCCTAAAAAGATACACCATAATGTAAAATATCAGCTGGAGCCATAGGAGAAGGAGGCTCTATGTTTTCAATAAATAACAATTTCAGACCTCATACCTGTTCTGTATGTTTTTCATCAATGTCACATGTCAGTGGAATTTTGGTTTGCCCTGAGCTGACTGATTTGGTTTTGATTTGTGCTTCATTCATTCTTAGAGAGTAAAGATCAGTCTAATGCTATTTTGCCCTGGGCTGAAGACATTTCATTAACTCCACAGTTGAGTGATTTACTTGTTTATTGTTTGTCTTCTGGTTGGTTGCTGGGTGGTAATTGTCCATTGGAACCACAATGCTGCCAAAGGTGTTGGAGGGGGCTAGGAGAAGCAAGCCCATGGGCCTGATGAATGGGAAGCTGTATGACATCTTGGCGTCAGCCAACTCTAACGCCTTTGTGAGCGAGACGGATCATTTACATGTCAAGCAAGAAGATGGTGTGGCCGCACTTCACAGTTGATATGTGTGATGATTCCACTAAACAAATGATGAAGCAGACTAGGATCTTCCTGCTCAAGATATGATCTGTGGACCAAAACACTGGTATGACCTGGGAGCTCTTTAGGAACCCAGAATCTCAAGCCCCACTTCACACCTGTAGAATCTGCAGGCTAATGAGACCTCCAGGTGACTTGTATGTATGTGAAAGTGTGAGGAGCACTGAAGGTTATTTCGTGTAATGATGTCACTTTTCTTCTCGGTCCATGGAATAGAATGCGCCGCTTCTGAAGCAAGCAGCCTGTCCTTCTCTTCATTCTGACAGCAGGAATAGCTGACCAAGAAAGGAAGTTTAGGTTGAACAAAGGTTTGGTTCATTTTTATAGCCCCTAGAGGAAGAACAATACTATACAGAAGCTGTTAATGATGGGCTGGATTCGAAGGCAGGAATCTGTGCCAAAATCCAAATGTGTTTTTACTCTAAACTTCCCTCCAGATGTCCAGTTATATTGCAGAATTTCCAGCTGGTAAGAACCCCACAGAAATGGCTGGTCACTAAAATATATTTAAATATAAAATATATCCATATTAACTTTATTTTCAATTTCTTCTGCTCTTCTAATAATTTCATTAACTTTCATTAGGCAGCAAATTATTTGGTGCTGATTGAAAATGTCTAGTTGACCTTGATGGAGAGATTTTAGCGGAGATTGTGCTCTGTTTAACAGCTCACACAGGTAACTATGGCAACTCTCCATTTCAGTTATGAACATGTCATACAAATCCTAAGTGAAAACAGCTTCAACCTATCAGTCCTCTTTAATAAGTAATCCAATAATAGTGGGCCATTCAATGCAGAGAAAAGGCTTTCTCTTAACTGTGCAGTAATTGAAGTAGCACCAAGCAGGGAGAGCTGTAGTTGTAACATCATTGGCCGACCCGTTAGCGTGATTTCCCTGTGTGTCGTTCAACAAATAACCCTTCCACCTTAAACAGATGAAGGGAAACCACATATAACTGCACAGGTAATTCTGCACACCTGTACTCTCTTCCGTTCAAGTGAACCTTCCAAAAGGTTTCATGAAACAGTGGCCGTGGCTTCCCTAATTTGCAGATGGAGACACTGAGTCAGCAAGAGATGAAGAGACTGCTTGCTCTCTGGCGGCCTTCAGGAACCATGCTTGAAATCCCTGCACTGGCCTTCCTGCTCCATCCTTCTCTCCTGCGCACCATTTACTTCCCTATGTCCTCACCCACACGCACCACCTTCCAGCTCAGTTGCCTGCTCAGTGGCTCCCCGCTGCCCCACGGTACAGTGCCCACGTGGCATTCAAGGCACGGTCTGCCCCCTGCCTGCCTGGTCCCCTGGTGTAGGGACCACACACCCCATATCCGGTCTCACTGATTCTCAGATATTTCTGGCACTTTTATTCCTTCGTGAGTTCATTTGTGCCCATCCTTACCCTGAGCCTTTGATCTCTTAGTCTCCCATATTGGAATCCGTCTGATCAGCCCAAATGATACGTCCTCTGGGAAGCTCTTCCTCATCACCCTTGTCATAATTAGGGGCTTCCCCTGTCCTCCAGGAACGTGTAGTTTATGCCTCTGTTGCAGCTTTAGCTATGAGCTGACTCCTGTGGGGGTGGGGCTGTGAGCCCCATGAGGGCAGGGACCGCGTCTGTGTTGTGCTGTTCGCAGCTGCATCCTCAGGGCCTCACGCAGAGCTCAGCACATGAGAGGCCCTCGGTCAATATCTGCTGAATGAATGAATGAGGGAAGGTATAAATTAGGTTTATATTGGGTTTGTATCCCAGCCAATCTGCAGCGATTATACATTCCTGTCCACACTATCAAAGTCCTTCCCAGTCTCCAAGGTCTAACTCAAACACAGTATGCTGTCAGATGCCTTCTCCAGTTTTCAGTCTAAGGTAACCTCTCCCCCCAAACCCTAACATGGTACTTGCTTTCTCTCCTACTCCTTTAGCTGGTTTCACTTTCTCTCACAAAATTTTACCTTTGTTTCCACACAGCTTAACATTTCCCCTAGCCTCTAAGTTGCTGCTCACCAAGGGTCACGTCCTGGACCCCTCAGACCTCCCTGTGTAATAGCTCGTACCTCATAGACGCTCACGTATTGCTCACAAGTCCGCATATCAGTAGAAGCATTCCTCTCTGAAGGAAGGCTTTCCTGGTGTCCCATGGAGGGCTCTGCCTGACGTCTGAGCCCCTACTCTGCATGTGCGCTAGAAGTCTCTGTAGGCTGGAGACCGTGGTGGGCCTCTTCCCACCGGTGCAGTCAAACTCGAACCTATGCCCTTTGCTTCCTAGCAGGTAAGCATCCTTTAAAAAATGCTTTGATCCCTTATTGTTCTCTTCAGCCTCATGGCCAGCCTCCCATCATTGCCAGGCCTAATATAGTGCAAGAAAAAAGCCATTCTGGAGTATGACAAGGAAAGGAAAGAGGAGATGATTAAGGGCCTCGTTTTATGCTTCTCTCACTGAAGGACCTTTACTCATTGCCTCTCACTTCGCCATTAGTAACATGTCAAGGGCTGCTGGGGGTCATAAATAACACAAACTGTTCATGACACAGAGAATAGACAGATAGTACTGATTCATTTAGGATTTCATAATGTGTGTGCTGCGCCGTGGAACCCGCCCGCCACCTCCCCCATCTGCAGCCCAGACCCTGGAGAGACTGGATACACAGATGAGAGGGCCTTCTTCGGGAAAATGGGCAATGGTGCAGTTGGGATCAGAACCTGCCGCCACCAGCAGCCCCCCATCATGTTAGAAGCGGCCTTCGTACCTGTCCTGCCCCTTCTCCCAACAACTCCCCCGAAGCTGAGACTTGGAGACCAGAAGTATTTCTGCACCGTGTCAGTGCCGTGTGGCTCAGGGGCCTCACAGCCTAAGGGTCACCCTGTATAAGGCAAAGTGCTGCTGCTCAAAGAGCCATAAACAGCCTCTGTTCAGTGTCTATCTCTCCTCTCTGTTTATTCGCTTCCCTGTCTCCACCACTAGGAATCTGGATAAATAATGAACTTTCCAGGTCATTCAAGGGCAGCTCATTAACCCCCTTAGGAAAAGCCAGCAATGGCATTTCTTCCTAAGTGGTGGCTTAATGGCCACAAGCAGATAATGCTTTATCAAGAGGCAATTGTAGAATAATCATGGGGTTCCTGTGATCGGTAATAACGGACCCAGATCAGGGGCTAAGTGTCCGTTCACATGGCCATCGCCCCTGCTTAACAAGGGTGGCAAGACGGGAAACGAGGAAGCAAGAGAAGCCCAGGGTTGAGAATATCTTTCGACAGCGCCATCTGACTTTCATACCCAGCAGCTTCTTTTAGCAAGCCGTGGAGGGTTTAGCGTTTGATTTCTGGTTTCACATTGACTCTTCTAAGTATTTCTGTGACCTGTGACCCTCCTTCCCTCCCCTGCTCACGTCCTTTCACTAAATGTATGCACACATATGCATGTGCTGCCTCTCTCGCTCTCTCTCTCATTCACCCACACGTTTGACCTGAAACAGACAAAATCATTGTGATGATGAGAAGACCTAGTGTCTATAGAATTTTATCCTTTTAAATGTCCTTAACCACTTGAGTTCGGCCGAGTAGATGTTATGATGGACATTTTACAGATGAGGAACCTGGGGTTGATTTGCTAAGAGATGATAGTGAAGCCGGGACTGAGGCTCTTTCGTTTCTCCTCCTCAGGTGGTCCTCCTGCCAGGCCCCACTGGTGGCAAACCATAAAGAGAGCGCAGGGTGTCCCAACTGGCTTATGCACCGCTCTTGCCAGCCTCACTGTGAGTGCTCAAGGGCAGAATCAGGTCTCCTTCATGCCTGGCTCCCAGCTGCTAGCATAGTGCCTAACTCGGAATACTATGTGTGTGTGTGTGGGGGGGGGGGCTGCAGGGAATGGAGGGAGGATGAATGCCCTCTGGAATGCTGGCAGAAGCAGAACCTCAAGGGGATAGGGAGGGAATCAGTGGCCCACAGAATTGAGACAGTCATTTGTATGTCCTGTGGCTTCCTGTAGTGACTCCTAACCCCTGCCTGTGAAGCCTGTGTCTTTCTGCCTCCCTTCTTCATCTTTGCACACTGTCCCTCAGCTTAGATAGTCCTCCTCTGCGTCAAGGCCACAGTGGCTCCTTCTTCCCCTGTTTATCACCCCAGCACCTGGTGATCCCAGAGAGAACCCTGAGTGGCTGTTACAAGCTTCGTCTTAGAGCTGAATCTAAAAATGTTGTATATGAATTCGTCTCCCCTCTGGAGGAGAGTTCCCTAGCATGTTTGGGGCACTGTATGTGACCCCAAAACTAGTTGCCTGTGGACTATTCAACATGTCCAGGGCAAATGGTAAATTGCCAACCTCTTTAGTCAACAAGCATTTCTGAGCTCCTGGCAGGTGCCAGACATGACGTGAAATGCTGGGACACAGTGACCAGCCAGACAAGCTCCCTGACCTGGAGGAACTCAGCCAAGTGTAGCGATGGGCAGATGTGTGATTACCAGGAAAAAAGACTTTAAATGTATCTTGGGCACACCTCGCCCAGATGAATGCTGGTGATACTTTCTGGAGATCTGGCAGTTCCTGCCTGCAGGGGGCCCTGAGGACTGCTAACAACCATGGTCAATAACATAGAGGGGTCAGCATCGAGAGAAAAAGTACTCGGAACAGTGAGGGCAGTAATAGATCATGCGAGAGACAGAGATGGGCATCTCACCATCTTGGACTTCAGCTCCTCCTTGATTGGCCCGTGAACAAATGTATCCGAGAGTGGCAGCCTAGATCTCCGGCAATGAATGAACTTGAATAGATGGGTTCAGCCCACGCATGGGTCAGCTCAGGTCCCTGGAATGGAATGGCATCCGTCAGAAATCCTTGCTCACCATGCCCATCAGGCAAGCGGCTATCAGACCTGCTGTTCCAGCGCCGACACCATAAAGGGCATTCGCTACGCGTAACCCAGGTTTGCGCTTATGTTTCCTCTGGCCTGGCCATGATCACAGCTCACGTTTCACTTACATGGGGCTTTCTGAATACGAGACCGGGCATGTAAAGAATGGGATAATTGATCTTTTCCCTCCTTGCTGGAATCTGTGGTTGCATTCCCTCTAAACCACACAGAATTCCAGTTTGCTGCCTTGGGCTTTACAGGGTCCTCTGTGAGAAATAAAAGCCTACAGGTGTGATGGTTTACGACAGCCATGGAGATAGAATTTCTTGTGACTGAATGACTTATATTTTCTCTGGAAAAACAAAAACCACACACACACACACACACACACACACACACACACACACCTGCCTCAAAGATTTGCCGGCATCCTACCTTTGTTACTTATGTTATATCCCCCTTTGTCTGATTTTCTTTCCCTCCCTTCATGGCTGCTCCCACAGACCCATACGCAGTGGGGCTCGTAAGTAGACTTGAGGACTTTCTGCAACTTGGGGAGAAGGCAGAAGAGTGTTGAGCAGCCTCGGGGGGAAAAAAAGACCCACAGGTTTTCTCCCCTTCAGTAGAGATCTTGCCTTAGAAATCCAGAGAGATTATCTGCAAGTCAGGAGGCCAAGGATGGCTGTTTCTACCCGTCTGGAGAATTGTCTGGCTGTCCGGGCTGTCACCCCAGGGCACCTCTACCAGGTCAGCGATCAGAGCAATTAAAATCACCGCAGACAGGACTACGGAATGGGCACAGAATTAAGGGTGGCTTGGCTTCCCGTCTCTTCCTTTGCAGTCTTCTCTCCTCTGTTCTTAACATTGCCAGAAAGAGTGCCTCGTGTGGTGATGTGAAGGCCGCCAGGGCACTAACCCATTAATCATAGCAAGTCTATGTTAGTGCCGGATGAGTTCATTATGATTAACAAGAAACAGTTTGGGAAGCTGAAATTTAGATTTGAAGTAAAGTGAAAAATACTATGATGCTTCTTTGGAACATGTTTATGGTGGGTTTATGCACACTGCACCAGAGGACATGTCTGCTAACTGCTTTTGGCCATCAGCTAATAACACACTACATAAATACAAGTCTTTCCTTCCTGGCAACGGGGAACCATGCCCACGTGTGTTAATGGCCTCCCCCAGAGCAAGCAGTTCAATCCATAATTGAACAAGCATTGACCATCTTCTCTGTATCAGTGGAAGCACACTGTAATGACTATTCCTGATATCCCTGGAAGTCTGCTGATGTCTCACTAGGATCTGAGAGTCTGGCTTCCGTTTGCCATGGAGGCAATTTTCTCATGATCTGGGAGCCTCCCAGGAAGCCAGGCTGTCCTGGGGCGAAGGAGAGGATTTGCATTCTCTGCAGGCTGGCTGGTGTCCAGGAGTGGGGGCTCTGTAGGGTCAAGAGTGAAACAGCTTCAGGAACATTTCTTGCTGTCTCTCCTTCCAGAAATGGGCCTAACCCCTAGATTAGCATCCAAATTGTCCTTCACTCCCTCCTGACTCTGGCCTTCTCTAGATGAGTATGTCCTCATTAGTGATGAATCTGGCTACCTGCCTGGGGGACTTCTGTTTGCACCATTTTCTCATTTTGTAGATTCAAAATCACAGCACTTGCCCTAGAATCACTGAGGAAGGCAAGACACTATCCCTTGAGCAGTTTGCAATAAAGAACTCAGTACACACGAGGATCTTTATAATTTGTTTAACTTTGTTCTTCGGTTTCTCCTTTAGTCTCTGAGGATCCGGATCCTCTAGGTCAGCGGTTTCAACTTCACTGATCATCATAATCACCCAGGGACCCTTTTAAAAATACGCATTCTTAGGCCCCACTTGGCTGAGATTCTAATACAGAAGGTCAGAGAGAGGAAAAGAGTGAGGACAAAGACAAGAAGAGGAAGGAGGAGATGTAAGTGGTTGAAAATTGCTCACCTGGGCATTTTGCCCTGCAGCCCCACATGAATGTGATTTATTTTTTATTTTTCATTTCAAAGAGTTGATGATATAATTACCGCAAAGCAATTAGACAGTGGAAACGAAATGAGTAAGGGACCCGGAGACAGGCTTATTGAAGAGGATGAAGGAGTCAAGTATGGCCAGCATGAGATCTCCCCGAACTAGGGCCCCTGGCTTTGGTCCCAAGCCGCTAGCTTAGCCTCTGTACATCTGATCAGTTGCTGTGCGCGGGTAGCTTGAGGGCATGACTTTCCCAGTGCTCAGTGTTTATTGAGCACTTACTGTATTCCAGGGACTACTGAAGACTCGAGACAATCAGTGATGAACAGATTTAGGGCCTCTGTCCTCTCCTGGAGCTTACCTGCTCGTGGGAGGGGAGAGACAGAAAGGACTCCTCAGATAAATAAGATCGTTACAAATGGTAATGAGTCGTTTAAAGGAAACAAAGTGCTGGGATAGAGAAGGGGGGTTGGGGCAGGTAAGTCAAGGGTAATTAGAGGAAATACGGTAGCTCTAAAAAAGACAGAGCTAGGTGCGGACAGAGCCTGGATTCTAGATGCAGCTTGGACAACTGTGGGCTCTGTGAGAACTTCAGCAAGTTATCCAACCATGTCTGTATTCTTTTCCTGTCGCTGCCATGACAAATTGCCACAAAGCGGATGGCTTACAATTTAAAACACAAATTGATTCCACTGCAGTTCCCGAGGTCAGAAGTCCAAAATGGGTCTCACTGGGCTAAACTCACTGTGTTGGCAGGGCTGCGTTCTTTCTGGAGGCTCTAGGGTAGCATCCGTTCCCCGGTCTGTCCCGCTGCCACAGGCTGCCTGCCCCTCTTGGTTCATGGCTCCCTTCCATCTTCAGAGCCCACAGTGTAGCATCCTCACACGGCACCCTGATTTTCCTGTTGTCCCTTATATGGACCCCTGTGATTACATTAAGTCCACCTGCCTCCCCGTCTCAAGACCTTTATTGAATCACACCCGCAAAGTCCCTTTCGCCATGCAAGGTGATACATTCAAAGGCCCTAACGATGAGGACATAGGCATTTTTGGGGGGCTTTTGTCTGCCACAGTGCCACACCTTCCTTTCTTGACCCACCTCACAGGGTTTTCATAAAAATCAAATATCATAAGGGCCACTGGAAGTATTTTTACAGGTTGTAAGAGTCAACAGAGTTATAGGAAGTTTTCTAATTATTTTAATATATGGAGCAACCATGGGAGGGGTCAGAGAAAAAGCAGAAACATGGAATGAAACAATGGGGAAAATTTTAAGGAGGAGGATGCATTTACCTCGGAGGAAACAAATCAAAAACGGAACTTTCAGGTTGCTTCTGATTATTCAGAAATATTATGCTGAGGGTGTACCTCAGAAATCCTCATTCCACTGAAGACCAAGTGAGAGGCCCTTTTCCTGCTCACTTCTTGCTCATTTTGTTTCTCCCCACCCTGCAAGATTTCAGTCAGCCCTGGAAGTTGGCCTCAACTCCATGATTATAAATCCGTCTTTCTGTGTTGTTTCCTTTTAGTCTTCTGTATGTTCTTCACAATTTAACAAACATCCTTTGAAGAATTACTATATGCCAAGCTCTGTCGTGGGCTCTAGGAGCCGAACGGTGAAAAAGACTTTGTCCTCACAGAGCTGCTAGCTTGCATACTCTCCTGAAGCCATTACCACTCCTGGGCTGGAGTTCGAGTTCATCGTGTGTGCCTTGCCTCCTCTGCTGGACTATGAACTCCCTGAACACAGGAATCATACACAACGCAACTTGGCATCCACTGTGGCTCAGCCCGGTGACTTATAATTGGGGCTTTAACAGATGTTGGTTGAATTAGACCAAGGACATTTTCTTAAGCGTCGAATGTATTTCTTGCCAGGATGGGGGAGGTTGTGTCTTTGATCTGTATCTATTTGAGAAGAGAAGTCTCTCTGGGACGGTTTGGAGTTCCCTGTTAAAAGGCAGGGACTTGCACCAAATTATTTCTCAGGTCCTTTCCAGACTTATTATTATACCTCCTGTCGTTCCTTGATTCCGTGAGTTTTTTCATTGTCTGTTAAATATGATTTTTAAGTATTTACTCACTGGGGTGGGGTGGGTTTTTGGCAGAGTACAGAACATCTTTGTGCCGAGGCTCTTCTAGTCTGATCGAAGTAGGAAATGGTGTATTGTCAAGGCGGTAATGGGGGAGGTGTTTAGGATTGCTCCTTTGCCTGTTTCATTGTCGGGACAGTCCTCCAGAATGCTTCTGTCGCATGGCAGGTACTGAGAACACCAAGGAGTCCAAGGCCGTGTCACTCTCTGAAGACAATCCAGTGATGGAATGGCAAGGCTAGTCTGCGCCCGTGCCTTATCAACTTTCGTATATTTTGTTGACCTTCTGCCCACATTTGCTCATCAGATTCACTTCCTCTCACATCTCCACTTAGCAAAATTCCATTCATCTTAAGTTGTCTCTGTTTTGTCCCATAAAAAGAGGTTAGACTTCAACCTTCTAGGCCAATCCAGTGCATTCAGATACCTCAAGCGATGACCGTCAATTCAATTCACCGTTTGTTATTACTACTTATTAACTGCTTACTGACATCTTTGCCCTTGTTCCTTAAAAAGAAAATGCAACTTGGCCCTGGTTTTGTTATTGTTATTTTAATGTGCTCTGTATTTTATCTCTCTGTATCTTTCTTATGGCGACTGTAATACCTTGCATTTGGTAGGTACTCAACGTAGCCCTTATTTAGGGATCCCTTGAAAAACTGAAAATTGAAATCCTCATTCTCTTTGCCACACATACGAATCAGAACTGTTTTCCACTTAGGGATGCACATTCAAGCTAGAAGAATCACTCGTTTGGTAAAAGCACTGTGGAAACCTGTTCTGTTTTTCCACCTTCTTCCTCCCAATCCCGCAAAGATTCTGAGAGCATGGCTCCATATGTCCCAGTGGCTGAACACCAGAAAGTTTAGCAGTTGAGCACAAAACCTGTCTCTGAATTACATACACAAGCCAGGACCTCCCACTTGCCATGATGTCAGACCAGGGTAGAACACGAACACAGAAAAGGTACATTGTGCTACAGGCTGACTCTCTTTGGGTCCCACTGCCATACAGGGAGGCCAACTGAATCTGAATCCTCACTGTCACAATATGTCCCTTCTGCAGCTCAAGCTGGAATATCTGAGCAGTGTCTTTGTCATCTCTGGCCTGTCATCCTGGACGGTGAAAGTTCCCCGAGTCCCCTTTGTGAAACCATCCAGTGGGCCAGCTAACTCAGTGAGAGTCTGACTAGGAATAAAGAACATGTAGAGTTTCAGCAGAAGTGCATTTTTCAATCTTCACCCCGCAGTGTAAAGGGAGACGAAAAGGCACTGCCCCGCCTCCAGCCGAGAAAGCATATGTTATTTACGGGAGCTCGGTGCCTCTCTGCTGCCTGTGTTGCTCTACCAGAATCCCAGCGGGTACCTGGCTTCCTGGCCTCAGACTTGTCAGGGTGGGAGGGAAAGTTTATCAGCCTTCAGGAGAGCCCTCAGGCCCAGGGTCTGACTTGCATGGTTTGCGAGGTAGCTCTGTGGGTTCATCAGAGCCGGTTTCTACGGGGCTTTCTCAAAAAGCTGCTCAAACACACACTAAGACTCCGGTCTGAATGTCTGGTCCATTTTGCCTCTCTCTCCATCACCCAACTTGAGATCCTGGGAACTGGAATGGTTGGAGGCGCCCTCCTCTTATTCAGACATCTGCTCCCATCTTAGGGCCTCAGACCGGTCTTCGCAGACTGTCCTGTTTGACATAACACATTCTCTTCTCTTGCTCCACTTCCTGTTTCTTCAGAGCATTTATCACTTCCTGACCTTTTTTTTATTTACTCACCCATTGTCTGTCTCTCCCACTAGACTCCAGGGAGTCTTTGAAGGAAGAGACTATGTTGTCTCCTTGCTCACAACCAAATCTCACATGTGTAGAACAGAGCCTGACACATAGGTACTCAATGTTTGTTGAATGATTATATTGACCAGACCCTGCAGGAGGTAACAGATGAAGCATATACTGTCCAATTTAATTAACTTAATTAATTTAAGTTCTGAGCCAAGATTACTTGGAGGCTGAGTGAAGTAAAAGAAACAAACAAAAACAAAAACAAAACAAAACAAGAAAGCAACCTTCACTTCACACCATGAAACATTTCATATACCCCTGCCTGCCTCACCACCTCTTCTCTCTGTATGAAGTTCCCAGTCGTGGCCGAAGCCAACATGTGAACCTGAATGTCCTCTCCTGCCCCTGGCTTCCAGAACCTCAGCAGAAACACAGCTCTGACAATCTGGGTTTCTAATGATGTTCCACATTCCCTGTCTCTGCTTCACTGGAGATCCTGGTCACTGTCTTTTTAAGCCTGGTGCTTACCTCTCTCTGCCTCCACCCTTCCCATTCCTGTTTACTTCTTTCCCTGTTGGGATTGGAGTTATTGGCTCATTCCGCATTCTAGCCATACTGAATCCTAGCCATGTGGCTCAGCAGATGGGGCCTGAACCCCTCTGCTGACAAGGACACCCTAAGAAGGGCCCTGCAATCTGCCATTGAACTAGCTCTCGGGGGAGTCCAGTCAGTAGAGAGACAGTCTGACTTCTCAGTATTCACATTTCCCTTCCATGGTGGGGGTCTCTCTGAAACTTTATATGCTACTTTATTTCCAAAAATATTTTGGGCTTTCCCATGCACACAGCCAACAATAGAAATCAATAGGCATCTAGGGAGGGCGTGAGTATATGAGAGCATAAGCTACAGAAGCCAAACACAGAGAAGGGATCTGCAAAACCAGAGATACTTGGCGTTGGTTTGCACGCATTCATTAGATACTGAGGTTCTGAGTGGGGAGAGAGAGAGGAAGGGGTAAGAAGGAACAGGAGTTGAGAAGATTAGGATAAAACGATGACTCCACCTGACAGAAGTTAAAATCTGGTATGTCTACGCTGATGCCTCACTGACAAGTGTGGTACACATCTCAGTTGCAAAGTGTTTGTAATCAGGAAATGGGCCACATTTCCCTCAGAAAATAGGATTTTTTTAAATTATTTTTTTTTTTCAAGATCCTGCCACTCTGGTGATGGTATGTCAACTTTCTAGAGCAAGAGTTCACCCAGTCTTTAATTTTTATTTTTGGTTTTTCCAGGAGGTGTCTCTAACCACACCTCTACCAGTGACTCCAAATATTTTCTCCCCACGAGGAAACGAAACCTTGCGTACCTAGGTATACAGCTGCCTTCCTGTGGTTTCGGCAATTCCAAGGCATCAGGAGACTGGTACTACCCCCCCCTTAAGGGGTCAGAGAGAAGGGGAGCAAGGGGAGCCTGTGTTCCCTCGGGGCCAAACACCTGGATTTAAGCCTCCACTTTTTCTTTTCTTCCATCATTTGTAACCATTTCAAGTGCAAACCCGTAGAACACATTCTCTTTATTCAAACGCTGGGGCTGGGGAAACATTAGAGGCAGAGTAAAAGCTGTTCAGTGTGCCTGGATGACTCAGTCTAAAATAGTATTATAGCTTGGCAGCAAACCCACTTCAGGGAAGCTGGTAGGAGACTAAAATAAAAGTTAAATTGAGGGGGTAAATCATTTTATCAGGCTTAGGATTTTTACTTGATGTAATGAGATTCTCAATATAAAATGAGTTAATTTGTCTGCCTAAGGGCATAGATACTTGAAGAAAGAATTTGAAAATACAGACTCGGAGTAAGTAGTGGTCTGAAATAAAACAATGCAGAACAGTGAAATTCTCCTCATATAAATTTTGGCACAATATATTTTCTTCTGAACTGCATGATTAAATGAGAGTATCCCTTGCTTGTCACCAAGAAGGAAAAACTACAAAGTGTTTTATTTTTCTTTTAAGGACTTTTCTATTGTGTTCTATTTTCCTCTTTTTCTTCCTCTCATTTATCTTCTAGAAAAACTGTGCTTGTTTTTGCCCTGCAAAGTGCAGACTGAATTCAGATTGTTCATAAAAGATGAAGCCAAACACATTTCTGCATTCTTGCCTATTGCTCTATGATTTTCCATGACTCAAACATAGAGTGGGCCCCCAGTGCAGAGGGCAGATCCTTTGCTGACAAACCCACAGAGGGAAATCAGAGGGAAATGCTGAACATTTCTTCTCGGCAGTTGACCCAGTGGCTTTTACACTCTCTCCCTCTCGGCTTCCCCTTTTCTGGGTTTTTCAGAGGATTTCCATGAGACCGGGTATGTGTCTTCTTCTACAGAAAGCAATGAGTTAAGCCTTGGGAACGTATTGCCAGTTATTCCTTCAAGCCAAGAAAATATGGAAGGAAGGGATAGCTGATGCATCAATATCACACACATGATCATGGAGAGTGAAGGTTGGGCACAAGGGGGAAAACCAGAGGTCTCCCCTCCTGCCTAGGAAGTAGAATCACTGAGGGGAGAGAAGTGTGTAAGAACAGTCTTCTTCTGCTTCAGCAGATGGCTTCTATGTCCCGGTAACACTTCATAGATTGTAATAAGGTCAGCACAAATACTAGTGGTGACATTTGAGGTAGGTTAGAGAGCATAGCCAGTGGCTCAGCTTTTTGGTCCAGCTGCCCCCAGGAAAGGGGAAGAGATGGACACAGGTGCTTGGGCAGAATGCTGCTAGCCCTCCAGGAACATAGAGCAGCAGGCCCAAGGCCACCCTCTTGAGATGGACATTGCTTTGGGTCTGCATGCTGCCCAGGATGGCATCTGACTTCTGATCGGAAAGAGCTTCAGGCTCTTTCTTTGGCAATGTCCTGAGTGAGTCTCTTTACTTCTTCATCGCCCCCCCCCCCCCCGCCCCCGCCAAGGCCCTGCTGAGCCTGGTCACTGAGGAATTGTTGACTTGGTGTTTTTGTAGAGAAACAGCCATGATATGTATGCAGAGCCCCATTTGATGGAAGCATCCATGCTTTTGTGTCCGTTTCAAAAAATTGTTTCTTTGCACTATTTAGTTAATCTTTTCCAACTGATATGCTGATGTTTCTCTCTGGACTTCCATGGGACACAGGGATCTGCTTGTTAACAAGCAGCATTTGTAAGTACTCAAGGAAGAACCCCGTGATAGGTGGTTGTTGCTATAGCAACTTTTTTTAAGGAAAAAAAAAAAAAGCCTAACCTTGCGAATGGACACATAAGAAATTATAAGAAATTAAATTTTCTCCCTCAGAGAAGAATGGAGCTAGAATGCCAAAAACCTCTCTCAGCCTCATGAAAAGATTTGTATGAACGATTTCCATGCTTTGGATTGGGCATAGCAAGCTGTGGGCTCTGAATTCCCAGAATAATGTTTCAGTGTGAAAATCAAACAGTTCTATTCTCTTACAAAGCATTTCTTTAATTATGGAGGAGATGGCCAACATGTGGGACAATGTCACTGTCAAGCACCTAGAGGTTATGCGTATGCAGCATCTTACTTAAAAACCTCACATTCATATCTTTTAATGTATCCCACCAATAAAGATGTGCCATTTCCTTTTCAGAGCTGTGGTCTTTGCAACTTGATGTCAGCTTTTTCAGCTCTCCCAGCAGGGAAATTCAGGTGAATTCCAAACTGTGATTAGAGAGATCTGAGTGGAGTTAAAAGGAGTCAAACAATAGAAGAGAAGCTTACCGGCACAGACACATGCACGCAGACCAACTGTGTGCAAAGATAAATTGCATCTGCGTATGACCGTGTTAGCTCTTGTCAGAAAGCAGTGAATTTGCTACGGATAGGTAGAGGTCAATGGGAGAGAGAGAAAAAAATCTCTTTCTACTGCCAAAAGTAATAAAGAGAAAGAAAAAGGCACCTGTGACACTCCATATCATGGAGGAAAAAAGAATGTTACTAAATGATATTGAAAGTGTAAAAATATGATGAGAAGCAAAAGCAAGAAATGAAATGATGTGCGCTTGCTAGGTGAACACAGAGAATGGAGAATGGCCTCCATTGATGCATAGGTGGATCAAGGATTGTGGGATTGTTCTCGCCCCCCTCCTCCTCCTATTTTCTGACTATATTTTCTTTGATGGAGAAAATGATAGGTTTGATAATACATAATGATAGGCATCCAAAGATCAAACTTCATTAGATCCTTCTTATTCAGTAGCATGAAACTGTCTGGTCAAAAGCAATCCCATATGTGACCTTAATTTAACAAGTGATTAGACCCAATCCTGATGCTTTGAAATATCTTTGGTTATCAAGATCAAGCAGGATAACATTTTAAATAGGCTTTTACTATCCTTAGACTTCCTGAAAATCTGCACTACTGGAATTTTCCTTGAAGTCAGCTAATGCCATCCATCTCTTTTTCACGTCTTTCTTGGGGTAGTTTTTCTGTTCCCCAAGTGGGATTTTCCCATATTCATTTGGACATGAAACCCAACCAGAAGAACACCTGATGCTTAAACCTCTGCTTTCTCATTGACACCTATGTTTCTTACGGCCTGGCTTCCCTCATGTCCCAGCTGGCTTCGAATGTACACCAAAGTTCCTATTACACATAATTTATTTAACCACTTCAGAAGAAACAGGTGAACTCCAGGCTTTCCATCTAGTATTTGAGATAGGAACTGCAGCCACCCTTCATCCCTTACTGGAATAGGGAAGAGAAGAAAATATGGAAGAAACGGATGAGATAAAATGGAAGAATAAGGCCAGGTGACAGAGCCGTCCATTCAAAAATGTTTGTGTACCTACAAAATACAAAGTATTGTACTGGCTGCTATAAAGGATACAAAAATGATACGGCAGACTTCAACCCTATGACTCCCTGGGGCTACTCTTCTCTCTCCCTACCATTTAGGAAAAATGATCTACCCCTTGTTTCCCTTTTGTGACCTCGCATTCCATCCTCAGCATGTACTATAGTTGGACATCGTCCTCCAACCACCATCAAATGCCAGATGTGAGAGATACAGCTCTGTCTTTGTTCCAGGTGGCCTCTGCTCATTCGCGAGGTTGCTCTCTCCCTCCCTGAAGCTTTCTTCTTCTACCCTTGAGCTGCTCATCTCCTGACTTTATTCCTCTCTTCCTCTCTCCTTAACTTTTTTTTAAAAGATTTTATTATTTATTCGACAGAGATAGAGACAGCCAGCGAGAGAAGGAACACAGCAGGGGGAGTGGGAGAGGAAGAAGCAGGCTCCTAGCAGAGGAGCCTGATGTGGGGCTCGATCCCATAACGCTGGGATCACGCCCTGAGCCGAAGGCAGACGCTTAACCGCTGTGCCACCCAGGCGCCCCTCTCCTTAACTTTTGATATTTCCCAGAGTTCCATTCCCATCCCTTCCCTTCTCACTCCTCGCTCTTTATTTGGACACTCACAGCCCCATCCATTCAACTAATGCTTGGTGCCTTTCTCCCCATCTATAGAGACTGGTCTGCAGTACTGACTCTCTTGCTAGCAAGGGGATGTCTCCACTTACCTGCCCCACAGCATCTCAGATTCAACAGATTCAAGCTCAGACCCATCATTTGCTTCTCTACCATCCCGTTAGGAAACACGTTCCTTCCCCTACATTCTTTTTCTCAGCAAATGATTCCATCATTCACTCAGTCACGAATCTAGATATCTGTATTTGGCCCTCATTCCTTTCCCACATGGGATTAATCACAAAGTTCATATGATTTCTGCTTCCTAAATTCTTTCCCATTATCTCCATTTCTACTACTGCCACCACCTTAGCCCACGTCCAGTTCTCACTATCTCTTATTGATGCTGAGACATCCTCATTAGCCTTCTGGCTTACGCGGTCCTATCTCTAATCCACCCACAACTATTTGGTTGTTAGAGTCTTTTTTTCTAGAACACATTACAGGTCATGTCACTAACTTGCTTAAAATGCTTTGATGTCTACCCATGGTCTTCAAAATTAAGACCACATTCCTCCACATGGTGACCAAACCAGAGAAGCCATGTCCCACGTCTTACTGAGCCTCACCTCTTACCTGCTCTTGCCAGCCCTGCTTCCCTGTAGCCTCGCCTGTGATGTACGGTTCCCCGAGGACCTAGTTGTCACTATAGTGCTTCTCTGAAATAATCCGCTGGTGTGAAATGGGAGTTTCCTCCAGAGAATACATTTCATAAAGGGCACAGGTTTTCACAGCCAGGCAAATCTGGTTTGATTAGTAGCTGGGCAACCTTTTGTGGTCTGATTTTTCTCATCTATAAAATGAGGCTCTTGATATCTTCTCTCAAGGTTGTTGTAAGAATTTAATAGCAATAATAATAAAAGCTGGTATTATGGGGCACTTTCTATGTGTTGGGACTGGTTTAAGCACTCTACATGTATTCATTGAATCTGGGCATCCACTTTATGGTATCAGTACAGTTGTAATATCTGTTTTGCAGATGAGAAAATGAAAGCACAGAAGTTAGGTGACTCGCCCATGGTCAGCCGGGACTACCAAGGGGTAGTGTCTGTAAAGTGCTTCCTATGGAGCAGTCGCTCAGTGAATGCTCTTTGATCCTTTCCTTGCCTGCTGTATGCTAAACTCTCATCTAAGTCTTGTGAAAGGACCCTGAAAACTAAAAAAAAAAAAAAAAGGCTAGTATTTATGAAGCCATTATTTGCTGCATTTTGGGTCCAGGCTTTATAGACATTGTCTCATTTGAGACTCACTACAACTGAACTGAACTATTATCTCTATTATACAGAGAAGGAAACTGAGGCTGGGAACATGAGGTAAACTACCCAGAGCCTCCTGTCTCATGGAGGACAGTGCCAGGACTTACATCTGAGTCTCTGACACCAAAGCTCAGACTCTTGACCACAACAACATGTTGCCTCCAAAGGCGTTAGGAGACACATAACATTGTTCGCCATCTTGCTGGGGGGGCTGCAAAAGTATCATAACAGTTACAAGCCGAAGCATTAAATACATAAGGAAAGTAAACCATGAATAGAGTGGCCTACTGGGGCACCAAACAATAGACCAGTGATCACAATGAGGCTCTGAGAGGGAGTGAGTTTTGAGCTGGGATTTGAGAATAGTGAAGCAAATACACCAGCGGAAGAGAAAAATCCATTATGAGGTTGGAATGGCATATGGGGAGACATGACAGACGCAGAGAACGGGTCATGGACAAGGAAGTATTTTATCACCGAAATCTAACTAGTGGATACAAGATATTAATTGTGAGCCGGGTACAGGGAAGAAATGTATGTTTGAGGGTGGGGGCTAAAGTCCCAGGGGTATCACTCCTGCTGAGCAATTTCCATGGTTGCTGTTGGTGAGCTTTCTTAGTTTGAATCTGTCCCATATTGTGTCTAAAAGGCAAATGGAATAAATAGCAGCAATATTTCTAAGGATTAGGAGCTTCCCGAGTTAAGGCTGTGCTTTTATGTTTTCAGCAGACTTAACACAGTGAACAGTTTTCTTTGCGGAATGGTGCAAAATGAGCTCTTTTCCTTGCCTGATTATCCTGCAGCCATTCATAATGGGGTGGACAGTTCTGTCCCATCTGGTAGCAGTCAGTTAGCAGATACCTGAGGCCCAGGTTAGTGATTCTGCTCTCACTTTTTTTTAAGATGATGAAGGTTGATTTATCATGAAACGAATTCATGGAAAGGAACTGTAGCATATTCTTGGTTAAAGATTTCAAGAAGAACAGAGGCATGTCCTGGAAGACAGTGGTTCTCATCGTATGGGAGAAGGCCTTCTATCCAGCCTACTGCTTTGACACAGAGAATTACCCTTGATGCACAATTTTGACTTGCTTAAGGTTTTATTTTCCAGTATAGCTAGGTGGTGTTGCTTTTTTTTTTTTTTTCCCTTCTTCAAAGAATATGGCCACACATGAAGAATTGGAACCTGTCAGGTGGAGAATTCATCTCAGTCATATAATTACTGGGCTGAGCAAGTTAGATCAAAGTGAGGGCATTGGATAGCTAGGACATTGCTTCAAAGAGTAGTTAAACTGCAAACAATATCAAGGCTTTATTGTCCCCCGTTGCATGTCATTTAAATCATCGAGAATAATTTCCCATAAATGTATGGCAAATAGTGGGATGTTAATTCCTACCTGGAAAAGTCTGCATTCAGACCTTCATGGAGAGCAAAGGAACTTTTCTATCTGCCATTATAAATTCTCATTTCCGGGCATGAAAGGCTTAAATTGCCGGGAGTGTAGGTTTTGGTTTTGGTTTTTTCAATTATAACCAAATATCTCTGTAAACCTCTTCATGTTTCATAGAGCTAGTTAAGCAATTTCCCCCTTAGATGTGTCTTTGATGTGAAAATAAACACAGGCTGAAGTGAAAGCCGAGGTCCTCTCTAAGAGAGTATCTGTCTATATGGTTCATAGTCACTCAGGCTAACATTAGACCAGAGAAAACACACATCAACACTCTATATTGAACCTAGATACAGTTGCTATAAGAAAAATATTTCTTCAAAAGTTTCAAAAGAATGATGACATCAATGCCAAGAACATCAAAGGAGCTGTTTGGCGCTTTCAGGTACTTTGCCAAACTCCCTCTAAATGCTGCTTAACATTCCTTTGTAATAGAATTCAAGCTGGGCCCGAAATTGCGGGGTCCTGTTAAAAGGTCTGCCCATCCTGCCTCTGTCTCCAGGTGATTGTGTCCCAACTGGTTAGCACGTTGCAGGCCCAGGGTGTCCAAACATGATTCGGATGGAAGTTTTCATTTCAGGATGTTTTGATGCTTTGAGGGGAGAACCGGGGGCCATGTAATCTCTGGACCTCCCCTGGGTGTGTGGGGTAGAGGTATGTGCAGACAATGGAAATCCTCTTAGCACGCTGCTGTCACAGAACAGTGGCCTCTCTCGCCATTCACAAGGCTCCTCTTTCAGAAAGGCCGCGGAGGAGCTGGGTGAATGGCCACACAAGGAAAGTTGAAAGAGAAACCAAAAGAAATGTGTGCATTTAGCCTCTGCTTGGCTTTTCGATTTTAATCAAGCAAGAAAACTATGCATTTACCTTATGAAAACTTTAGGTTGAATGTAATGACTGGCTTTCTTACATCTTTGCTTCAGTTGAGAATTATTCATTCCGAGTAACAGAAGCTGTTTTGAAGTATCTCAAGCAAAGGAAAGAAAGAAAGAAAGGAAAGAAGAAAGAAAGAAAGAAAGAAAGAAAGAAAGAAAGAAAGAAAGAAAGAAAAAGAAGGAAAGAAAGAAAGAGGGAGGAGATTTCTTGGAAGGTACGGGGTGTCTGAATTACAGGAAATATAATTGAGTCTCCCAGAGTACTGGGAGAACCAGGAATTGGAAAGTTTCAGGAATGTCTGTCTCTGTCTCGCAATGCGGGTTCTCCTCCTGGCTTCGCATCTCTGTGGACTTGCTTTCTAAGTCTCTGGCCCTGCGTGGCTGAGAATGACTCTAGTACCGGCATCCCCACGTACCTCTCATTGCAGGTGCAGGGACACTGCCAAGAGGGTCTTGTTTCAATCCCTAGTTACTAGGAAAGCAGTGAATTGGTTCAGCTTGAGTCGAATGCCCATTTTGATTCAGTCTGCTGAAGCTGGAGGAAATGGGATGTCTCAGGATCAAAAACCCTCTACCAGGGGATGGGGGTCAGATTCTCAGAGGAAGGTGGTGAGCAAGGACAGACGTACTGGATCACATGTTCACTTCCATCTTAATTATGTAGATGATATATGTTCTATGTAAAAGAAAGAAAGAAAGAAAGAAAGAAAGAAAGAAAGAAAGAAAGAAAGAAAGAAAGAAAGAAAGAAAATACAGACATATGAATACAATGGGGGAAAAAACCCTTCATTATCCTACCATCAGAAGGTACTTCATCATCTTGAAGTGTTTCCTTCTAGATGTTTGCTGTTGTTTTCTGACCTCGTATTTTTTTGGGTTACACTAAGGATGAGTTACAGTGGTCAGGAAGACAGACACAGCTCCAGCCTCCCTCTCTAGGGCTTATTTTGTAACATGGAAGGTGGACTTAAAAATCAGAAGCCAATTCATAAAAATATTTGGAAATCGTAATGAGGACTGAAACAATCAAGAGTTTGGCGTGGAAGGCAACAGTGAGAAGACAGTTCAGCTGGGTGGCCAGGGAAAATTGCAGCCAGGGTCACATTAAGGTAAGATGTAGAGGAAAAGAAAAAGCGAAGTCTGCTAAGAGGGGACCAAGTCAAAGGAAGCGCAGTATTCCAGTGAAAGGGAACAGTATATGCAAAGACCTGAAGCTGAAAGCACCTTTTGTGTTTTAGAAATTTAAAAAATAATAATAATAATAAGTTATATAGCCGAAGCTTGGGCAGGAAAAGGAGATCCCTTTTGTTGCTATGTGGAAAGCAGATTGGGGTGGGGAGAGGCAAAATTCAGAGTCAAATTCTCAGAATGTGATTGAACGCTGCTTGGGAGCCTGCTGTGCTGGAAGCAGCGGGGGACCTGAGGAAGGATGAAGAATAGGATCCAGAGAAAGAGGCCAGGAAGGATAAGGACCTTTAATACCTGTTTAAGTCAGAGAAGCCACTGAAGATGAAGGGGACATGCTGCTATGGAATTAGGGGTGCCTGTGTTTTATGTTATTTTACCAAAAGGTGAGAGCTCTTTAGTAGTCCTGTTCAAACCCCAAAATAATTAATAGACAACCCTGGAATGGTATGAGGGCACTCTCTCTGCCATCTGGGTTCCCCTGATATTCAAATTGACCAATGTTTTGGAATGAGTCCAAGTCCCACCAGCATAAGAAAAGAAAAGCAGTCTCTTAAAGCACCCATGCTCTTCTTACCTCTCCAGTATCTTTCAGCTCTACAGTGGGACAGAGAGTTGCTGAGAATCAGCCCTGGGCTGTATAAAGAGGGTGTTTCCATGGCAATGGCAGAGAATCATAGATGCCCCATAAACGGACTCATCTCGTGTTCCCAGGCCACTGAGTACCCAGTAAGTCAGATCACCAGCCAGTCCATGAGTGCTTCCCTGGGCTGGGGCTGGCCTGGGCTAGTGGGAGTAGATGAGCCACCCACAAGTATTCTGTCTTCCACTGACTTCTTGGCATGATGTTGTAATGAAAAAACTCACGAGTCAATTGCAAAAAACAGATCATACTGAGAGCACTAAAATCCTGAAAGCAGGGAGAACAGGAGGGAAAGTAGGAGGGCAAGGCCTCACCAAGGAGATGGAACCCTTCGAACTAAAGCTTCCAGACTGGGCCCTCCAGCTAAAGTGGAGAGAGAAGCCACGTGATTGACGATGCTTGCTACACTGTACATTCTGCTGAGGAGGACATTTCGAGATTTCAAGAGAATTGCCAACATTTTATACATAGCATTTACTTTGGATTCACTTCGATATGTTTTGGGCAAAAGTGAGTCATGGATAAAGTATTTCATGCACAAAGCAGTTGGGTTTGTCAGGCTTTTATAGAATATTCTGTTCATTTTTCTGCTAAACCCAGAGAGCTGATCTCTGGAAGATGGTCCCTGCGGGCCCCTGCGTTACGACAATTGCAGCGACTCGTCTGGATGACTAAGGGTATCGTCAGCAGGATAATCACGCTGGTTATCACTGAGCAGATCTGGAATGACATTAAAATAGTAGACAATGTGGGAAAATCATTCTACTTTGAACTTTTTGATTTAATTTAAACATGTCCCTGTTGTTAAACAACAGGTTTTGTTTACACTGTCACTAGCAGAATATCTGAATATCACAAAACATCATATTTATTTACATATCGGGGGCACTTCATTGGGAGGGAAGGGAGAGGGATTCCTTTCCTCCCTCCGTGACTGGAATCCCGTGCACACCCTACTGAGCAACCATCACACTGCATTACCACTTTTTGCTTTATTTCCAGGCAGACTGGCAACCTCTTTTTTTGTTTTTTAATTGGTTCTAACATCTGTTGAGCATCATGTTCTAAGACCAATTTTCCAGTCTCTTGATAAGCTTTAACCACTTGGTCCTCACAGCAACCCTATGACATAGACGGTCTCAGAGTATATACTTGGTGCCAAATAAATACCTGTTGAATGGATGAGTAAGCAAGTTCCATTTTACAGATGAGGAAAAGCCCCTCTTGTTCTCTTCATTTTGCCTTTGTCGAGGTTCCTCGACAATGGGAAGTATCACACAGACTTGGGTTCAAGTTCTACCTCTCCTACTAAAAGAGAGCTCTGGGTAATGGAGTGCTGCTCTGAGCTGGGAGCCCAGATGGAGCTTTATGTAGGGAGGTGAGTGACTGGTCCGAGTTTATACGATAAACTGGAGGAGGGCCCCATGTCCATCGAAGGGTGAATTCCATGCCCTTTCAAAATCCCACATCCTCCCATTTGCCTCCATAAAATAGGATGTCTGCCTCTCTTTCCTCTTCTCTCCACAAATGCTCTGTAGGTTGAGGGTAAACTTGCACCATTCTCCAAGCAGAACTGGTGGCATTGTCCGCACTGAGAAAATGCTGTCATGAAACACCCTTCTCCCGCGCTTGGGAGGAGGGTTTCTGAGGCACGTTCCAGCCCTTCTAGTTACTCTTCCACAAGCCAGCCAGCAAAGATGGGAAAGGGGCAGGGAGGCATTAAAGAAATTTTGAATATGGGGCATTTGGCGTTAATGTCTTTAGAAGGACGGTGTGTTGACTTGTTTTCTCTACAAAGACCCCAAATTGGCAGCGTTCTTGCTTCCATATAATACTTTATTTTGGATTTCATGAAGAATAGCTATTTTCTTCACTCAAGTAGTCACAACTTTAGAACAAAGTTATGGAACCAGTTTCCCAAATAGATCTAACAGGCCTTCCCTGATCCCTTTCACCAAAAAAGAAAAAAAAAAAGTTCCTACTTTTTCTTTAAAAAGTAGAAGTGGAAGTTTCTGAAAAGCATACAGGATATATGCCCTGACTTTCTTTCAGCTCCCATGCATTTACTGGTATAGGGCATGGAGTCGAGCTGGGGCTAAGCATTGCACCCCAACTTCGGAATCCCTTCGGAGGCTCAACGCAGACTAGAGTCTGTCACAAAGCCTCACGCGCCCCTTCCCTTGGGTTCACGCGGATTACAATGTGGTTCCAGTTCTCGGGGCTTCACATTCCTCTGACTTCAGGGTTCAGAAGAACATGAGCACTCAAGCCAAACTCTAGTAGAACCATTAAATTGCTTGGGACTTGGAAATGAACACGTTCCCACAGCCACAGCCTTCTTCTTACACCAGTGTTTTACTGCTCAATAGTTAGAAGGATCCAACTTCTCAAACTCCCAGATCAACCCACAAACTAAACTTTGAACACCTATAATATGCTCAGCATTGTGGTGGGTACCGAGGGGAACCCAGTCAAGCATAACGCAAGGTACCCACCCTCAGCTTAAACTCTGGTTGGGCAAACCTAATACTTTAGGGGCAGAAAACAATACCTCACGATACCAGGTAGCTCAGAACTCTGCAAGGGCCAAATAAGAAGGGGGAGCATTCAGGTGCCTTTAGCAAAAGACTTAAAATCCCATCTAGTTTGTTGGGGGCAAGAGATTCAGGGAGGAGTTAACTCACCTCCTGGTCCTGGGCTGAGCTCTGAATCTACTATTCCAGGATCCCAGACTTTTTTACGTCAGGAATCAACTCAAGAATCATAAGTTATTTAGAGGGTTGGTCTTTCCCCACCCTATCAGTACTCAGCCATGAGTAAAATGGCCTGAGGAAAGTTTACAGATGGTGAGACCAAGATATTCATTCGCTGGAGTATCTCAGCGGTGGTAAATCTGCTTCTTGTGCTTATGCACAAGAGAAAGACAGAAATCTACTTGGGGGAAAAATGTGACCTATGGACTGAATTGTTACCTTTGTGTGGCATATTCCCTGTTTCTAGGGCAGCCCAGGAGACAAAGAATGCATTTATTTTGTGGAAAGGGATAGGGAGCAGGGCAAGAAACAGAAACCAGAGGATTGCGCAATAATGGCATTTTTAAATCCGTCCAGGAAGTTTATGTTTCGAGTCCTTTGGAAGAGCAAAGTACAGCTCTTCAAAAGAAGAGTTACTGAGGGACCCCGGCCCTTGATTCCACTGTGTGCTGGATTTTTCTCGGCCATAGGCATTGTCCCAACACCTCCATCCCCAGCCCTTGGGCCAGGCAGGTCACTCTGTCTGGACCCGGCCCTGAGCAGGCCTTAGCCTTCCCCCAGCAGAGACCACAGGCCTCAAATAGCATCGAGGTGTTCACATAGAATGAGAGCAAGGACGAGAGTGAAAAGAAACAGTCTGCTGGAGCTCAGCAAAGTACAGTGATTTCTGTGTAGTATGCAAACCAGACCAGACTTGCTGTGTTGAAGTCACTCCCAAAAGAAGCCCTTTCCTTGGCTAGCCAGTGAAAGGGTGATATTATGTGCATAATCTCACAAATTAAACATAACCGTTTGGGTGCAGATTTATTGTACACAAGGAAAACTGCTTCCCAGCCCATCTAGGTGACGGGAAAAGTGTAAGTATTAACGTGGTGCTCATGTGAGGCCTTAACTTCCTGCCACTGGCTTTATCATCTGCACATTTCCCTAAGGCCAGGATGATTTGATAGGGTCTGCTTCAGAACTCTCTCTGGGTGCTTACTAAATCTTTCTGACTGACCAAGTGACCCTTTGTCTCGTCCTTTTCTTCTGTTGGAGCCTCGAGGGTGATGTCCCGAGCTTTCACCATCAACCTCTAACCAGTGATGTCACCAGCTTCTCCCTGCCATCGTCCCTGTGTGTCCCGAATGCCCTTACCCCTGCCCTGTGTGTGCGATACATCTTTGTTCTGTTATCCTTTTTTTTTTTTAAGATTTTATTTATTTATTCAACAGAGATAGAGACAGCCAGCGAGAGAGGGAACACAAGCAGGGGGAGTGGGAGAGGAAGAAGCAGGCTCATAGTGGAGGAGCCTGATGTGGGGCTCAATCCCATAACGCCGGGATCACGCCCTGAGCCGAAGGCAGACGCTACCCGCTGTGCCACCCAGGTGCCCCCGTTCTGTTATCCTTTGGTCTTGGTTCTCTGCGTCCGCCGTGTCCAGAACAGTGTGATCCTGTGGCGAGCTGAAGGCTGAAGGGAAAGCAAGCAGTGTGGTTGGTGATGAAGAAGGAGGAGACTTTGAGGCCAGACAGAACAGGGCGGGGGGGGGGCATCCTGCCTCCGTATCATTCACTATGTAATCTTCATGTCAGGAGCCATGATTTCTTCACTTATTAAATGAGGATAGGAATACACATTCAGAGAGCCATGGAAAGATTAAACAAGATTCCACACAACTCTTATTTTAAGAGTATCTGTCTTAAAATAAGCATTAGTACACAGTGGTTATTAGGTGAGAGCTTAAGGTGGGCCTCAGGTGCTCTTCTGAGGGGGCCCCTTCTTCCTTGCACAATTTAAAAAATTATATTTTATCACCATGTTGACATAAGGATAAATATATTACTGTTCTGTACAGAAACATTTCTTCATATGAAAAGTTCCATTTCTCTTCTGTTTTAAGAGAAATTCAAGCATTTTTGGGGCCCCTACGTCTACCATGGGCCCTGGATACTGAGCCTCACAGTGCCTAATGGGTAAGGCAGCTGTGGGTGGGAGATTTGTTTGGGAGATTCTTCCCTCTCCTGTTTCAATATTATTGACTGCTCTCTGGAAGTTGCTGGCCTCTCTGGCACTCAGGATATATACTTCTAGCTTCCCCGATCCCGGCTACCCCAGCCACTCGAAGGGTCTGAGTGTAGAATTGCTCACTCCCCTCGTCCTGCCTCTCCTTCTCAGTTTAAACCCAGGTCTTCATTCCTCTGACTGAGTCTCATTTGTTGGGACTATTCTTGGCCTATAAAATGGCATTGAATTCTCTGATGAACTTTTTTCACTGAGGTATTAGTGACTGTGTTCCTCCTGTATTCATTCTAGAATGTTTGCATTATGTTACAGAACCTTTAGAGGCTCTCTACCCTAATTCACAGCCATATATGTGATGGAGAAACTTTAGTCCAGCAAAAGGTACACTTCAAAGTCAAGGTTGAACTTGGAGAATTGTTGATCGTCTTGTTCCAGTAGCTTGATATCTACTGCGGCTGGGCATTTGATGGGTCCTGGTAACATAACTTTTGATTAGGAAGTTCTATGAGGCAGGACACAGACTGTCCCCAGAATTCTCTTGGTAAAGTGTCATGCCTGATGGAGTCCTAATGGAATCCCTTTCATCCAACATCACTTCAGGAGGACTTCTGCTCCCCATCTAAAGTCATCCCTCCAGCTGTGCTGGTGGTGACCCCACACATATACCTAAGAAGCAAGTCTTATTCCCTCTCTGCTTGTTATTTCCTAGGTTTGGGCAGGAAAATGTTCTAAGAGATGACGCTGTTTATAAAGGGTACCATTTACTGCACAGCATAGGCTCTGCAGTGCAAAAGCTCGCTTTGATTTCTGGCTTTATTGCTTTTTTTTTTTTTTTTTTTAAGAGAGAGAGAGCACACAAGTGGCGGGGGCAGGGGAAGGAGAATCTGAGAATCCCAAGCAAATTCCCTGCAGAGCACAGAGCCCGACACGGTGCTCGATCCCAGGACCCTGAGATAGTGACCTGAGCTGAAACCAAGAATCGGACACCCCTGGCTTTATTGCTTATTATTTGCATGACCTTGAAGTCTCAGTCTCCAAACCTTTATTTTCTCTTCTGTAAATTGGGGGGGGGGTAGAAATAATATCAGCCTCATGGAGGTGTTGTGAGAATTCTTAGTTATTGTGAGAATTAAATGAGACTATCCATGCGAAGACCTTACCATGATGCCTACCACACAAACCCTCAATGAATGACTGTGCTACTACTACTACTACTACTACTATTATTGCCACCACCACTGATTCTGTCACAGCCCCTCCAGTCCTGATGGCTTAGAGAAAGTGCTGGTGCTGCTTCCCAGACTCTGCAGGGCACTGCCCAGGGAGTGGCCTGAGCAATGGGAGAATCTGGCAGAACAGGTTCTTTGAAAGCAGTGGAAAGTAGATCAAAGGCAATCACCCAAACCTGGAAAAAGAATGTATTCCTTTGTTCTTTATGAATTGTGAAAAAACTTTCAAAATGTAACTTATGCTGGGAAAAAAATTGTGGCCCCTCTTGAGGTAACATGGCTGAGCCTCTCTGGTCTGTGTTCTTCCTGACCCCTGAGGCCAGATGGGGGCCACTTTGAGTTTCTGCTGAACGTGCTGATGGCTGACGGTGTTCTGGGATGGAGTAGCGAGCTCAGCAGTTAGCAGACATGCAGAGACAGCAGAGATCGTGCAGTGGGGAGCTTCACACCTAAAGGCAAAGTATACCTGTGCCTTGCTGCAGATTGCTCATCACCCAATGTGAAATGTCATGGGACTTGCTTAGGCCTCTTGACTGAAAATAACAGAAGCCCAACTCATACTAGCTCAAGCAAAAAGGGGCATTTATTCTAAAGATTACACAGTGTATCAAGGAAAACAAGGCGAGAGGCAGACTGATCTGAGATTGAAACGCAGCCCTCAAATTTTGCCAAAACTTGTGTCTCCCTTCTCTGTGTTAGTCTTCTCTCTTTTTACAGACTCACCTCCTCTGAGGCTTTGGTTGACATGTTGGAACAACAGCACGCAGGTTTTGTAAATGACAATGCAGTCATCCAAAGAAAGCCTGATCTCACTTTCTCCAATTCCACAATTCCTATGGCAGGAACTGATTGGCTCAGTGTAGGTCAGATTCCTTTCTCTGACTACCAGTCAGCAATGGGAAAAGGTAAAAACTGGTTCGAAGAGCATGGGACGTCCACCCTAACTTATACGACTCATGAGTGAGCAAAACCACAGAAAAGGGATTATTGAAATAGGGATTGATGGACTACATGACAAGAAGTATGCTGTTCACATTTGGCCCTAAACTGCATCCTGGCCATTCCCAGACTCCTCTCATTTCACCAGAGTTCACGGTGTTTGTCTACTCTCTGCCCTTGGCCCCTGCACACTGGGCAGACCCTAGCCCTAAACAAGCTGATTGCAGCATAATATAGTGGAAATGCCACAGGCTGTAGAATTACACAGACCTTGAGTTAAAGCCCAGGTCTGCTGCTTACTAGCTGTGTGACCCTGTGCAAGTTACTTAGCCTCTCTGAGCTTTGGTCTCCTTATCTATAAAATAATAGCTATAAAACAATACATCTCTAATGGGGTTGCTGTGAAGACTAAGAAAAATAAAATAAAATAACCATATTTAAAATACTTGGCACATAATAGATGCTCAGTTATGTTAGTTTCATTTTCTAATTAGGTTACCTAGAAATCTTCAGGAGGTAGTAAGTGAAAAGGAAGAAAAAGAAAAGTGGTAGCATTTTGTATCTGGGAAGTATCCTGCCTCAGATATTTGACAATTATCCTGAGCAAACATTAAATAATTTAAGTGGGTCAGCTGCACTGGGAAAGCCACACTTGGATAGATGCAGTCTCTCACTTTAGAGGCAAACCAACAAGGATCTCAAGATCAATGGTGAATGTTTTGTTTCTCTTTAATTTATTGGTGTGACTATATGGTCCTTAATTTCTTTCCCCATAATATCTAAAGTCCATGTAATACAATCTAATCCCTGAGTTAGTGAATGAAGGCTTTAGCATTTGGTTGTGACTGGTGCGGTTTGGAGAGGCTTTCCTCTTTGAGAATGTAGTAAGCCATTTTTTAAAAAATAAACTAGAATTTATTGAGTTCTGACGATAGCAAGCACTGTGCTGAACTTCTACATGCATGGTCTCATTTCTTCTTAAGAATTCAGTGCTATCGCCCCCATTTTCCAGATAAGGAAATTGAGGCTCCGATACATAGAGTGGCAAGGTCACTCAGCACTCAGTGATAAAATAGGAATTTGAGCTCAGCTTAGCCAGCTCCAGAGCCTGAGTTCTTAACAATGCACAGTACCAGTTCTCTGCACCTTGGTTTTGGTTATAAGTTTTCGAGACAGGCAACATAAGAAATGAATCCCCAGGAACATCTGTGCTTAGAGTGTCTCATTTGATAAAGGATAATCTCACCCACACGATGTTGCTGCCTGGGCTTGGATGCAAAGGCACGGAATTACAGCAAGAAAAATAGTAGAACGACAGATACGCTATCTCCTTGGATACAACAGCTATTTGGATTACTTACTTAGAGGATAATAGTGATGAAGGGTTTCGCAGATGAATCTGTGAAAAAGAGACATTGTGGAAATTGTGTCCCACCTTTAGACTCTTCAGCATTTCCCATCTTGGTCAAAGTTGTGCTCACTCCAGTTGTGTTGCTGTGTGGGGTCGTGTGTGCATGTGTGTGGAATATTTTGGCCTGCTCCAGAAAACCACATTTGGTGACGAATTGTAGGTATTATCAATGACTCCTGGTGATACATGAAGTAGTTTCCATCCTTTGACCTATGTACCGATCACGGGAACCAATGTGATCTCTAATCACTAATCGACCTGCTCCCTCCAGAAACAGTTTATTCTGTTTGGTGAGTTTCATTATATTCCAGACTGTGCTTCATCTGTACCTTTTTCTGTTTGAATTCATCCTGTGTGTAAATGGAAAAAATTTTTGAATATTATGTCTCTTTTGACTAAAAGCGTATCTGGATTAATATCTCATATTTTTCTTTTTTACTTTCCCTCTCTTTTCAGCTCCAGGGTTCCTTGAAAAGAAAACAGGTGGTTAACCTATCTCCTGCGAACAGCAAGAGGCCCAATGGCTTTGTCGACAACTCATTCCTTGATATCAAGAGAATCCGTGTTGGGGAGAACCTCTCTGCAGGACAAGGGGGCCTCCAAGTAAATAATGGACAAAATCAGATGATGTCAGGGACCTTGCCCATGAGCCAAGCACCCCTGCGGAAGACGAACACTCTGCCACCCCACGCACATCCTCCTGGAAATGGTATCTTTAACATGGGCTTGAAGGAAGTGAAGAAGGAACCCGGAGAGACTCTGTCTTGCAGTAAGCACATGGACGGCCAGATGAGCCAGGAGAGTATGTTTTCCAGTAGGTTCGGCGAGGACCCTGTAGAGCAGCTGATGGACCCAGAGCTGCAGGAGCTGTTCAATGAGCTGACCAACATTTCTGTGCCTCCCATGAGTGACCTGGAGCTGGAGAACATGATCAATGCCACCATCAAGCAAGATGACCCATTTAACATCGACTTGGGTCAGCAGAGCCAGAGGAGCACTCCCAGGCCCTCCCTGCCCATGGAGAAGCCAGTGATCAAGAGTGAATACTCCCCAGGCCTAACCCAGGGCCCCTCCGGCTCGCCTCAGTTGAGGCCCCCCTCTGCTGGCCCGGCATTCTCCATGGCCAACTCCGCCCTCTCCGCTTCCTCCCCAGTCCCTTCTGTCCCTCAGAGCCAGGCTCAGCCTCAGACATCGGGAGCAAGCCGGGCCCTGCCGAGCTGGCAGGAAGTCTCCCACGCCCAGCAGCTCAAACAGATCGCGGCCAACCGGCAGCAGCATGTTCGGATGCAGCAGCACCAGCAGCAGCACCAGCCTACCACCTGGCCGGCCTTGCCCTCCTCCACGGGGCCATCGCCAGGCCCATTCGGGCAGGAGAAAATCCCCAGCCCTTCTTTCGGTCAGCAGCCATTCAGCCCGCAGAGCTCCCCCATGCCGGGGGTAGCGGGCGGTGGCAGCCAGTCGAAGGTGATGGCTAATTACATGTACAAGGCCAGCCCGGCGGCGCAGGGAGGGCACCTCGACGTGCTCATGCAACAGAAGCCTCAGGATCTCAGTCGAAGTTTTATGAACACCCCGCACACAGCCATGGAGCCCCGTCATGGCAACACTAAGCCTTTGTTCCATTTTAACTCTGATCAAGCAAGCCAGCAGATGCCTTCTGTTTTGCCTTCCCAGAGTAAGCCTTCTCTCCTACACTACACCCAGCAGCAGCCCCAGCAGCCGCAGCAGCCGCAGCAGCCGCAGCAGCCCCAGCAGCCCCAGCAGCCCCAGAGCTCCATTTCAGCTCAGCCACCGCCGCCGCCACCACCGTCCCAGCCCGCCCAGCCCCTGTCAAGCCAGCCTTTGCTGAGGTCCCCCTTGCCGCTCCAGCAGAAGATCCTGCTTCAGAAAATGCAGAACCAGCCCATCACAGGCCTGGGATATCAAGTCTCCCAACAGCACCGACAGGTAAGACCATAAGTTTGCTACCCCAAATGCAGAGGACCCGGAGACCACTTAGCCTGGTCGTTGGGCTCTGTTTGCAACATTTGTGTTGGGGTGGAATCAAGACCACAAAGATAGTAGTGGGCCTGTCGGGTTCCCACGAAGGCCTCATGAAGCCCAGCTCACACGGGGCATCTGGAGGCAAGAGCTAGTATTTCCTTATAGATCATTCCTGTCACTGGGATCTGCAGTGGTCAAAGGCTCTTGATTATTAAGAATGTTGCATTATAATTCATGACCTTTAGTGACATGTCCAGTTGGCAGTAAGATTCGGATACACCTGGTGTTTATTCCTCCAGTCAATAAGTCGGTCATTAAGTCCACATGCGCGTCCTGAGTACCTACCACGTGCAAGATGTTGTGATGATGCTGAAAACTGAAATAAGTCCAGACATGATATTAAGAGTATTTAATGACCTTCTACATCCACACCAACCAGTTGAAATGTCTGAATGCCCAACGCATCCTACTAGATCCTGCTGTGACTCCCTGCAGGTGCCTTAAATAAGACATGGCGCCTGTTTGCTGGCACAGTCTGGAGAGAGAGACAGGCTTTAAAACTCTCATTTGAATACTAAGTGGAAGGGCTAATAACATGAGAGCACAGAGGTTGGGTGTCTTACCCTGCAAGGGGAAATCAGGGAAGTCTTTTGGAGAAAGTAATGCCTGCGTTAAGTGTTAAAGGATGAAATCATCATCACTACAAACAGAAAAAAAGTATCTGTGGTTACCTTATATCCTGTGATTAACATGAAGCAGGAGTCTTATTCTGCCCCAGAAGTGAATAGTATGAAGAGGTAGCTCTATGCCTCCGGAGCACACACTGGTGAGGAAGCTCCGATCCTCAGGGAATTTGAGAGCGGAAACTCTTCCTGGAAGGAAGAAAGTCTGACTGTTGCTTCGTGCATGTAATTTGGTGGGTCTCTGTTAGTGGCCAAGCACAAAGACAACACGTTACATGTCAGAACAATATGCCAGGGTATTATGACGGCACTGAGCCTAATTCCAATCACATTCCTAGAGTAGTTTTCATGGCCACTGCCCAGAAAGAATGCCATAAGCACCACAGACGGTGGCCAAGCTAACCTTTGCCCTAGATGTGTGCCAGGAGAAAACTGCACTCAACCAGGATTCAAGAGCTCTGCACCGAGTGAAGCTCTGAGCTCTTGTCCGCTTCAGAAGTGTGGGGGTTTGAAAAAAAAAAAAAAGTGTGGGTTTTTTTTTTTCTTTAATTGTAGTTGATGAAGAATGGACTTGAGTAGGGTCCTGTGTGTATTTTACAGTGTTTCTTTTTAACAGGTAATTTGGGGCTCATTGATAAACAAACGGTATTGTGGAACTACTTCCTAATGGCACGGGTAGCCATTTTGGTTTGGATGAATCTAGGCTCAAAGTCTTACTCTGACATTCACTAGCTGTGTGACCTCAAGCAAATCACTGGACCTCACTAAGCCTGTGTTTTCTCACCTGTAAACAGGGGTGATAATAATATATCCTAGATATTTTTTAGAATAAAATTAAGGGGCACCAGGGTGGTTCAGTTGGTTAAGCGTCCAACTCTTGATTTCAGCTCAGGTCATGATCTCAGGGTTGTGGGATCGAGCCCGTGTCGGGATCTACGCTCATCAGGGAGCCTGCTTAAGATTCTCCCTCTCCCTCTCCCTTTGCCCTCCCCTGCCCCCAAATGCTCTCTCTCTCTAAAATAAATAAGTAAATCTCTTAAAAATGAGATAATTTTGCACCCAGAGTTTAGAATAAAGTTGGCGATTATTATGATTATCATAGAAAGAACCATATATGATATCAGAATATTTTTAACAAGTATTACTCTTACGTAGGAGATGCACTGTAATAAGTCTCAAATTCTAACATAAACAGTTTTGGAGGAATAAAAGGAAACTATCCTTCATTCTTTTACTGTCCAGCAGTATGGTGAGTGGGTAGTGATTTACCCTCCCTAAGCCCAGACCTCTGATTATAAAAATGGAAATAGTAAATAATGAGACATTAATAAGAGGTAGTGTTTATCATTTGCCCTGTAACCGGCATGACTTCTGGCTCTCTTCCTTATGGTATCTCATTGCACCCATATGAAGGAAATGCCATCGTTCTCATCTTACAGGGGAAGCAATTGAAGCATAGAGAGGTTAAGTAACTTTTCCAAAGTCACACAGATAAGAAGTAGCAGAGCCAGGATTCTGACAATCTGTTTTGAAGGTTGTGCTTTTAGCCACTGGCTATACAGCTTACAGGTAGGATTTGTTGGGAAATGAATGACCACTTATCGACCATTGTGAAATTCTCAAAAAGAATATTTCCTGTAATACTGAGCCATATTTACATAATCTACAGGGTGATGAAGTCCTTTGGGGATAAAGAAAGTCTTAAATCTCTAACCTACAGAGTTGTTAAAGAAAAGAATCAAAAAATATCTGTGTGATGGGTGACCTTCCTGAGGGTGAACATTATGGAACTAACCAAAATAAGCTATTTACAACAGGAAATAGATCTCTTTGGTCACCCCCTTAGCCCTACTTTGTGGGAGCCTTCCTGACATCCTCGGTCCTGTTTCGGGCTCCATTGCTCCGATCAACAACTCTACACCACACTCATGACCTCTCTGTCCCCACTGAAGCTTCCAGAACCCAAGCACACCAGTGGACACTGATGGCCAAATCAGCAAACATCTTTCAATGTTTTAGATGATATTTAACTGTTTCCAGTGCCTATGACACATGATGCCAAGATAATTTTCATCTTTTCAAAAAAGCTCTTGAAAAGTGGTATAAGTGGCAGCAACATTTCAAGCCAAAGGCCCCTTCTATACAGGCTGGACATGGCTTTATCCTGACTTTGTGGTTTAAATCAAATTGTTCCTTTCTGCTCAACAGTTCCAAGAGGGAGGACTCTGAAGTCTTGTGTCTGAGTTGTAAGCAAGTGTACCAGGGCTCTATGGTCAAATAAGTGTTGTACTCTTAAAAGCATTCACCTTTGGGGTCTGGACTCCTGCTAATAAGGGTGCTATTTTTCAGTACGGTTACAGAGTTTTTCACTGGGGATTGTCTTCAGAGCTATTAGCATACTGAGTGGATTATTACCGGTGCAGTAATATTCATTCTGTCAGGGTGATCTTTGAAAACAGTCAAGATGGGGATTGCTGCTTTGGGTCAAAAACAAGGAGTCAGTGATAGGACTGGATTTCAAATATGACTTATGAACTTTCTCTGAAGGTAAATAAATGAGTTGCTTCCCAAGATGATAATCTTGAGAAGCAACTTTCATGTGGATGTGCATGTTTTTAAGATTTTTCTAATTCGTGTTTCTCATCTAGGATATTACTAAGTATTCTCAGCTCAGGGAGGGTAGTTTTAACCCCACCATTTATAGTAGACAGTACAAATGTGTGTTCTCGTTTCTAATTAGCAAAATCTCTGTTACTCATGACTGAAGCCATAGGAGGGGAGAGATTGGGAATTAAGCAGTTCTTAAGTTTATCAACTAGAATGTCCTAAATGAAAGCACTGGTCATGAATTTTTTTCTGCCTATCACACTCACTTTGTGTCAAACATAGGAAGACCTATTATGGGATTTTTCTAGTTGGAGTCCTTTCACCTTGGAAATGGTGGGAATCTTGGCTTTCTGCTACAAGATGGTAGATTGAATTTGTCGATCAGTTGCTTGTTATTTACCCAGCAGAGTGTACAAAGATGGCCTTCTCATTACCCTTCAGACCTCTGCACCCAGACAGATCTGCATGCTCAGGCAAAGAATATACTGGGGGGAGTCTGTGCCCCTCTCTCTTTATTGGGTACCCATCTCTGTTCTCCTAGATGTGAATGGTGCCTGAGAGATGGATGCAGCATAATCGAATTGTGGAGACTTCTTTATCGTTCCATGCCTGGGGTGTTTTCAAGTAATCCCTTCTCCGGATGCTGAGAGAACAAATGGTATTTGGTATTTCACAAAATGTCCTCAGTGACTCTGTCTTGCTAATGTTTGGGGCTTGGCAAATGGAAATACCTCCTAGCTATAATTTCCTTCCCTTTCTGATTCGAAGGTTATGGGAGAGGGCAGGAGAGGTATATAATGCATGCAGTTCTGATTTATCTTCAAGTCACTGAATACTTGTTTAAGGTGTGAAAGAGTTATTGGTTCACTAGGGCTTGTGAGAGTTCAATCTAAAAGCTCTAACCTCTTGAACCAAGAAGTGATCTTTGTCAGAGCTGTATGATCAGACACTTTAAAGTGTGATTTTTTTTTCCTAACATTAGATCCATGAAACTCAAGTGGATTCTATATTTGGTTTAGAATTATCCCATCTCTAAAAATTCTGAGAGGGAACGCAGCCAGTGAATGGATGGTTTGTTATGACCGAAACATAAATTTGTACATTTCCTCCTTAGTTTAAAGCCAAGCTCCTCGATCATATATTAAGAACCTCACTCCACTCTCTCTGCCGAGCCAAGTTTATCCTTCACTACTTTACATATCAATCCTTGGCATAAATCAGGAAAGTCTCATGTTCTCCCCCTTCTTCTTTAAGGTTATTTTGGATATATCTGATTTTAAAGATGAACACCCAGTTAAGGGTGAAGGAATCACTGGACCTCTAATATACTGACAAATCCTTATAATTGCCCAGTGAAAGTGCCAGAGAAGAGCTAGGACCTTGAATCAGCTGGGAATGCCTTTTCTAGTGGGAAAATAATCATGAATCCAATGTTCTGCAACAGTATAACATCCAAACCACCCCTTTGCTGGGGGCCACAGATTGGCTAAAGGGTCAGCCAGTTAGGCTAAGGCTGGGGTTCAGGTTTAAGGACAAGACGAGGTCAAAAGAAGTCAGGAGCATGAAGGGCCAAAGATAAGGCCAAGCCAATGTCCTAGACAAGCTGGGACAAAAAGTCAGTCAATACACTCAGAATCCAGGAGTGAAGCCAAAAGATGGTAATAAACCTGTGGTCATGGGTCAAATATAAATGACATAAAATCTAAAGCAAAGTTAGGATAGAGACCCAAGAGATGCTAGGTGATCATTGCAAATGACCCTTGACAATTTGGTGATTTCCATTATGACTCACTTTGGCTGGTTATGATGGCAAGAGGGACAAGGTCTGATACAGGCATACTGAGGATTGTCCATGGCAGACCAGGATATTATGTTTGCATGTTCATTTTATCTTTGATATTTCATCATTTACCTTTTCAGTTTAAAAAAATATTTTTTTTAATATTCCATAAGACTAGAGCTAGGGCTAAGATCCCAAATAAATTTCCAGACATAGATGTTAATATGACCTGTACTGAAGAATCTTGATTGGCAGAATTAGCAGGAGGGGGATTTTGCATGTGTCTTGTTCGTTTCTGTTAGTTGGTTTGTTGGCTTTCACATTAGCACCAACTGTATGCTGCATGCAAACAGCCCAAATGGTAGATATTATCAACCCCTTTGAGGGCACTGAGGCTCAGAGAGGTTGAATAACTTGCTCAGAGCTACAGTTAGTAACTGGTCTGATTTTCAGCCTAGTGTTAACTGCTGTGCTGCCTAAGTGAAGGAACTAGGTAGAAGTGGTTTGGGTGTGTTAACAGGACCTTTGCTAGGATATCTGTTCGAAATTTCATTATTGTCTACATGCCCAGTTTATTTCTACCTCAGGGAAAATTTAAGCCAATTCTGATGCAGGGAGGGATCTTCAGGCAAATTCACTGAAGTTGCCTTGTCTTAATCCACAGATCTTTATGTTTCCCCATCCGCCCAACCAAGAGCATGAACAAAAGGTCTCAGGCTCAACTGAGTACTGCCCCTTCTGATCTCTACCAGTAGTTTTTATTCATTCATTCATTCAAAAAATGTTTGTTGAGCTTCCTGTATGTCAGGCACAGTTCTGGACACTGATACCACTACTCAGAACAAAGAAGGTATGGTAAGGGAAAAAAATAAAATGAAAAAAATGTTTTTAAAAAATTAAATAATCAGAGAGTATTTTCAAATTGAGCTGTTTTCATCATACTGCAGGCTTGGTTTATTCTTGCTTCTGTTGCTAGGCTGATTTGCTGGGCTTCTTGGTACCTCTGATCGCAGATAAATATGGAGAATGACCAGGAGAGTGGTATGTGACTCGTTTTTTGAGGAAAAAATTCGATACTTTGGTTAGCTTTTTTAAATGATAAAGAAAATTCATTCCCTTTCTTGTTCTTTAACATGATCCATCAAGATTTAAGAACTGTCCAGGGTCACTGTTAGAGTTTCACCATGGGATAAAGCCATAATTCATGCATGCATTCATATGATGAGAGTTTACTGAGCACCTACAATGTGCCAGGAGTTGGAGATTAAAAGATCACATGATGCAAAGAACCCTTTTTGCACCCATCTAAAAGATCAGGAAGGCATGGTCCCACCCCTCAATGAACTTTTGATCTGAAGGAGACGTCTGTCCCTGACACTTACTGGATTCTTATTGGGTACATATACTACAATCTGATCTGTATAATAACTGAACCTAAATCACATGGGCCTCTCCCATAAGTCTACAAGTTCAACTTTGAATGTGTTATTTTAACTTTTTACAGAGTAGAGCTCTATTTTGCCTGATACCCACTTTTGTGTTTGTTTTATTTTGTCATCCTAGTATGTAATAGCCCAGAGCACAATAGAGTGAATTGGTGTAAAGCAACAATTAACTCCAGTATCCCTCAATAAAGAAATCAACACAGTAACAAGAAGAACATGTTAGCCTTGGAATCATAATGCATAGGGTTTTAAATCCACACTTAGGGGAATGACTTCTATTATTCTCATTCCAAGGTCTTTGTCAGTATGTTGCATCCATCAACAAGAGCTGTGCATTTAAAGCATTAATGTGTAATTCAGCCTGTTGAATACTAAGTTTCCAACTAGGGAAAAAAGGGGTATGAGGTTAAGAAATAGATTTGATCCCAGGGATGGAAATGCAAGAGGGTTAATGGAAAATCTGACAGACATTTAACTATAATGTGCATTAATGTAGGTGACTCAAACAATCCCCTTTGCACCCATTCTAATTAGTTCTGCCTTTTCTAATCAGATGTCAGTTGTTATCAGTTTGGTAGAGGGGGTGGTGATTTCTTTTTGTGAAATCGAAAGGAAGCAACAACCCATTTTGCTGGTGCAGTAATCAGTAAATTTTCACGTTAATGGTTAATTAAAGTCAGGCACAGAAACTTGAGATTCAGAAGGTGTTTATTATAAGGAGTCCTTGATTTGAAACAAAAGACTGCACAAATGTTTAGACTACCAAGATCAGAGAGATGTAATGGGAGTGAATCATCTTACTCTTTTACACTGCGTTTTAAGCAGGGAAGACCAAACTAACACACACAGAGCCTAGGCAGCTCTCTGGATACTAATTAGAGAACTCCAGCTGAATATTTGCATTTCATGCAGTGAATCTGAACAATAAAGTGGCACTTTATTCTCCAAGCAATAAATTGAGTAGAGCATAATAGAGGGAAGCCAATGACTACTTTCCTGTGCATCCTGAAAAATCAAGTTTCAAGGTCCCCGAGGAAGAAAGAATGGGGGTGGTTGACCTGTTTCCCTTTCTTTCTGCTGCTAATTCCCTCCACCCTGAATCACTGGCATTTTCCACAGTTTGCTTTTCACAGGAGCTTAAGTTCAGCTCCACCTTTAGGAAACATGAACTTCATAAACAGGGAGCTTTTTTGGCCCTACTTCTTGGTAGTCCACAGGTCTGTGTGGGTGCACACATGAGCACGTGGGCTTCATGCTCCGGTCTTGGACTCCCATTCCTACTCTGTGTCTCTGGATCTCTATCCCATTCCCCCTCCCCTTGGCTGTACCCTCTCCTCTTTCATCCTTTCCCTACAGATCAGTTTTTGAACTCGCCTCTTTTCTCTGACCTCCTGGAGACCTGTTCTATGGCAAGCCTTAAGTGAGAGTGGGGAGAGGAGAGGACATTTAGCCACTGAAGTTATTATTGGCCACAAGGATGAAGAGACTTTTCCTGGAAAAGGATTCTTGTTGGGGAGAGCCACGAGGCAGGCCCATCTCTCTGTCCCATAGGCCTCTGGCACAAAGGAGTGAATTCTGAATGGACATACCCATGGGCAGAACATATCCTGAATAGCTTCTAACCATTGTCCCTTCTCACGACAAGTGCTGGCTAAACTGGCCTGCCTCCTTCCAGTCTCGCCACCCTGCAACCAGAGTGAGCATGCTAAAATAGGAATGTGGTAATGTCTGTCACCTGCCTGAGGCCCATAAATGATCTTCATTTTCTCAGAATAAAATCCAAATCATTATGTAGCTTATAAAGCCCTATATGACACAGCTTCTGCCAAGATTTATTGGTTTCCATTCCCAGCTTTTTTATTTCTTGACTCCCACCCACTCATTCACTCATCTTTACCTGACAAGTTCACACACACTCTGCACTCTGGCTCCTACCATAAAAAGTGTACTCCGATTCCTGAGAAGTTCCATGCTTTCCCTCACTCTCAGGCCTTCAGATGTGTTGTTCCTTCTGTCTAGAACATTCTTCTGCTCTCCTCTGCCCAGCTAACCTAACTCTACACTTTCTCAGTCTCAACTGAGACATTTCCTCCGCAAGGTTTCCCTGGCTTCCCAATCTGGATTAGCTCCCATCCTATACTCTCTGGTAGCTACCTCTACTTCCTCTCTTTTAGCTGATATCAGCCCTCATCTGTCTTTGTTCTTATGTGTCTTCCTCAACTAGACTGGAAGTTACTGGAAGGCAGGGATTGTGTCCATCTTGTTCACCATTGTATTCCAACCTCTGACATGGCTACGACATGGAAGGCACCCAAAACATATTTAGTAAACAGCGAACAAACGAATTACAACATTGACCCATCATCCATTCTTCTATTCTGGGGAGTTATGGATGCCAACACATCACCCTCTCCTCCCAAGAAGGAAGGAACAGGAGCTACCATTTCCACCTTCCTCCATAACAAGTCTGCCCTTAAAAAACCATTTGCCCATGAATCTGCATCAACAGTTACAGTTTTCTGGGATAGAAACTAGAGAATTCACTCTCAGCTGCTCCATGGGTTAAACCTGTGGAAGGGGGTTGTGCAGAGGCACTCTTCTCGGAGCCTGGACTGACCTATATCACGGGGAATCATATGAGTAAGAGTCAACTAAGAGAATTTTATCAACAATATTCCAAATGATTCTTTTATGAAACATGTATGGAACATCAATAATTTACCAACATGACCAAAACACAATCCCTACTCATAAGTAATGGACAGAAACAAGGGATTATATAGTGTTATAAGGTTTCTGATAGAAGTGATGATAGGATATTCGGAGAATGCAAAGATAAAGTGCCTGTTACAGCTTTGGGAACCAGAAAAGGCTTCCTAGACGAGGCATCAGCTGATGGCCACTGGCACCTCTTCCTCACCTCTGCCTCCATCTCTGCTGTTCCCTGTGTGCTCCCATTATTGCAAACCTCCCTCTTTCTGACTCCCTCGTCCCTCCCAGTAATGGGGTGGATGGCATGTCTAAGAAATTCTGCCTTGTTCCGTGCTCCATAGGGCTGAGGCCAATGGCTGGGGTTCCATTTATCTCCGTTGCTTTGGCCAAGCGTTGTCCCTGGAAATGCACCTCCACCCCAGATGCAGTCACTCCCCAAGGCTCTCCTTCACTGGACCGGCTCTCCTTCTGATGAATGTCTTTTGCCCAATGACTCCATTTTCCCTCCAGGCCGTGGCATCCTGCTCACCTGCTTGGACAGTTCCAAGGTGTCTTGAAACCCCAGTCTCTGCCCTAACTGCCCATGTTGCTGTCATCACCCCTCCTCAAGCTCTGAAACAAGTAAAGTTTGCTTCTTCCTCCTTTAGCGCATGCAACAGAGTGCCAACACTTTGGTACCATCCTTATGTGGTATGATAATTTTGTTTAGGTATCTAAACCAGGAACCAGGAATTCCTAGAGTTGGAACAGTGGAATTTCTTTCTCTTCTCTGAACTCACAAAGCATTTTGTATCTCTCATTGCATTCATTGCTTTCTACCTGGAATTCTAATTAAGTCTATACGTCAAGCCCTCCACTAAACTGCAAGCTCCTTGAGACCGGAGTCTGTGTATAATTTATCTTTGTAACTCTAAGGGCTGAGTACCTGAGAGAAAGTCCCAACATAAGGACACAGAAACAGAAGGAGAGGAGGGGAGAGAGGGTAAGGGAAGGGAAAGAAGCTTCGGTGTGTGTGTGTTACAAGTTGTACGGTCTTGAAATCAAAGGAAAAGAAATAGGTTTGAATAACTTCTGACATCGATCTGAATATAAAATGTACATTATTGAGAATTTGTGCATTGTTTACTCTAATGATCAGAGAGCCTTGGTCAAATTACTCGAATTCTCTGTAACTGAGCTGCGTTATCTATACAGTAAGAATTATGACACTATTTTGCAGGATTGTTGAAAAAATTCCATGAAATAACCCATGAGACTTACGACAAATGCAGGGCCTGAACCTTGCAGGCAATTCAAAGTTAGCTTCATTTCCTTTACAAACTAAAGACCACCAGAAACAAATCCACTAAAACAATCCAAATTAAATGTTACTAGACTCTTGCAGTGGTTGAATTCCAAAACTGAGCTTCCATTTAACTTTGAGTTTCCAGGCAACTAAGGCAAAAAGAAATTATGTGGGGGATATAGAGGTTCTTTTTCTTTAGTATGAAAGAAAGCATGCCAGTTCATCAGCGGAGGCAAACTATTTCCTGGAAATGAATTCAAAGGTACATTTATCATTGGGGGAATTAGGTAACACGATGGACATCTTCCACTGAACATTTTGCAAAGACACCATGACACTGTTTACTTTGAAGTTTCTGTTATTAAGCTGCATTATAAAATTCAAGGCCAAAATGCTGGATTTTAATTCAGTGAACACTTTTCCCTGGGAAGCTGAGATAATGGGGTACAGATGTCATGTTTTCTGAAGCTCTCTATCAATGGTTTTTGCACTTTGTTTGAGCAAGAATACGTCTCTCTTCCCCTCCCCCTTTCAAGGTTTCCCTGAGACACCTCCCTGGAATTCAGATACCTTCAGGAAGGTCTTCAAACCTGGGTTCTGGCTTATCCCAAGGTAGAATTTAGAGACTATATGGGAATGCATAATTAAAATTCCCGTTAGACTGCCTCACTCCAATCTCAGTCTCGAATGAGGCTCTGGCAAACCCAGGCATCGTGTAAAGTAGATGAGACCTGTGGAATGTCTACCTCCAGGTCAGCTTTCAAGGAGAGCATTTCAAAAATCCTTTTAAGCTATAATCTCATCTCTCCATATAGAAGAAAACTATAAACTTCAGATGTGACCCCTCTGCTCACCAGACCAAGCTCATTAAAAATTACCATGAAAACATTCAGCAGTTGGTATAGTTATTTTTCAATCAACAAATATTTAAGCACTTCCTGTACGCAGAAAACCATGTCACCTGCTCTAAGAAATGTACTGAAGGAGGTGTGCCATGTGGTGGGGGCCACAGGGGAATGAGAGATAGAAGGCGAGGATTCTGGACCTAGACTCATTGCAGAGTATTTTACCTTTAGTAATAAGACTTTGTTTACTCTCTTTGTTACAGTGTTATCCTATAATCCTCGAATTTTATGACTCTAAAATGCAATTACTGTCCTCATCTTTAAATTTGTTCTTTTTATCAAAATAACACAGGCAAATAATTTAAGAAGACAAGTCATGCTAAAAGGCAAAAGCTATTCCTTGGCATCCCCTTCCCTTAGCCCTCACCCTGGAGGAACCACTTCCATCATTTTGAGTTTCTTCTTCTGGTAGTTACCATCAGATCGCTAACTTCATGTCTGCCTCAGACCTCTTGGTTTGGTCCATTTGCATCTATGTATTACATCTTATGCAATAGATGAAGATTTTAGTCTTTGTCTTCCCCTTCGCCACAAGGTTATGTCAAAAATTTGCCTAAGTCCCTATCAGTGTCTTCAGAACTATGAAGATGTAAGTAACGTTTACAGCTAAGACAAGCCAGAGTACTGTAAGCATAATTCCTCTGAAGGAGCTCAGTATTTAACTTTCTGTTCATTTGTGAAGTGTGTTTGAATCACTGGCTATGTCTTCTCAGGCCACCCAACAGCTCTGTGAAATATCTGTCAATTTTCCACCTGTAATTCCTGTCAGATAATCCGTTTGTTGTTTCTTTTCCTGGATGCATCTCCCCAGAAGCCATCTCTCTCCAGTCCTGATGGAGTTCTCTAGACCCACAGATACTGCTGTCACCCTAGGACTTCCTGCCTCCAAGCTGGGAATGCCTTCATTTCTTTCCTTAATCAAATTCCCTCTTTCTGGGTTCCATATGTGGCTCAATTTACTTATTTAATCTCTCATTTTGGTGGGTTATGTCTGCGGATAGCTTCCTGACAAAGGATGTATGAAAGGTAAAATGTTGAAACCTTCAGAGACACCATAACTCATTTGAGACAGTAAGAAAAATCTCAAAGCATCAAGAAAAAACACTGTTGAATATTGATAATGTCCTCCTAGGTACATTTGGTGCTACAGAGTGTGCAAAGAAGGGATGAGAAAGGAAGCTTCATTTATTGAGCACCTACCTTGGGCTAATTGGTTTTTCCATGACATTCCTAAGAAATAGGCATCATTTTCCATCTTTATCTATGAAGAAGTCAAGAGCAAACCACCTACTAATGGGCCTAAATCACACAGCTATCAGGTGGCAGAACTGGAATTCAGATCATGTTTGTCTGCTTCTCGCCGTGCTCCGCCAAGTGTGTCTCTCAGCCAGAAAGCATAAACGCACAGTCCTTGCCCTCAAGAAGTTTGCCCTCGGGGTGCCTGGGTGGCGCATTCCTTAAGCGTCTGCCTTTGGCTCAGGGCGTGATCCCAGCATTCTGGGATGGAGCCCCACATCAGGCTCCTCCGTTAGGAGCCTGCTTCTTCCTCTCCCACTCGCCCTGCTTGGGTTTCCTCTCTCGCTGGCTATCTCTGTCAAATAAATAAATAAAATCTTAAAAAAAAAAAAAGAAGTTTGCCCTCAACCATGTCTTTAATCCAAATCAGACATTTGCTACTTTCTCACCCACTACGCTACCCTCTTACTGTGTGTGTGTGTGTGTGTATGTAATTTCATTCTGATTAATGCAATATCTATTTTTGTAGTTTCATGTACATCAAGTTTTATTATAATATTTTTCTGTGAAATTCTGGAACAGAGCTATTTCCAAAGATTTCAGTTCTTGATCCCACTCTATTTATTAGGGATTAGGCAGTTACAGTCTGATCTAGTTGCCACTGAAAATGTGTTCATGGTTTTGCCCTTCTCCCTGGTGGATTTTGGGTTTTATGCCAGTCAGTTCATTTGCTGACATTTATCACATTTAGCTCCTGCCTCAGGGACATCCAGGATTATTGGTGGGGAGTGACTCCTGGCCGTGGCCCATAGCAGCAGTCTTCTCCAAGCTCTCTTCCCCCTGGAAATCTGTATTGGTATCTGTCACCAAAACAAAACAGAACAATAAGTACAAGGGGTAAAAGCATAGGAAGGGATTTAAAAATGAATGAAAGAGGATAGAATCATTGGTTTTTTATAGATCAGTTACTGACCGATGCGCAAACAAGTGAGATCGCCGCATTTCATTCAGGACACTCGACATAGCTCTCAGTAAGCGAGGGGACTGACCGCAGAGTCAGGGGCCAGACTGCAGCATGGGGACTGTGCCCACTGCCTTCTCTGGAAGTGTCTCCGTTATGGCACTAGCACCAGTGCTCCCAGAAGCAGAGACATGAACCCTTTCCTCCAGTTAGAGATCAGAAGCAGGTAGCTGTCCTCTGAGCAGTCTCTACTTTTGGGTACTGGGTTCTAAAAGTTTTTGGTTTGGTTGTTTGGCCCTCCTGGTGCATTTTGTCCATAGGAACAATTTAGATGAAGTTCATCACATCCTGGGCTGGCCTAGGCCAAGTCTATTTGACTCCTCTGGTCATTGAGCTGTTAGAGTACTGACCATGACTTCTCAAACACTGCATTGCAGAAGAAAAAAAAAAAGTTGTTCAACGTGCACTGATTGAACCAGGCATGGGGTGGAATCAAGCATACAATCTATTTAGTGAAACAGAATTCCTGAGAGCACTTTGCTCTGAAAGCCACAGAGAAGGAAGCGACTTCCTCCTCAGCCTGGCTCCAGGGTCTGAATGGGGAGACGAGGAGGATTTTTGGCTGGACCTCCATGGCAGAGGGAAGCAGGCCTTCAGACCAAGGGAAGAGGGAAAGTGAGATTAGCCAGAACATCACCAGTGAAGGGGCAAGAGCTCTCTTCCTTTCTAGTGGTCATTTATAGATATTTACAGATTGGGGGCTACCTGAATGCCTATCAGTGTCTATGTCTATCCACACCAGCTTTGTGGACCGAAGTTTGTTGACCTGATTTATCAAGATAAAAAGGTTTTGAGCCATCTGTCTATTTCCAAAGTCTATACAGAGCTCCAGGCACGAAAGGTAGCCAGGCCCAGGGGCTTCACCAGGCTGTGCTCTGGACACCACACCAGCCTTGGGAGGCAGGGCTTGGTAGCTGAGCCCGTGTTTTGCATATGTGAATAGAATCCACAAAACGATTTGCTCCTTTTACTACTATTACAGCCATGATGATTCCTAAAATAAGTTTGACCTGTGTGGGTGATGAAATAGAAATTGTCTACATAGTCAAAGCCAGAGGGTCAGAAAGATGGGATAAAAAGTCAGAAAGAGTGGTCCCAAGGGAGAAATGAAAGGAAATTTGGGCCAAAAAAATGCATTTCTGACCATCTCTTCTGCTGTGTAAAGATACTTTATAAGGCAATTTAAACTCTGACAAATTGCCTATTTCTGTTTGCAACTACAGATGAAGCCAACCATTCTCACACATTTCTCCATTCGTTTTTCCTCCTCATGTTTCATTCAATTTTTTGGGGGGGGGTGGCTGTTGTAGAATTCTTTCACATTTCTCTGAACACTTGAAATGGGGTCAAATCTAAATGAATGTGAATTCAGCATGGATCCCAAGGCCCAAAGGTCAGGCTCCACTTGGACAGTTTTGATGTGTAAAGCACTGCCAACATTCATTTTTGTAGAGCAGTGAGAGAACTGAGTTGTGTGCTGGTGAAGACTGACGTAGACCTCATTTCCCTGTACTCAGAGGCAAGAAGTTTCTAATCACCTGCGTGATTTGGGGAATATTGAAGACCCCTCATCGGTCCACTTTGGGTGCACACATTCCAAAGGAGCTAGATGCACATGGGTGAGAACCTCGCCAGGCTATTCCTTGGGAGCCTGAGGGCAGCCCTAAATTCCATGGGAATGGGATTCTCTGCCAAATTCAGATGCCGGAGGCTTCCCTCAGGGACCACAGCCCATCTTAAATGGAGGAAGTTGCTGTGAGAAGTTAAGCAGGAAGTTCTAAAGGGCTATGCTCCCCCGTGTGTGTGTGTGTGTGTGTGTGTGTGTGCGCGCGCGCGCTCACGCGTGCACGCACAAGCATGTTAGTGGAAAGAAATAAGCCCTCCATCACTGTTCACATCATATACACGTAGAGTTTAAAGTTTCAGGGAGAGAAAACAGTGGACAGAAAAGGAGGGGAGCTTGTTTATCTCTCCAAGGCTAGCATTCCCGCTCATACATACGTTGCAAGATACCTCCAGGTCTGACACGTTTGTCTTCCCCCCTAAATGTCTCTGAGATTCCACTTGGCTGGGAATTCAGATGACTGTGAGGGTCACACCTCTCAGTAGTCGAGTCAGAATAACTTTCAGTGGTAATTCTTTTAAAATGAAGAATTTCTTCACCTCCTCCTTGCCTTGGAGTAGGAAAGAGAATTTATTCACAAATTGGTGCTTACAGTGGAGCTAAGGGACCCCCGAAGCAGGGCCGACGAGGTTCACTTCAGTACCCAAGTTTAGGGGAGCATGAGAATAGTGCTTCGCAAGGCCAAATAGCTCAGACATGTTAGCATGTGATAAACATGAACGGTACTGTCGGAACCGAGCACTGAGAGTAAAAACATTTTCACATCGACCACTGTAGCAGATGACACACCTAGCCACAAACCTCACCAGCTTTTCCAGTAACCTGAGAAGACAAAGAAAAAGAGAACTTGGGGAAACTCCTACCCATCAGTCAGGTTTCCCCTTAAACGTCACTTCCTTTAGGAAGCCGGTCAGACAGATCCACCCCCACCTGACTTCCCCTCACTCAGCTCTTCTCGCTCTTTATGTTGTGCCTTCCAGAATTATCTGTCTTCTTCACTAGACAGTCTTCACCTCTCAGCCCCCAGCAGCCAGCACTCTCCCCAGCCCTTTGTAGGTACTTAAATATGGGCTCGATGATTGACAGAGCACTGAGGGGTCTGTGTTAGGTCTTGGAGGACACAAAAATGAAGATAGAATCTCCACCCTGTCTGGAGGGAAGACAGGTAATAAGAAGATACCACACAATTTAGCAAACTTGGTAACACCTGTAAGACTTTCTCTCAAGGAGAACAAAGGGAAGGTTGAACTTTTGAGCTCCCTAGTGATAAAACAGACAACTATATTAGCTACTTCTGAGACTCATTAACTTTACTAACAAGATATAGTGACTCGAATCCTATTTCCTGACTTTGCAAGTTTGCTGCAGGGAGAGCACAATATCAATAATATTAGGCAATGGATTTAACTGGGGGGGGGGATATTATATCAGAAAACATGAAATATTATCAATACCTTCCCTGGGAAATTGATCAGCTCTGTGGTATCTAACATTACATTTCTAAACTGTAGAACTGAAAGCTAATACAAAATTGGCTTTGTAGGAGGGGTTTAAAGAGTGAATAAAGAATCAAGCTTAAGTTTCTGCTTGCATTTCTTTGTTGCTACTTCTTCTATTATTCTGTCATTTAATTCACTTTTTTTCAGAGCAGCAATCAAAGCAAAATAGGTTCCGCCCACTCACTGGCCTCCCGTGCTCCGTGCAACACTATTTATCCAGCAGCGTTGGTGTGCCTGGCAGAACACACAACAGAAAGGAAGGGAAGGCTCTTCCCTGAGGGTTTGCTAGTTCGATCAGAGCACCCTTGACAACGATCACTTGCGATCTCAGAGACACCTAACGTTTATTCCGGTGTCAAAAATGACTTGAAATCTTTTTCATATTGGGATGTTTGTGAGGACTCCTTTCGTCCCTTGCACGGTGTCCAGTGGGCCCTCTGTGCTTAACAACAACAACAACAACAACAAAAGTTAGAACCCAAATACTGTTGCAAAGGTGAATGACTACAGATGGCCTTGAAACCGCCATCATCATCTGCACAAAAAGTGGACAGACTCCACACTGACCTCTCCAAGGGCAGAGTCTATTGAAGAGGTCGGTCTTTGGGGCCATTTGCCTGTGTTGTTTTTCTGATTTTGTTCTTTTTAGAGAGAAATTATATTTGTTAAATGTCGGCTCTTATTCTCATGTGACCAAACAAACTGCAAGCAAAAGCATGATAAACAGAACACAGCATTTCAGTTGTTTCTATGTGACTTTGAATTGGGTGCAGACAGCACGTACTTTCTTTCATGGGTATAGTTTGAGAATAGGAGCTTATCCAAGGCCATGGGGCTTTGATGCCATTGAGCAAGCAGGGTGGCTGCCTGCAAGCCAGGTAACTACTCTGCCTCGTTTCCCCCCAAATCACAATGAAATAGATGATCAGACCAGATGTGTGGCCCCCAGACTTTCATCTTTCAAGACCATATTTATAATAAGGTTGCTGACACGGATCTGCTATATTTTGTTTTCCTGTGTAAGGACATTAAAAATGAAAAATCACCATCATTTCATGAAAAAAATATATATTTTAGCATTTAAAAAACTGAGAACATAATTGCAGAGTAAGTGATCATCCTTTAAATTAAATGAATAAATTTTAGCTGTTTGATAAACTCAGTGAGTGATCCGTGTTTTTTGGTCCCATTAGCAAATAAAAAATTCCTTGGTAGTGGATATGTGTCCCTAGAACACCATCAGACCAGATGATCTGCATGGCTCCTTCCATCTGTCCCACTTCAAGCATAATACTGAAACATACAAATAAGTAAATAAGTAAAATGCCAACTAGAGATGTATCCCCTTCTCCTTTGCCAGGGTGGAGGTGTTAATGTTTTCCAGCACCCCGCTAACGAGAATGTGTGAGGCACTGCCAACCACATCATCCGCTTCCACCCAGGATAGTAGATCTGCTTCACTCCATTAAATTGTCATTGTTTTCAGCTGCAGTGACTCTTCTAATTAGGAGTGGATCTAGCAATAAGGAAATCAAATGAAAAGAAATGGAGAAGATGCCAAAGGGGCAAGAGAATATAAAAGCAAGACAAAAGCTTTTTTTTTTGCAAGGCAAAATTGATGATTTTGCCCAAAACACAAATGTAAAAGAAAGGATTTATAGCACAAAGAATGTAACACAATTCAGTTAAGTTATTCAGTCTTATTGTAGTATTAATGGTGCAGCCAGGTTTCATTGTATAAATTAGATACACAGTCTATTCCCTAAGATAGTACTTGGTTTCCATAATAGTTTTTAAAGTCCTCCAAAATTGGAAATATAAATATGGAAACTCACAGTGGTCAATATTTTGAGCCAACTTTAAGAGAAAGGGGTTTGGACTGAGGTCTAAGAGCATTTAACTGAAACAGAGCCACGGAGAAACAAGTTTAGTCTTGGAGGCACGTGTGAGGAGGGGACAGATGGAGTTTATCATGTTGGGAGGATTGTGGATTTGCCTTCTTGTTTCCTTTGGCCGTGCAGGGCGAGAGGCCGGCTTGGGCATTCATGGCTATAAACGCGCAGTCACGCTGGCAACCAGAGATCGCCGGTCCTGTTCATGGTCCTGTTCATGGTCCTGTTTTTAGAATGAGATGGGTCTTTTAGAAAATGATCCTTTCTTCGACAGAGATCTCTTCCAATTCCAAAAAGCAGGAGGCTCTCCCCCGCTTCCTTTTTTTTCCTGGCTGCATACCACCCTGACTGAGGAGGAGGCAAAGATAGCTTTATTTCAACTATGTAAATGTTCAGATTTAGGTTCAATGTTTCAGAGGCGGTATGAATCTTTGAGATGTTTCTAATAAAATCGTTACTCCCTTTTTACATATGTGAGAGAGATTCAGTGGCTTTTCCAAGTTCATCCAGATGAATGCTGGACCCCAGTAATCAATGGCATCTCCCCATGATTATATGGAATTGAAATATGAGCAAGCACATGGATAATTCTATGTGAGAAGCATGCAAAGATCCATCGGCCTATATGCCCTCAAGATACACCCTGAAGCAAGGTTTAACTGTACAGAAATGTGGCCTAACTTCTAACAAGATCTTTAGTCAGCAAGTAGACTAGGCAAGATCTCTGCAAATTGGAAATGGTGAACGCCAGAGGAATCAGAGGAATTCTGTAGCTACTTGAAATATGTGTGTGTGTGTGTGTGTGTGTGTGTGTTCGTGTGTGTGTGTGTGTGTGTGTGTGTGTATATATATATATATATATATATATATATATATATATACAGGATTAAACTAATTAAATGCATCTCTGTCTCCCCCAAATCTTAACACTTCACCTAATGTGGTTTCTTTACTTTTTAATGCAATATACATTTTGAGGATTTGTGGTCTATTTGGTTCAACAGCCTAGGTAAATGAAAGGAGGATCTGCTGATGCAATTAGAGACAGCTGCCTGGAGGGGAGATTTTCTAGGGCTGTGACTAGTCCAATTGTCTGCCCAAACAATCTTCAAAATGGCCAGCGGTGATATGTCATGTTGACCTCTTTTAATCTCTCTCCGTACATTAGCCATGTGCAGGACGGACGGGGGTGGGAAGAGAAAATGGGCCCTTTAGGGTAATACAGATGGAAGAGATGAGGTTTGGTGACTGAGAAATTAAAGTATGCACCCAAATATCCCTGTTTTTTTCAGTCCATCTGTACAAATGAGGTTACATAAGATCGAAACTAGAATCTCACAGGCTACAATCTTCCCACGCTGCCTTCTCACCTGAGACGTCTAATTGTACACGAAGTTACTTCTAGTCCTCACCTACACCCCGGTTGTCTGTGAGTCCAAAATAAGTGTTTTATATGCTTCTTTTGAATCAGTAGGAGCGACTGCTCTGTACCAGCTGCTGCCGCTCGAAGCTACACTTTGGACCCTCCCTCTCCCAGCCTCCACTGCCTGGAGCGACACATGTCCACGGCTGTGGCTCCCAAAGCAATTCCAAGTTTGCTACAGCATCTCTTCCCTTCCCACACGGCTCCTTCCTTCCCAGAGTCACACTCAGCAGGAGAGCTGGCTCAGGACACTTCCAGAAACCAGTGGTCATCTTGGCAATACCCCTTGTTCTCCAGTTCTGTTGCTGAATCAACCTGTTTATACCACACTCTACATTTCTTCAGGAAGCATATCTTTTTCCTCAGATACTTCCAATGTGTCTCAACAGCTTAGTTTCCATCAGACTCTCCTACCATTCTGAATAACTGAACATAAGTTAGGGAGAGAGTTCAAACCTCCACCCACCTCAGTCACCGAGGAGGCCCCTTAACCTCCCTGTGAAAACTTCATGCTCACCTGTTTCTTCCTGGCAGGTGTATTCAAGTCTCAGCCACCAAGAGATGCTGAAGTAACAACAAATTAATCATTGAAGACAGAAGTGAACAACAGACAACAGTCAAACACTACTATAGTCAGTGTCCCTGAGGCTGAATGAGATTTATCTGTTGTCTGCACTGAATATAGAGCTGTGTGGTATCCTGTGGTTGCAAAATAAATTTGAAAATCTGAATTAATCAAGAACCACTGATCTAAGCAATACGACTTCCCTCTCTATACTGTGCTTATATCTTCTATCGTACAGCATTATTTATCTGGAATTTTCTTTGTTCGTTTCGATGAAAAATAGAATTGTTTCAAATAGGTAGTCACTTTAATACAGAAAGAAAGAGGAGAAGGAAGGAAAAGGAGAAGAAAAGAAAGAAGGAAAGAAACAGGAGGGTGGAGAGAGAGAGAAGGAAAGGAAAGAAAGAAGGAAGGAAGGAAAGAGAAAAAGTAAGTTAAGTCTTCTTTTAGATTTATAGTTCTTAAGCTGAGGTGCACATTTTTATAAATGCCCAGGCCAGGGGCTCCTGGATGGCTCGGTCAGTTAAGTGTTGGACTCTTGATTTCAGCTCAGGGCATGATCTCAGGGTCGCGAGATCCAACCCCTCATGGGGCTCTCCTCTCAATAGGAAGTCTGCTTGAGAGTCTCTCTCTCCCTCTGCCCCTCCCCCACCACCCTCTTTCTTTCTCTCCAAAAACATAAAATAAGACAAAAATGCCCAGGCCCATCCTTGACCAATTAAGTCAGAATCTCTTCAGGTTGGGCCTGGGCATCTCCTCTATCTATCTATCATTTATCATCTATCTATCTATCTATCATCTATCTATCTATCTATCTATCTATCTATCTATCATCTATCTATCTATCATCTATCTATCATCTATCTATCTATCTATCTATCATCTATCTATCATCTATCTATCTATCTATCATCTATCTATCATCTATCTATCTATCATCTATCTATCTATCTATCATCTATCTATCATCTATCTATCTATCTATCATCTATCTATCTATCATCTATCTATCTATCTATCTATCTATCTATCTATCTATCTATCTATCTATCTATCTATCTATCTATCTATTTTTTTTAAGCTCCCCCAGGAGTTTCTACTTTACAGAGTTGGGACCTGTTCTAGGGGAAGTATCGGGAGAGGGAAGTTCACAGACTTGCTTTACTTCCGTCTTTGAAAAGTCAGGTTTTTCTATGTAATATTGAAGAGCATCAACCCAGGACAATTATTGTAAGAGAGAAAGTCATTGGGAAAACATTATCTTCTTTCCAATGGCTGTGTAAAGCTTCTCGTAAAAACAGCTAATGAACTTGAGAATAAAATGTTTCCTAAGTGAAGTGATACATGCATTATTATTGTGACTCAGGGTACTTAGATAATTAAGAAGTAACACTTTTGTTGACATTTAACTACATCTAGAAGAAAACTTGTTGGACCAGAAATGTCAGCGGGTGAGAGCTTTAAAAAAAAAAGACTGACTCTGGCAGGTATTTTTTTCATAAGCTTCATCTTTTCTATGAGAGAATTTTCCATTTATTTGGCCCTATTTATAAGCATGTTTGATTCCGTCATCACCCTCAGGCCAACAAAGTAGGAAAAAAATGTTAAAATTCTGTACAGAGGTCAACAAGACCTTAAATCAGCAACTTGAAACCACAAGCTTGCAAAATATGGCATTCGAAGCTGTTCTTTGGGAATATATAAGTAATACGGGTTTGAAATGAAAACTAAAGACAGGTAGTCATGGATATGTGTTTTTGTGTCTCTGTTCCAACATTTATACTAACATGAAATATCATATTCAAAGAATTCAGTAGACCCCAATAAATAATCATTTCCTCTCCTTTCTTGGATTCTCATAAAATATCTTTGAGGCAATTTTATTTTAAATCCTATTTACCAATGACAGGCTTAAAAAGATGATTTAAAAACAAAACCCAAATGGGATAAAATTTGAGAGAGAGAGGTGTTTCATTTGTTGAATCCTGCTTCTCCTGCATAGAGTAAGGGGATCATGTGACAACTTTGGATTCTTAAAGGGTTGTTGCTGACATAATAGACTTGCTTTCTGAAATAGAAACATTACTGTTATAAGACTGTGCTGTTGGCTGCAAAGAAACACATTTGCTTTGATAGAAATGCCCCCTTGTTATTTATTTAAATGCGTGTTCTGTTGTGTGGAGAAAGGCATTTTGTAAGACAGTCCGTGTCCTGAAGGGTTGTATTTAAAATGGTGTCAGGCTATACTGGACAGATGAGCATTTATACCAAAGATGCTATGGCCAGAAAAGGATGTATACGAATGGCAATTTAGCAGCAGAAGAAAAAGTTCTGAAGGGCAAAGCTAGCATACCTTTTAGGAAGGCAGGTTAGTTTGCAGTATGCTGCAAGGAACTCTGGGAAGTCTGGCCATGTGTTCTGTCATGTCTCTTCCCCACTCAGAACCCTCCACTGGTTTCCCATCTCACTAGGGATGAAAGCCAACATCCTCTCAAGGCACTCCAGGATCTGGCTAGAAGTGCAGGAGAGCGTGCACGTGCGTGCACACCACCCACCTCCTCCCACCCTAGCTTCCATTCCCGTCCCAGTTTCTCCATCCTCCAGCCCCACCTGCCTTCCCAGAATGCATCAGGTTCCTGCCCATCGCAGAGTCTGTGCTTTTGATCCCTTCTACACCTCTCTATCTTCCTTACCAGGTTTTTCTCTACACTTTTTTATTACCTTTGGACACACTGTTCAGTTACTTATGTTTAGTTTATATCTGTCTACCCTCACTAGAATTAAACACCACAAAAACAGAGGCTTTTTCATTTCTGTTCACTGTTGTCTTCCCAGCACCTCAGATAGTGTCTGGCACTTAGTAAATTCTCAGTCAACGGTTTTGGAACAAATGAATGGCTTTTCATCCTACCCTTTATCTAATATAATCCATTCCTAGAGGTCTGGTCCCAGTGATTCAATGGAATGTGGTCTCACTTTAGGTCAACTTTGACTCAAGGAAACATCATTAGATCCATCACCAATAAAGAGAATGTAGAAAGTGTCTAAAGTTAGGTGGTTCAGGGCTAAGTATTGCATGTTTTGTCCAGTCCGTCTATAACATCATATTCTCCCCCTGTTCCCTTCTCCTTCCCCACCCTTCCCATTGCCAGGAGCCATAGTGTAGCTGCAGTTACTCAGTGACTGCTAAATAGGGACAGGGAACCCTTTGGGACTGAAGACTTGATCCTCTCCTCCTTCAGGAAACACTGTCCTTCCCTTGATGAAGATGGGGCTCTGCCTTGTGCCCTCGGAATGGCAGTGTGAGCTGGTCCCAGTGAGTCATTCACATGACAACACTATTTACACACTTGTTGTCACCATTAGTAAGAGGATCCTGCAGCACGGGCATCCTATCTGCAAGGTCCAGCACTAGAAGAGCAGAGTAAGATCTCCCCTCCTCCCTTTGAGGTTCATTCCTAAAGAAGAGCCACTGGTTTTGTTAATGAAATTGCACAGCAACCTGGGAGGGTAACAAGGTGATCACTAGTTGAACTTTCCTTTGAGGGAGTTTTCAATCTTCTTTAGGAAAATGTTGGGGAGGGAAAGGGGAGCAAGCCTAGGAGGGTCAAGACCAGTCGAACCAACTTCTGTTGTGCCCGGGCCAAGCACCAAAGCAGGTAGAGCGCTGGGAGACCACCATATCCCAACAGCACCAGCTGAGCAAGGCAGCACAGAAAGTGACCAACGTACCAGCTTCATAGTCACACAGACAATGGCTCGAGTCTTGGCTTTTCTCCCCCGCAATCCCTAGCAGTGTGTATGTCATCAAAGTACTGTGCCAAAACTGCATCTCCTCATCTGTAAAATAAAGGAATATCTACCACTCTTGATGACTATAAGGACTGAGTGATAGCACTTATGTTAAGCAATTACCACAGTTCCTGGCACATAAAGGTTCACAAGGAAAGACAACTTTCCAGAACCAGACCAGACCAGGATCATCCTTGAAGAATATTAGATTTATGGAATGAATCATGATTCTTCTTGCTAGAATCCCTACGTTGTCATCCCAGAGAACTTCGGGAAACAAACAGCTAAGCTAAGATTCTTTATCTTCTTTCGTGTGTGTGTGTGTGTGTGTGTGTGTGTGTGTGTGTGTGTGTCTGAGAGAGAGAGGGAGAGAGAGAGAAAGAGACAACGGGACAGAGAGAGACAGTGCTGTATGCCAGTGAGGACGAGTATGACTGTGTCACTTTGCTCTGCCACAACAACCAGTATCAGTTGTTAACTTGGGCGCGTTGGAAGAAACTCTTTATCTTGACTTTGGAATAAATACTTAATGAAACTAGGGCAATTTTCTTAGTAACTTTCCTTAGGTCTTCTTTTAAAAACATGTAGAGAGGCATTTTTATATCTATCAGACATGTATTCAGAACATTTTCCAAATTAAAAAAAAATCCGTTTTGTCCAGATACTTTATGTTCTGGAAATAAGCGATGTCCTGTCCACTTTGACACAAAAACATTCCTTCTAGCTTTTTAAGAATACGGTCCCTTGTTGAGGTGGTGGCTTCCTGGTTTAGGGCATGAATTCTAATCATTTCTGAAATTTCAACTTTTATTCCATACTGAGAGTTCAAGCAAAATGACAAACAGTGAGGGAATTTATAAAATAAACTCCTAGATGAAAAGTGGAAAACTGTGAGTTGTTTCCAAGATTTTAATAACAATAATAATTAAAACCAATTAAATATTTTTTCAGAGCCAGGCACTGTTCCAAGCACTTTACATTGTTAATTCATTTAATCCTCACAATTTTTCTAGAAAGATACTATTATCCTCCACATTTTACCACACACTGAGGCGCATGACAGTTAGTTAACTTGCACAAGATCATGCAGTTAGAAAGCTTATTCTGCAGTCTGAATATATTGCCTTCTACAAATATAACAGTAAATATTATTATTCACAGAAAAGGAAAATGAGGCTTTGAGAGGCCTAGAGGTTTGCCCGAGGTAGTAGCTCGTAAGGGTAGAAAGGACTCAAACTTAGGAAAGTCTAAGTCCAAAGCTTGAATTCTTCATAAATACAGTTTATAACTGTCTTTCGACATTCAGAAAAACCATCAGAATCCTTTACATAGAGGCGCCTGGGTGGCTCAGTCGGTTGAGTGTCTCTTCAGCTCAGGTCATGTTCTCAGAGTCTTGGAGTCAAGCCCCACTTCTCTCCTGGCCCCTCCCCCTGCTTGTGCGTGTTCTCTCTCTCTCTCTCAAATAAATAAAGTATTTTTTTAAAAAAACAAAAAAACAACCCTTGGGGTGCCTGGGTGGCTCAGTTGGTTAAGCGTCTGCCTTTGCTCTAGTCATGATCCGAGGGTCCTGGGATCAAGCCCTGCATAGGGCTCCCTGCTCAGCAGGGAGCCTGCTTCTCTCTCTCTCCCTCTGCCTCTCCCCCAGCTTGTGCTCTCTCGCTCTCTTGCTCACTCTCTCTCTCAAATAAATAAATAAAATCTTAAAAAAAATCCTTTACATAAACATTTCCTCAAACATCCCTTCTCATAGAATTTGAAAGGACATTAGAAGGTCTCTTGTCTAAGCAATCACCCAATGTACACATCATTTTCTAGGGTAGACTTGCCCGATGGTAACCCAGCTTATGCGTCCATCATCCATTCTCCAGGAACACAGATGGCCCTTTACTGAATCATCCTGCTGGTTGGGAGTTTGCTTACACATTGAGCTGCTGTGTTTGACCTAATTCATGTTTCCTAACTGGTGGGGTACCCTGGTACTAACCTGGCAGTACATGAACCACGTATCTTTAGGAAAATAGAGTTACCAGGTGCCTTACAGTGGTGTCCCAATCATGAGCCTTGGAGCCCTTAGGTAAAAATGTCCTGGCCACTCTTGGCTGATTGTACAGACATGAACTCATCTCACTTCTAAGTACACAGGCATCATCTGAGCACAACCAAAGCCCTTGGTTGAACTCTCTAGTTCTGCAGACACTGTATTTGGGGGAGGGGGGGAGAACTTAAGGACTGGACTTGGGTGTGGAATTTAGAGACTCTTATTGCAATTAGAAACAATTCTAATCACATGAACTCAAATACAATTATGAAGAAAGTCTCAGATTGGAAGAAACTAATATATTCACAAGTATTTGTGTGTGTGTATGTGTGTGTGTGTGTTAATGAGCATTTACTGGGTACCTATTTGCCATAGATTTTGGAGTGAGATAGACTTGGGCTCAGATCCCAGCTCTGTCATTTTTTGAGCTAGGTAAACTGGGTAGTTAATAACCTCTCTAAAACTTGATTTCCTCATCTATAAATAGGAGTAATAATATATATTATAGGTAATAATGGGACCACTGTGATGATTAAGCAGCATAATGTATATGTAAAGTATAATGTATGGAGCATACATACCCCACTTCAGGCCGTGGTGGTTATTATCATAGTAGCTGTTTATTCACTTACTTAAAAAGTAAAATTTATTGAGTTCTCATATAGTAGGGTCACACGTCCAAGCTTCATGCCCCAGGCACTGTAGGTATGGTGCTAAAAGTAGGGACAGCCCCTGACTTCCCAGACCTGGCAGTCTAGCTGAGAAAACAGATGCTGAACAAGTAGTAAAAATGAAGAACGGGTTATGAGAGGTGGAAGCATAGGAAAGTATGGGGGTGTATAACTTTGTCTGAGGGTTAGGGAAGGAGTCCCTGGAGCAGATTATGAGCCCTGGGGGAAGAGTCAACCACAGGCAGATCGGGGGTGGAGGTGGGGGGACGGCATGTCCCAGGCAAGGGAACAGTGCACACAAAGCCAAGAAGTAAAAGATCAGAAATATGCTGGGAAGGAAAGGTCATGTGATGACGGAGAGATTGACGGAAGGGTTGGGCTCAGACTGGGACCAAATTGTGAAGGACCTTGTATAAGCCATGTTAGAGAGTTTGTTTGGGTTTTATCTGAAATTCCCTGTAAATTCATTGAAAAGCTTTTATGGGGATGGGGGTTGGCTTAGGGTAATAGAGATGAGAGACCTTTAGAATCTCAAGGTGAGAGAGGCTGAAGGGGAGGAAAGGGGACACTAAGTTAAGTACACAGTTAAAGAAGACCCAGGAAGAAAAAACACTCTTAGTTACAAAGTTCTAGGTGAGAATTTTTTTTAAAGATTTTATTTATTAGAGAGAGAGAGAGAGGGAGAGCAAAAGAGAGAGCACAAGCAGGGAAAGAGGCAGAGGGAGAAGCAGGCTCCCTGCTGAGCAGGGAAGTCTGACGTGAGGCTCCAACCCAGGACTGAGTCGAAGGGAGGCTCTCAACCAACTGAGCCACCCAGGTGCCCCTAGGTGACATTTTTGAAACTGGGGGTGACCCCATCTCATGGAGATGGCATTTGAGACAGATCTTAAAAGCGAGCACTGTTTGGATAAGGAGAGCTGACGGCGGTGAGCGGTGCTCGGCCTCCCGGATACCCTAAGAAGTAAAATCAGCAGCCATACTCTAAAAGTCCTCCTAGCTGATGTTAACTGGGTCCCCACTGCCCTTCCTCCCCCACTCCCCATCCAGATTTCAGAACTGCTTTGAGGGAAAACTCTGCCACCCTTATTGTAGCCCTAAGACCCACGTCCTGTAAATTTCAAATCATTACCATGTGTTACCCCTCCTCCCTTCTTCCAAGGTTATTTGCAGCTGGAGGCCTGTGTAAGCTTACAGCTTTGCAGAGCACTTCCTATAACCCCCCTCCAGCTGTGAACTTTTTACCTGTGCGCCACGATGGTGTCTACATGCTTATTGAGAAGTTAAAACAGTACAGGAAATACTACATCATCCCACTGGCATTACCAGTGAAATCGCCGAGTGTCTGGACCTTATGAGGTTGAGCCATTTATTACAAATGCCACATCACAGTTGTAGCAACTTTTTGTTTCCTTTGAGTCATTCTATGTAACACAAACCAAGGCAAAAAAGTAGCCTGTGCCAGCCGTCCCAAACTTTTAATTTACTCTATCTTTATGGATTAAATATATGAAAAGAATATCAAAGCTGTAGGACTTCTTTTTAATTTGATTACTCAAATAGCCATTTTTCTTTTAAATAAACTTTTTCCTTTAAATACCGGCCCAAGTGGAACTTCTCTCTCACGGTGTGATGGTTTCCTATCTTGTTATGAGACTTGCATCCAGCGAAGGCCCGGGCTGCTCAGAGCTTTCACGTTAAACATCTGATTCACCATACTTGGAACATGGTGGGTTTTCAGTAAATGTGTCTCACGCTGCTTTGAAGAGCTGTCTGTTCCCCGAGGTTAAATACTGGTCAGGTCACACTTTGGATTTGTTTTCAGTCAGAGTTACTGTGACTACGGCAATCAGTTAGTCAGTCAGAAAGTGTTCCTCGTACGCGGCTCCGAAGCTCGTGGTACTCCAAGCAACGGGATCACCACATGACATGAAAAGCAAAAGCTTTTGCTCATTGAGAGGAAAATGGGTTTTTCTTTATTTTATTTCATTTCTATTTTGGGGGTATATTTATAGTAAGTAGGATTAATTTCAGACATTTCCTCCTAACACATAGAAACATGAAGACATGGGGTGGGGGAAAGCAAGAGCAGGAGGGAGGAAGGAAAAACAGAGAAAGGAATGAGAGAAGGGAAGTTTTGTTTGAAATGGATATTATTTACCTGAAAATATTTCTTTTGAAATTCGGAATTACGGTTTTTTTATCCCTTTCTGGAAAGAAAGTGCCTTGACTTGTAGGGTTTGTGGATCCTTCACTCTCTCCTCATGCGGTGACGTGCAGATGTCACCACTGGCCTGGTGGTAGACACCTATATTCCAGGGAAATGAAGCCGTTTCGGTTTTGTCTACGTGAACAACCAATGCACTTAGCAGGGAACTCTATTCATCGTTTCAGACTTGCTTTCCACTTTTCTATTTCCTCCTCTGGTGACCTCGCTTAGAAAAGAAGACCTGCATTGCCAGACTTTCCTGCCTCTGGGTCCCTTAAAATGGCCCTGTCGCCCTTCAGACACACAGTCTGTCATGTGAACTTTTGTCCTTCACCCAACTGTGGAAATCGTACCATCTCTTCATCCAGAAAAACCAGAGGGGAAGAACAGTCCAAGCAGACAGTTTCTTGTAGTCGAAAGAGTAGCTGTCGATTCTGCTTAAAACAAATCCAGAGAATTTCTAAATGAATCCCTGATGTGAGCATTTTCTTGGGAATTTGACAGCCTTGTAGAGTTCCTTAAGGAGAAATTCTAGAGCAAAAAAGCATTGTTCCAGAATCAACAGATACACAGGACACGGCTGCCTCTTCTTTTCCCCCCCCCCCCAAGTTTTTATTTAAATTCCAGCTAGTTAACAGACAGTGCGATATTAGTTTCAGGCGTAGAATTTAGTGATTCATCGCTTCCATACAACACCCGGTGCTCATCACGAGTGTCCTCCTTAATCTCCATCACCTATTTCCCCCATCCCCCACCTACCACCCCTCTGGTAAGCCTCCGTTTGTTCTCAATAGTTAAGAGTCTGTTTTATGGTTTGTCTCTTGTTTCCCCCTATGTTCAGTTGTTTTGTTTCTTAAATTCCACATATAAGTGAAATCATATGGTATTTGTTTTTCCCTGACTGACTTATTTCACTTAGCATAATACACTCTACCTCAATCCATGTCCTTGCAAATGGCAAGATTTCATTCTTTTTATGGCTGAGTAATATTCCATTGTGTGTGTGTGTGTTTCCACTGTATATGTGTGTGTGTGTGTGTGTAGTGTGTGTGTGTGTACACACACCACATCTTCTTTATCCATTCATCGTTTGATGGACATTTGGGCTCTTTCTGTAATTTGGCTATTGTCAATAATGCTACTATAAACATTGGGGTGCCTGTGTCCCTTCGAATCAGTATTTTTGTATCCTTTGGGTGAATATGTAGTAGTGCAGTTGCTGGGTCATAGGGTAGCTCTAATTTTAACTTTTTGAGGAAACTCCATCCTGTTTTCCAGAGTGGCTGCACCAGTTTGCATTCCCACCAAAAGTGCATGAGGGTTCCCCTTTCTCCACATCCTCACCAACACCTGTTGTTTCCTGTGTTGTTGATTTTAGCCATTCTGACAGGTGTGAGATAGATTCTCATTGTAATTTGATTTGCATTTCCCTGATGATGAGTGATGTTGAGCATCTTTTCATATGTCTATTAGCCATCTGGATGTCTTCGTTGGAAAAGTGTCTATTCACGTCTTCTGCCCATTTCTTAACTGGATTATTTGCTTTTTGGTTGTTGAGTTTGAAAAGTTCCTTATAAATTTTGGATACTAACCCTCTATCAGATATGTCATTTGCAAATGTCTTCTGCCATTCCATAGGTTGCCTTTTAGTTTTGCCGATTGTTTTCTTTGCTCTGCAGAAGGTTGCTGTCTTGATGAAGCCCCAATAGTTTACTTTTGCTTTTGTTTCTCTGGCCTCTGGAGACATGTCTAGTAAGAAGTTGCTGTGGCTGATGTCAAAGAAGTTACTGCCCGTGTTCCCCTCCAGGATTTAGGTCTTGCCTCCATTTTGAATGTATTTTTGTGTGTGGTGTAAGAAAGTGGTCCAGTTTCATTCCTCTGCACGGGGTTGTCCAGTTCTCTCAGTACCATCACAGTTGCCCTCTTCTCTTCGGTTTCTCTCATCGAGGCATCTCGATATATTTCAGATCCACAATAACTTGAGAATCAAAAAAGCTGACCTCAGGTCCCACTTCTCAGGAGACCCAGAAGTCACCCTACCTCTTGGGTTCTCAGTTTACCCCACCACGCCGCTGAAGAATGACTGGAGACTGGTCTCACGACAGACAGAGTATGATATTCAGGTCATGCATTCTCTGCACGACTGTTCTGTCATAGTTTTGAAAGTAATAACTTTTAGATTCCAGCCACAAGACTACCATCAGCAAACCGAACTTAGCAGTGATTGTGAAAGAGGTAATTTTATTCCCAAAGAACTCTAATTTTCTCCCAGGGAGTAGTAACAGTGAATAGGCACTTCATTCACAAAAAAGGGGCCTCACCTCTAACGAATTGCAGCACATTTATACTCTTGAAAGAAGTGCAATACCGTGTAATTTTCACTTAAATTCCCATTTTCTCCTCATTAGTTCTTTTCATTTAGACCCAGGGCCTCTGTGTATGCATTAATGTTCTTGCTGAAATGTTATAAAGTGGTTATTTGGGTGATTTTGTGCTGTGTAATAATATACATAGCAATGTTTTCTAAATAGAAAAAAATCAGGATATATGGTCTGAAAAACTCAGAATCACAGAGACACAGGACAGAAATTTGTAATTGAAAGATGACATGTGAAACAACACAAGAATGGGTTCCAAAGAGATTGGATTCTATTTGGAATATAGGAAGCATCATCAGTTTATTTTAGTGTAAAGTGTACTGGCTTTCTCCAAAAATTTCAATTTCATGTTTTGTCTACTTATAACTGTACCTAAAAATTTCATCACACATTTATTTAGTCATCGCATTTACAACAATGGCCAGTAGGATAGTGGAATCATTGCACAGAATTCTTTTAACCCTCAGCTCGTAAAGGCCCCACCTCACTTTGCCACTTCTGCTTACAGTTTCAGTAACACACCACACGTGAAGCTCTTCCACCCGTCCATGCTGTTTCCTCTGCCTGAAGTACCCTTCCCCTTCCCTCCTGGCTGTACTCAACCGCCTCGTCCCAGCTCATGGAGCATCTCCTTGAGCAGAGTTCAGTGTTAGGTTCCCATAGCACCTTTTAGCATATTTCTATTTTACACTTGACACATTGATCTGGTTGTTTCCCTGTAATCCTGTTTCTCCCATGCAATGTCAGAAGCTCAAGGACAAGGGCCACTTTCTATCCATCTTAAAGTCCTCGGTGACTAGGAGAATGTCTGGCCCTTGGTCAGCTCCCAATAAATGTTTTTAGAATACATGAAAGAGGGGAGTCATATCCACTTCTATGTTCATGGCATCATGTGGGCTTCTTTGTGCTTTCCTTGACCTTGTTATTCACCATAAAGCATACATAGAGAACACACAAGTAGGAGATTAGAAAATCTGAATCAGCGCCTACAAAGGCACAAGCAATGAGCTAAAATCCAGATTGATTTTTTTCTTAATTTTGCTTTCTTTTACTATGCAGCCCTCATCTTATAACCCAGTGGTATTGGGGGGTAGAAATTTAAAGTGATTTAAGAAACTTCATCAACCATATTAGTCATAGTTTTGTAGAGTCACCTTCTTGGGCATGTGAATGTCTGTGATAAAGAGAGTCAAGTCCAGAGGCTCAATCCCCCCCCCACACTTGCTAGCTTACCCTAGGTAAATTACCTAAGCCCCTGTGACTCAGTTTCCTCCTGTGAAATGAGATAGTCGTGTCTACTTCACAGTGTCTAGTAATCACAGTAGGGATTACCTGAATTCCGGTTACTTAAAGGCTTCGACATGGGACTTGTCGGGAGGTCACACTGCAGTAGAATCTGGGACTTCTGCACCATAAATTGGTGGGGCGGGAGATATTCTAGCAAGGGGTTGGGCAGAATTCCATGACAGAAATAGGGAAAATTGGGTACTACTTAAACGAAGTACCTCGAAGATACAGTCTCACCCTTGTTGATACTGCTTGGGCTTAGACGGTCCCATCATGGCTTTCTGCTCTGGGGATAACATGAAAGGTTCTAGTCTGAGGCTGACTGCAGTGTTGGCCAGCTCACCTAGGGGCATGGCATCCCTCTCTACATCATCCTAAGCTTAGGAGTAATCAGAAAAAAAAAAAAAAAAAAGATGTAATTTTGGTCCCCAAATCCACCCGTTGAAGGCGTACACATCAGACCCTTACTTGAAGCCTTACTGACTCTGACACAGATTTAAGATATAATTTTTGATAAATTTCCTGAAATGACTCTTGGCCCTGCAAATTAAAAGAGATTATGAAATCACTGCTAGAAGGAAGGGTAACTTGCAGTGAAAATCGTTAACTGCCTGATCTTATAACAGAGACCTGGAAAATTAGACACAGAACAGGATCACCGTCCAGTATGATAATGGATGTTCCTAAGAGATCACTCTGAGTCATGTAAAAAAAAAAAAAAAAAGAAGAAGAAGAAGAAGCTTAAGTCATATTCAATATCCTTTGTTTCCAAAGGCAGTGAAGTATAAAATATACTTTAAGAATGATTTCTGTTCAAAAGCTTTTATTTCAGTGGTCTGCAGAATTTACTTATGTGGAAGACCTTCTTTTCTGCCAAAGCCAAATAAATGAAGTGTCTCTGTATGTAGAGAATAGGAAAGTGGAACATTTGTTGTAATAATGTTAATCTTTTTTTATATATATACTTGTTAAGAACTATAAAGCTGGTTTTATTTTTTTTTCCCCAAAAAAGATTGAATAGCAAGCAGCAGTATACTGTGAGCTTCTTAAGGATCAGGGACACTTTATTTTGTTTACGAAGTTCAGATCGGGCCCTGGCATCAGAAGTTACTTGTGTTCGAATGGAGAGATAGATAGGTGCTGGGGAGCCTGGGAAGCATGGCTGTGTAACCGATCCCAATGTGTAAGTTAAAAAAAAATCCAAGTTCTAGTCTCACTTCTGCTACTGTCCATCTGGGGAATTTGGGGCAAAACTTTTACATCTCTGGGCTTCGTTGGTCTCCTCTGTAAAATGAGGAAGTTGGACCAGATCATTTTATAAAGTCCCTCCTGATTCCAACAGCCTGTGATTTTATAGGGGGAAAAAAAAGATCAGTTCTTTTTTTGCATGTGACACGTAATTGAAAGTCTGGACTAAGTGATGACGTAGATCAATACACCAAACTGCAAATTTCATTTCAAGGACATTGGTGTTCTTGGAATACAGTTAGCATCCTTTTGGCTTTGTCTAAAGCACATACTCTGCAGTCAAAATGGCTTGTCCACATTTTTTTTTTGTTTTTGAATGAAAGGATTTGTGCCTCCCACATGTAGGGCTTGGCGTATTGTAAATGGTAGCCTACACATACGCAAATGAGAACGGGGAAGATAATTAAATCTGAGGTGGAAATAGAGTAGACTTGTGAATGAACAAAGGAAGTGTGTTTCTCTGGAAGCCAAGATGTCAAAGATACATTTTATTAGTACTGTACACTTTCAGATTTCATGTAAATCAGTATTCAGCTGCTTCAAATGTTCTAACTCTGCATTTCTGAAGAATCCATTGTGTATACTAACTGTAGAGATGGCAGGCATTTTTAAATTCTAAACTTGGGGAGAGATTCGCTGACATGCATGACGCTCTACACGGAGAATCAAATGGTCAAAATGCACTTTATTTTTGAGCTAAAAGTGAGAACAAGCAGATTCATTTCTAAGACTGCTTCCAAACCTGGGCTCCTTTTTTTTTTTTCCTCCTCAGAAAACAGCTATGGAACTAAAGGGTGGAAAACGCAACTAAAGGCTTCTAAAATGCTTCCTTACCGCATACCTTTGCAATGGCTCAGTTTTGGCAAACTCAGTCCAGACCCTACCACTATCCAAGCTCCCACTGTCCTTCCTGATGACTCACACTCACACTTGAGTGCTAAGAGGCTTCTCTGTGGCTGCAGGGATGCCCCGTTAGAACAAACATAAGCTGAAAGTGAACCCAAAAGTCATTTGGTCCAATCTCCTTATATTACATAGGTGGAAACTGAGGTCTGGGGAGGTGACGTTATTCACTCAAAGTAACACAGCAAGTCACACAAGTCTCTTGATTTCTAACCCATTGCTCTTTTCACAGCCACGTTGATTCCTGAAAAACAAAAAAATAAATTAAAAAATGAAAAGAGAACCAGACCCTTAAAAAAAAAACAACAACAGGGTTATAAAATTATTACTTTTTTTTCACATGATCATCTTTCACCTTTTCACATTGTTGCTTTTGTCTTGTCAGTTTCTTGTAGAAAGATGACTTACTGCTTGGAAATTCAACTTGGCATTTTCTTTAGACAAAGTGATCTTTTAAACGTAGCCAACATTTCTTTTGGAGTATGACTCCATTTCGCATAACACGTCTTAAGATTGATGTTTACTAAGTTGGTTGTTTAAATCATGTTCGGAGCTTGGTTACATGGGCTGTTTCTTTGTCTCTGTGTCTCCCTCTCTCTCCTTTTTCTTTGTGCTTGACACAAAAGGATGGGGCCCCCAGGATCATCTGGAAATGGATCAGTGTATTCATGTGTGAGCTTTACAAAGCACTGGAGCAAAGGTGTCATTAAATGTTAGAAGTCATTCAATCACACCCATGTCTTCATATAAAGTAAGGAGGAAAAAGGCTCTTTTTGGTAACTATCCATAAAGCTCTGTGTATTCAGTCACCTCTTACTTCTTGTGGGAGCTGGCTCCCATTTTTGCTTCTCTGTCCCTCAGAGGAGGTTTGAGATTAGCATTGTCTTTTTTCTGAATCTGACCTTAATACTCAGCTCTTGTTTCATGCCGCAAGTAGCTCAAGTAATAGATTTTTAAAGAGAGCCTCCGAGTTTAATTCTGATAATGTTTCCTTTCAAATGACTGAGGTTTTCCTGTGTATCCATGTGTATCCATGATGCTGCTACGGGCCTGGCAAGAGAAAAGAATGACTCTTACCTCAATAAAGGGAATTAATTGTCTACCCTTAAGTATATTTCTAGCAGTCTTTTTTTTAGGTATTAAATGTAGAAGTCAATTAAGGGAAGTTTCAGTGTATCAGTATCCTGTTTGTCCTGAAATATAAATGGAATTTTTGAGAGTTTTGAAGCAGATGCCATCTGCTGGATAGTTAAGATACTGTAATTACAAAAAAAAAAAAAAAAAAGACATGAATAGAAAACCTATGGAACTGTGTGTACCTTAAAGAACAGACCAATTGCCAATTTAAATAAATGCTAATTCCCAGACCCTAAGTAGAGTGCAGTCTCCCTAATATACTGTCTATGGTCTAAATGTTTAATTTATTTTTCTAATCTGAATAAAGATACTCCTTCCTATTCATGTGCAATGCTAGATCCCCCAAACTCTTCATTTAGTTTGCAATCATGAGAACAAATGCAAAGTAAGTGCTCATCTCCAGAGAAAGGATAGCTTTGCAATAATGCATTTGGGAGCCCCCAAAATTAAAACCAGAGGTAATATAAGAAAATGGAAAGAGAGACAGAGATGAAATAAGGTTACGGAGGAATAAAGGGTGAGTATATCAAATGAAAACCACATGTAAGACATAAATACAAGCTAAACAGCTAATTCTTTCTCTGAGGGACCCTTTAGCAGGATTGATCTCTACCTAACACCCCCACACTCCCCACACTCCCTCATTAGAAGAGCCTGTGGATAAAGCAGACACTCCTTAAATTACCGACCTCCCTTAGAAATTATATATTGCAGTCGTATGCCATGTAACTACCGCCAATGCTGGGTCCCAACCTGGACTCTCCCTCTAACCATCTGAGCAAGTGGTTTCTCAGTTTTACGACTCAGTTTCTTCTTTTGTTAAATACCACTTGATGAAGTTTACTGTCCCAGTGAGCTATCTTTTAAAGTTGAGATGCAAATTAATAGTATTTCCATAAACAGAAGGCTCTCCACCGCTCCCCCTCCCCGCCATCCTCCCAGCCACCAGGGAAAAAATATCCCCATCTAGAGTTACAACTTAGAATTAGGACACTGGCAAGTAAGAGATGTGAAAGAATGGTGTTTCTCCACAAGTAGAAAAATATCTTAAGATGTGAGAAATTTCAGAACTCCAATCTGCATCTGGCTAGGAAGCCCTGTGGGGAGTTTGTGGAGAGGGAGCTGTGAGAGACCCATACATTGATGTAAGGTCGTTCATTTGTTTCTCCCAATTTTAGAATATAAAACAGTGAAACAAACTCCAGAAATGTCTTACATGAAGAACTCTCAAAATGAGGGCACCCCAGCTGTCAGCTCCATCTCCGTTTCTGAATCCCAGATACACATATATGGCTAAAAGGGAAGGAGCAGACAAAATACCAAACAGATGAAGAGAGAAAGAAACGATGTTCCCAAACATATTAATTGTTCGCCCACATGACTTTGCTGGTATGTTAATGTCTCGCATCAGCCTCTGCTAATGAGAATATTGCCCCTTATTTCCCTTTTAGTTTATAAATGGAGTAGCATTATGTAATCACCCTAATGAGGTAATAGAAACATAAGTACACAGGAAAATTTGATAGGGTTTTCTCCTAATTCATCCTCTGTTGCATTGGTCACCCCCATCCCATTAACCCTCCCTGTCCCCTCCTCACTTCCCCCACAGACGGGCTGAGTCTCCAGTCCCAAAGGACATATTGTTGGCTATTATTTATAATAAGTCTCTCTCCTCTTGGCAGGATATAGAACAGCTGTTGGTCTATTCTCTGCCACAAAGACCAAATTCCCTCTTTTGCCCTGGCTGATTGGAAGAAAGTCGGGGAGAAGAGCAATTTATAGTTGTGTTACAGCACCTCTGTTTTCTTTTATGTTTATTTATATTGCTTCCATTTCTGTCTGGGATTTCTGAGATAATCAAGATCACTTCTGCTACAGAATTCTCATTTGAGGAGGCTGTGGTGGCAGTTGATGGCATTTTTCTTTATTGAGTGAGACATTTTAGAACTCCAGGCTGGAGGGAGCGGTGAACATTTTCTTCTGCGAGAGTTTGAGAATCGGTGTTGTTGTTGTTGTTGTTTTTCCTCACGAACTGCTGAATGTGTTCTCATGTTACATGAACAATAAATGACCTTGAATTTCTCAAGGGAAGGCACCTTGTCTTCCCCAACCTTCTGTTTCCAAAATGTAGCACAGTACCTGTTCAGTAAATGTTGGGTGAGTGAACCAAGCTGAGCGCTCAGTGGGGTTCTAGTTTGTTCTGCATTCGGTGTTAATTATTGTAACAGACAGCACCTAATCTCACCCCAGACTTCCAGGCCAGGCAAGCCCCATGACCAGAGGTGGGTCCTTTTCCTGAGATCTTTTATCTTGGATTATTTTTGACTCCAGGCCACATCCCAGGCAAAGAAGCACAAGAACTCTGTGTTTCAAAATCTAGGATAGGTACTGAATCTTCAGAGACACCTGCAATCTCCGGAAGAAGCATGTGGGAAGAATGTCTCTGTTATTTTAGGAGCTGACAGAAACTCACAATGTGGGAAACTGGTCTGAGATCCCAGGCCCAGAAAAGATTCAAACGGCCCTGACAGTAGGTATCAATGTGACCAAAGACAAGACAGTCTGGTGGACAGAAAGGAATCATAGTCCGGCATTAAGGTTTTTCCTCATGACGAGTGTTTAGAACTTTCACAGATTGGCTGCTGGTCAAGGCCATGTTTAATATAGACCGGGCCAAAGCCGAGTGGAGTAGATACATCTGAGGCAGTGGGATGTGGTGAAGAGATTGACTTCTGATTTGCCTGTTTACTTCTATATGAAAATAGCCTGGTAAGGATGAATAATGGCCACTGCCTTCCACAGTCTAACCAGGCCCTTTCCTGGAAGAGAATTGGAGAGCTGACAATTTTCATGTGGTCGGTGCCTTTCTGTAAGGGTTCCGAAGGCGCTTTCAGATTTCCTTGTCTGTGTTGGTAGATGTGTCCCAAGCGTCCCGATGGACCCAGCTCTCCCTATGTTCTCTGATAATCCACAGCCCACCCTCTGAGTGCTTCCCCAACGTTCTTGACAGACACACAGAGAATATATACGACTAAAGAGGACACGAGGTGCTAAAGCCAACGCGATGTCTGCCTCTCCGGTAACGTTCAGCATTTTGCGGTAAACATGAAAAGAAGGAGTAACAATAGCTGCGGTTTACAGAGTGCTTAAGACTTGGCGGGCACAGTACCTGTTGCTTTACGTACATTTTTTTGTCTCAGAATCTGGGTTCAAAGGGGAATTATTGAAGCCCTAAAATGTCACAGTGCTCACTAGGGCCCAGGGGCGAGCCCGGCCTTCAGAACCGGAAAAGGAAACTAGTGAGGCTGCATGGGAGAGGAGCGTAAGCTTTCTCTGGAGAAGGGGGACCCTGGCCTGCTGCATGGCTAGATCTGCCCCTTCACGCATCTCCCTGGTTGTCCTGAGGACTCCTTACCTCAAACACATTTCAGTTGTGGCCTTTCAGGTGTTGTAGGAGATGGAGAGCCAGGAGAGCCTTCACAGAAACTTCTTGAGTGAAGTCGTTGGTGAGGACCACTATTAAGGTGCATATCACATTAAATACTGTGCTGGTTAAGGACTGGGATCTGGGGTCTGGCTGCCTGAATTCAAATGCTGTACTCGACCTGTAACTTTGAAGCCACCTCTCTGTTCCTCGATTTCATTGTCTATAAGCTACGTAGGATAGTACCTACTTCACAGAGTCCTTGTCAAAGATTAAATGAGTTGGTGCACATAAAATACCTGATATTTAAGAAATATTGGCCACTATTATTAACTTCTACTATTAATAATCAATATATGCCTCCTTTCTTTCCCTAAGATATGAGGGCTAATTGAAAAAAAGGACCTTGAATATTTTTTGTGTCTAACACAATGCTTGGCATGTTGTGGATTCTGGTTAAATGTTGGCTGATTGGCTAGATGGCTGGCTGGATGAATGAGTTCGAGTTTACAGATAAAGGTACTGCAAGACTTCATTCGAATGTTCAAACCCCTGCCCAGAAGTCATGCCTCACAGGCTACCCAGAGACTATCACAACGGCATTAACGAACTTACAACATTCAGCAGGCAATTTCTGAGGCTTGCTGAGACGTTTAGGCTCACAAGACTACTATCCACCACATCTGACATCAGCGTACTCAGAAGGACGTAGGATAGGAACCATAGCTTGCTAGCGAGCAGCATCAGGCATTCTTCTGTAATTAGAGCCCTACCAGTTCCAGTGCTAGATGATGGAATCCATATTGGTCAGGTGAAGGAACTGCTTTTGCTTAAAAGCCTTCTATCCCGCAACAGTCAATAACTCTTGTAATAACTCCAGAGACAGAGTTTGCAGGGTCCTAGCAAGGGACATTCTAGTTACAAGAATTGCTGCATGCACAGAAGTCCAAAGCATGGCATTCCCATCAGGTATTTACAGTTCATTTGTAGTTCCCCTAGTCCAGATGCCATCGGCCAATGAGGGGTCATTTTTACCATATGCAATGTTGCCTAGTAACATAGTTGACACATACCATCTTTATCTGTTTCCAGGGCAACCAAGCTAAGAAGTTAACCAAAGGTCAGATTCTCATGCAAAAAGGGAAGGAGTTTTTCTTAACTCTTTGCCCACACCATCTAAATAGTTACTTACAGCAGAGCCTAAGAAACCTATCCAGTGTCCCTGTGAACAACTCACTCTCACATCATATACCTGCCTCAGATATTTCCCAAAATAGAATAGTAAAGGCACAGCCACATCCACTATTCTGCACCCTCTCTCCAGCTCTATGATCCCTGACACCATGCCTGCCTCTCATGTCGTCCCCACCACCCCCGATCACCAGTCTTATCCTTCAGAGCCCAAGTATAAGCAGCTCTTTAACGTACACACTCATTTTTGTAAATACGCAAGAGACCTGTGTCATCCTAAAAGATTATCCCAGTCCAAGAACCATACCACCAAGAATCTTTTGAGTTTTGCCCTTCCTTACAGAGTTGTTATGAGGATAAAACGAGATCAAAGAGGTAAAGAGTTGAAAGGACCATAGTAACGTCTAAGATAGCTTGACTGTTCAGAGAGTGGGAGTGAATTCTAATCACAGTTGAATGGCATCAGAGCTACTTAAGTGGAAAGCACAGAGAAGTCTTGGCTTCCCTGATTTAAATTATTAGTGATGATAATCATCCTTACTCCAGTGGTCAGGGAGATTTTTTTATGCAGTAAGAACTACTAAACTCTCAGATATTTCACCTTTTAAACAGCCACAAGATGGTAGAGAGTTTGGCTAATACCAACGTGCCTTAGGAAAAAGATGAAGTACTTCATGAGTGACAATAATACTTTCTATTTATTAAATTATTAATATGTATGCCAGGCACTACACAAAGCGCTTTACTCATAGTCTCTTGTTTAATCAAGTATTGCTAACTGTATCTCAGCAGAAACCAAAGCTCAGAGAGATCACAAGACGCACCCAAGGTCACTCAACAGAACGTGGCTGAGCCAGGAGCTAGGTCATGTTCAGTGTCTGTCCAAATCCCATGTTCTGTGTCCTGTGATATCTTCATGGAGATGGCGTATCAATTATGCATTATTTCCATTATGCCAAAACCTATAAATGCAGTGGGAACAGATTTTACATTTACTCCTTTTGTTGGAGGAAAAAAAAAAAAAGAAAGAAATTGAAATAGAAAAGAGAGTTAAGTTTAGATGAAAATATGAGACAAAGGGAAATCCTCATTTTATTTTGATTTCTTTTCTCTCCTCTATTTTATATTATTACCTATTCTAAAATGGAGCTTATAATTCAAATGATCCACAAAGAGCATAAAGTACAAAGGGGAGTAAAGAAAGAGCATTGCATGCAGACTCTGCAGTTACAACCCCACAGCTGGGCCTGTCAGAGTCCTTTTAAAGAAATGGTAATTACAACTCATTATCTACCTTGAAGATGTGCTAAATAACGTAGGAACAGGTTCCAAATCAATACAATCCTATCTGAGATATTAGAATCTCACTGGTTCATTATAGTGGAAAGTTTAATAGCTATCCAAAAAATTTCAGCGACATGTTTTGTCTACTTATGATGTACTTGGACATGTATTCCTGCCAAGAGAAAAATTAACCTAACTTCTTCCACTATGGCCAGCACGTTCCTACTTTGTTCTGATTAATTCACAGATCCGTGCAATGAAAGAATTTGCAGTTGGCAAGAAAAATTCTAAATTGGGCAGTTTAATTGTCGAATTTTTAAACTCTCACGGGGTGTGGGGAGAAATGTAGACACTTTGGCATTTTAAAGCTGTAAGTGGGTACTTTCTTGTAGGTTCTGCCAAACTAAGATAAGGAAATGAAGAAAAAAGAAAGACTTTGGCCTGTCAGATAACATAACTCTTTCTTTGGGAAACTTGAAGAAATCCATTCAATCGCACAATTTTTCAGCAAAGGTATATTTGATAAAATTGTATCATTTACTTTCTTTCCTTCAACTCCTCTTAAGATATTCTCCTAGAAAACAGAAAAATAAAATGGCCTATGTGTATAAGAAATTTTTTTATTTAAAATCGTTTTCATCCTGTCTGAATTAGAGTACAAAAGATTAGTTTTATAGAAAATACAGGGTGGATTTTTGTTGTTGTTTTTATTTAAATTCAGTTAATTAACATATAGTGTGTTATTAGTTTCATAGATAGAGCTTAGTGACTCATATCACTGAGTTTTATATAACACGCAGTGTTCATTACATCATGTGCCCTCCTTAATGTCCATCACCTGGTTACCCGTCTTCCCACCCACCACCCCTCCAACAACCCTCAGTTTGTTTCCTATGATTAAGAGTCTCTTATGATTTGTCTCCCTTCCTGATTTCATCTTGTTTTATTTCCCGCCTTCCCTTATGCTCCTCTGTTTTGTTCCTTAAGTTCCACATATCAGTGAGATCATATGATAATTGTCTTTCTCTGATTGACTTATTTCACTTAGCATAATACCCTCTAGTTCTATCCATGTCATTACAAATGGCAAGATTTCTTTTTTTTACTATTATTATGTTATGTTAGTCACCGTACAGTCTTTTTTGATTGCTGAGTAATATTCCATTGTATCTATATACCACATCTTCTTTATCCATTCATTACAGGGGGGATTTTATGAGAATGGTTTCATCCTCCTAAGCGTTATTTATTGGGGACATCAAAAGAAAATAGAGAAGGAACAGGGTTTTTTTTGTTTTCTTTAATCATGTAATTTGATAATGCATTTTGATTTTTATACATTCTTATTTCTCAATCCAGCTTTCTTTGTTTTCTATTAACTTGCTCACCCATTAAGTAAAGTTTAAATAATACTAATTGCAGTGTATATGAAGGTTAGCCAGCTTTCGAAGTGGGGCACCCCATTATGACACCTGGTCTGGAATGCTGGGGTAACTGGAGTGGACTGACTGTCCAAGCAAAACCCAAAGAATGGAGGTAGCACAGAGTGGAGGGACACCATGAAAAGTCCCAGCTTCTCAAAACCATCCTATCTCTCACTTCCATTTTTTCTCCTACCGACTAGAAAAACTAAACCCATTCCTCATTCATACCTTAACATGACTTCTGTTAGCCAGCTTTTTTCTAATACTTGCTGAAGAGCATCGGAAGGAATGGATGGAAGAAGAGCTAATCATTACCTTTCACATGCTCACTACATGCCAAGAGATGTACTAGGTGTTTTATTTAAGTTCTCGATTATCTATTGAATCCTCAGAGCATACCTGTAAAGTGAGCTTAATTAATCCCATTGAAAGTGAGGAAACCGGCTCAAAGAATGAAGTGATTGGCCCAAGCTTTCTTATTATAAGATGCCAGATCCAGGATTTGAGATAAAACTGCTTGGAGTTCGCGTTGAGAGGTGAGCTGGTTGAGTAGCAAGAAACTGAAAGGAGATTTCACATAGGGTATTTGGGGGGAAAGTATTCATTTATTCATTCGACAACTATTTGATTAGCTGTTAAATGCCAGCCCCCTACCAGACACTGGGGGAAACAGGAGTGAACAGTAAGTACGGGGACACCCTACTCCTGTTACTTTGCTGAGAACTGAATAGGCACAAGCAATAGGGCCAGACATTAGGAAAGAGGGGAAAAGGCAGGTAGAAGGTGCCCGTGACAAATTTGGGTAAATATCTTCTGAGAGCTGCAGCTTACACATCCACTCTTCCCGTTGTGAGGTTCTGAACTGGGCTTGGGCCGAGCTCTTTCTCAAGAGTAAAATCTAACACATTTATTGTTGGAGAGTGGGGGGCTGTGATTCTAGGGACGAAATATCTACAGAGAGCTTTAATCTAGGCCCCTGAAGTAGAACCTCTGTAATCATCCTGGCTGGTCTGAGGGCATCCATGTTGGAGGTAATAATCTGGATTCGATTTCTCCACTGTATCTTCCTCTAAACAGACCCTGGCATTTAGAAGATACTTCACAAATAATTAAGGGGGAAGGGGGGGGGGACAAAAGGGAAAGGAAGGAGCAACTCTTCCCGGACCTGTGCTCAGAGTCTACCTGCCCTCCTCAGGGACCTCGCATAGAAATATGTTTGCTTCCACAAATCCAGGGGCTGAGATTGTCCTGTGCACTAAAAATGTTCTGAGTAGCTCAGAGCTGTGCTATCATGTAAGTCCATTTTTTGGAGGCATTAATCTTTTAATTTGAAGGTAAGTTGCGTCTTAGAAATGTTGAGGTACAAGGAATGCATTTGTCTGACAGATGTAGTCTACCATTCATAGTTTTGAAACTAGAACATTTTGCTGACAAAGAGAAATGTATTTTTAAGCCTGAGTTCTTTAAAAAAAAAAAAAAAAAAAAAAACTTCCATCCTAGTCCTCTAGCCAGGCTATTTCTGCCAGCTCCCCGGCTATGAAGACAACACATTCTTGCAATTCATCACTTCCCTTGGCTCAAGCCAGCCTTTAAAATGGTTGGCGGCATATGCTTCTCATTAGCTCTGCCTCTGCCTCACCTGGGCTGGTCAGACTCCTCTCTCTTGCCCCCTGCCTGCCCCCTTCGCTTCGCCTCCTCCTTCCCCAACCCCAGACCTATGCTCCTGCCAGCTTCTCTTACCAGGCAGCGCTGCCTGCTGGCATGGCGGGAGTCAAGCTAAGAAGGAGAAGGAAATCGTTCCGTTCTTTTGAAAGTAAATTTTGCGGTTCAACAGCCTTTCGTTCAGAAATGAGACCGAGGAAAAGAGAAAGCCAAGGGCAAAACCAAAAACAATAACAGAAATGGAAAAAAACAGAAGTCTGCTGACTGGGAGAAAAAGAGAGAGGGGGGCAGCAAAAGGTTAAGAGGGAAAAATTCCCATCATTACATCACTTTGGCAGCCAAATGTTTCTTTAGGTCACCAGTTTTCTGTTTTGATTTATCTTCGGGGCTCTACAAGGAAGTTTTACCCATTTGGAGGGTATTTTCTGTTTAACGCGGTTATCTGAGTGACAAAATACTCCTTCCACTTGGTGAATTCTGGTGCCCTCTGTGACCCAGTGCATAAATTAAGATTTAGACTGAATCAAGATTTTTGGGTCAGCCCAAAAGAGACTTTCCACACACACCAAATCCTTTTCTTGCTTTCCCTCTCATGTGGTAGCTTTTGATGAACACTTTCAATCTTTGCCTTACTTTCCAGAGGAATCAAGAAGGTAAATTCTCTCACTCTGTCTGCACACTATAATTGGACAACTCTGATCCCAGCTTATTCATGCCACAGGTGGGCAACTTTTCCGTTGCTTGTGGCAAGCTTGTGGTTGTTTGTGGCAAGAAAAAGTGTTGAAGGGGTAAAGGTCTCCATCTCTGATGGCATTCAACGTGGATCATTGAAATCTGAGTTTGGAAGGGACCTAATCCACACCCTTCACTGCACAGAGGAAGAAGCTGGGGCTGAGAGGTGACCTCCCCCTGTCATACAGGCAGGGAGTGGTGGGGCAGGGACTCACCCAGGGGTCCTCAGCCCCTGCTCAGTTCTCTTTGCTGGAATACGCAGGCACCACCCTCTTCTACAAGTCCCTTTGTGCGCACATAGAGACAGAGTTCCGCAATTGGCAGATCTAGAGTGGCTTTTTTGTTGTTGTTCTAGATTTAACAGTTAAGACATAACCAAAGGAACAAAAATGGCTTTGCTCAATATTGGTGACCCATGACACCCATATGACAGGAGAAAACCTCCAGAGACAGAACCACCCTGAGAAAATTAGAGAAAGTTTTCTCGTCCTCAGGGCGTATCCACCCGCTTTCCCCTCCCCCTCCATCCTGGGTGCAAGGCTTCAGTAAAATGCAAGCTGGATCTAGTTCAGCCCACACTTGCTCCTTTAACCAGCTGCCCTTGTGTGGGCAAAACTTCGGTGACTGCATCTTCGTGGTCGTGGCCAGAAGGTGTTCATGGACCAAGAGAATCGCACCAGGGCAGCCATACCCAATTCACAGGAAGTCATCCTGATGTTCTCACCTGCCACAAGAGCCCTCTTGTGATAGTGGATGAAGGAGCAAAAATCTCCTCTTCAAGGACTCGAACAGCTCTTTTTTTTTTTTCTTAACACCTCTCATTTCCAAACAACTGAGCCAGATTCAGCCCTGAACAAAATTGTACAGACAAATGTGCCAAGACACCTCTTTTCCTCTTGTTCACCTCTTCTCAGCGGCCAGATGCTTGTCCACCCTCCCAGCCACCTGCCCTGTCACTCCCTTCTGGCTGGCGAGCACCATCCTTTCTAAGGTGTTAGCTGATAATGACCTCATGCATTCATTCAAAAACTGTTTACTGAGAACTCACTATGTGCAGAGATGAAGGTTTCACCCTTCCTAGAGTAATTCTGTTTTAATAGAAATTCCCAAGCCTAGCGCAATGTGAGGTGCATAATATACACTCAGTATGTAGTATATGAGAAAGGGAGGAGGGCAGAGAATGGGAGGCATTTTATACCCAAAGATTGGTGGAATTCAGGGATCAAATCAGGCGGCGCCCAGGGAAGGGAAAAACTGGGGGCAAGGAACCTTTATAACCACCTACACGTCATTACAGATAGGCCTTGTGTTCTGTTCCATATTCTTCAGAATACTTGGGACATCAGTGCAGCCACATGAAAAACTGGTACAAGCGCCTCTATTCTGCCCCCCAAAATTCTTTCAGACCTGCCTCCCTCTTGCCCAGCCAGATACCCCGCACTTTTGAGCCCCTGGATTCTGTGGGTCCTGTTCTGGTCCCACAGCTTGGTTTCTGCCTCGTATTTAGCCCTTTGCTTAGCAACAGTTTTGGATTTCAACCTTGGCTTCAGCCTTCATCCCAGTGAGAGCTGAGGTGTGATTTGGGGAGTTTTCTCTGGCTCTGCATGTTCCACGCCCACCTTTGTTCCCTGGCCCCCCACTCACCTGACCAACGTAGCTGCTTAGCTCTGTCTATTTATGTGAATTAAGTCTATAAATGAGAAGTCTCAGAGTTACTAAAACCACTTACAGAATTCTTTTGTTGAGTGCTTCTGTTGGAAGTCTTCCTTTGGTTTTCTTCCTATTAGAGATATTTATTATATGCCTTTCTACTCCTTTCAACTGGGAGTTCCTAGAAAGAAAACACTCTGCCTTAGTCACCTCGGTAATACCGTGAGCACTTAGCACAGTGCCTAATACATCATATTTGCTCCTGAAATGTGTTTTTCTTTGTTGAAATATTCGACCAGATATTCTCTTGTCCATTTAGTTTTCATTGTTGTTTTAACCAGAGGAAATTAACAGGGATTTCTCACTGATTCTGGTCTTCCTCTGATGGGAAAATTTTTATAATAAATGCAAATTACTTTGCCATCTGTGTGCAGCATACGTTCTGGAACCCTTTCCCTGTATATGGGGAAAGCAGGTTTCCCACCAATGACCATTAAAGTACATTTGGCAGCCCTCACAGCTCTTTCTCCATAACCCAGATGGCAAAGTTTTCTTCTCGTTTCCACTTGAGGGTTTTTATAAGGCTTCTTTATGTTGCTCTTTCTTTTCAAGTACTTTTCTGTTCCTGGACAGCGGGATCGGGCCTTCTGCTTGGACCTCCCAGTCCGTACTCTCTAGTCATTGCGTCGGTCTGTGACAGGAAGCCTGTTTTGCTAGTTAGAACCCAAATCCATTTGCTAATGTGTCTGATCTTTTGTGTTTCTGCTTATAAAACAGTATCACGGTTAGTTGCCACTCTTTCCCTCTCTAGATCGTCACATAAGTCGAGCAATACAAGTTAGCTGACTAAAAAAAAAAAGATGGTGATCTTTGTGGGTCCTCCAGCGAACCTAGTCCTGCATTAAAGGCTGGGCCTGGATTAGAGAGCATTAGAGAATTGGCTGGTAACTAGCTTACTATTAGCAGAGCTTTGCTTTTGCTCTGTAACACTGGGTCAACAAGATGGAGAAAAGGTTTCACAGAGACACAAGCCTGACTTAAAGAAAAAAGGTAGGAAGGGAGCCAGTGGGGAAGGATTTTGATTTCTAGGTGGAAGTTTTGGACTTTATCCAGCAGGGAACCACACGGGGATTTTAACAAGAGAGTGACATGATTAGATATGAGTTTGAGAAGCCGCTCTGACATCAGCGTGGGAGACCAGTGGGGGGTCCCAAGTCAGCGTAGTAAGGCAGTGCAGTCGTGGGGAAAAGAGGAGGGCCTGCATCAAGGAACACATTGGGAACCGAAAGGACAAAGAACAGACTTAGACATTTCAGGGGAAAAAATATGAATTTTCTACTCCTTCTCCCTCTCACTCACTCTGCTACCTTGGCTTCCTCCCTGTTTCTCACACATCAGGCACACTCTTGCCTCATGACCGTTCTCACTGCCCAGACTGCTCTTCCCCCAGATTACCATGGCTCACTTCCTTAGACCCTTCAAGTTTTCGCTTGAATATCCCCCTTCTTAATGAGCCCTACCTTGATCACCCTATTTAAAAATCCGTATCTTCACCGACGTCATGAATCACAGTGCTCACAGCAGCCATATCTACAGTAGCCAACAATCCCGAAACGTCCAGATGCCCATCAACAACTGAAAGGGGAAAGTGTATAGTTACGCTCTGGAATGTACTAGACAGCAACCAGGATGAGCAATTAGTCTACAATCACATGTGACAACATGGATGAATCTCATTAACATAATGCTGAAGGAAAAGCACCTGATTAAAAAAAAATACCTAAGACCAATTCCATTTACATAAAAGACAAAAAGGGTCAACACTGAGCTGTGTCACTGGAAGTAAGGTAATGGTTACCCTTGGTGGGGGAGTTCGTTACCAGAAGAGCCCAAGCAGTGCTTCTGCCTGTAATGTTCAGGGTTTGTTCTGCGTGCTGGTTTCACAGGGTGTGAAAATTCAGGGACCTTAATGATATGTCTACTTTTCCATATGTATATTATACTTCAATAAAAATTTTTAAAATGCAACCCTTCCCTTGATACTACTCATCTCCCGCACTCCATTTTTCCACCATATGTACCACTTTCTAATATATGCTGTAATTTAATGTGCATCGCTTTCTTTCCCATTAGAATGTAGGTTCCACGGATGCAGGGTTTTGTATGTTTTGCTCACTGCTCTGTCTGTATCCCCTTGAAGTGTACCTCACGCCTAACAGGTAATACAATGAAGGAGTGAACTACTGAATCGGAAAAACGTGAATAGAACAGGCCAGGCTCAAGATACAAGTGGAACCCTGGTTTGAGGACCAGTGTTGCTTTGGTGGTTTCTTTGGCTTCTAGGCAGCCGGCCCAGATTTTGTGACAATCTCTTTTCCATACCTGTCTCAAGGCTACATCTGGACCTTTAATTAAGCCCTTTCCTTATCCTAGGCTATTAATCCCATTCGCCCCATGTCCAAAACCTTCCCATCTTCAAAGCCAAGCTCAGATGACCATCTTCTCCAGAAAGCCTTTCTTATAGCAGCCTCAACCTAAATTCCTCAGCCCCTCCTTTTTACTCTTTCTGTGGTACACTTATGGAATTGTTTTCATTCATTCGTTCATTCATTCATTCATTCATTCAACAAATACTTACTGATCAGCTACCGAATCCCAGGTACTATTTTAAGTTCTAAAAATACAAGGTTGAACAAGACAGACATGTCTCTCATAGGGTTGTAGTCCAGTAGGATAGATCAACAGTGAACAAACAAATAAATATGCACAATTATTTGGGGTGCTTTGAAAGAAATTAAGCAAGGTAAAGAGTTAGAGAACAATGGGGTGCTATTTTAGATAAGGAAGTAAGCTGTGAGGAAGAACATTCCAAGCAGAGGGAATGAGTGCAAATGCTGACAGTGAGAGTAAACTTGTATATGAGTCTTGTGCGTGAATTTGTTAGGATAGGTTTATGTGCCTGTTTTGGATGGAGAAAATTCTGAGTAGCTGAATTTATTTAGGTTTAGTCATTTTTTTAATCTATTTCAAATTGTTCTTTTGATAAGCATCCCTAAGCTGTGTTCAGTAGAATACATCCCAACCTGAATTATGCAAAATCTCATAACAACACACGCACACACACGCACACACAAGTTCTGTGCCCAAATAAGTATAAGAAACAATGAAGAGTCATAATGCACCCCAATATAATACAGGTGTTTCTGAGTCTTGCAAGTAAAACAAACAAACAAACAAACAAACAAACCAAGCCTTTCTAATCCATTATTTTCTGGTAGGTGTTTTCCCCATGGAACATACATTAATAATGCACAAAACACTAGCATTCCATAGAATTCAGTTTGGAATATGTTGTCTCAGATTCCTTCATTTTTTTCCTGTAAGTAATACTTATTCCTACTATTTATCTGACTCTGTTTCATAATTTCACAAATAAAATATTGATACCAGAATATTGCAGTATTATTCCAAGTATGATACAAGAACATAGATTTTCAACCTTCTCTTTACTGCGCTCATATCCTATGTATCGCCACAGCCCCGCCCTGCCTCATTTTAGTCTCCATCTAGTGAGCTCTTTACACCCTTAACCAAGCGGTCTCTCAGGATATTTGGTCACCCTCAGGATTAGGGGTTAAAATATCAAGGGGCAAGTCTGTAAGCCTTGAAGTGAAAAAATAGCAGTCAAAGAATTAGAAACAAGGCTCGGAATGCCCGGTGAGAGAAGTGCTGGATGGTAACATCTGTCCAGGCTCTGTGGGTGAACAGCCTTTGAATGCAGCTCCCTCTGGAAAGGCCATCCAGAGAATTGGCGATTCTGACCTGTTTTTGGTCTCTCCCCCTTCTGTGAATTGGCCTGCACTAGATGACTGGTGACAGCCTTAAAACTCAGAAGTTCTAGGATCAATCTATGTTCCTTTACTCCCTGATTGCGGACCTCATTAAGTATTTATTGGTTTTCCATGGTCACCAGCCAGCCACGGAGACATGCTTCCAGTGACAAGGCTACATGTACAAGCAGCTATCAAGTAAAATGGTAGCTGTCTTCCAACTGTGTGTGAGTGTGTGTGTGTCTTAGAATTCAAGTGTGTATGAGCGAGAAAGAGAGCGAACGAAAACACCTGGACTTTTGAACAATAACCGCCAATGAGCCCGGAGCCACTGGTCATTTTTAAAAGGAGAAAAAGAGCATTTCTTCTTTTATGGTGGGTGTGGCCTTAACTTTCAGGTTTAAAGGCATCAGGGAAACTGTAAAGCAGAGTTTTTTTTTTTTCAGAGGCATTAGTTGCTGTGAAGGAAAACAAGCCAGAGTTTTGCTTGTGGGCAGAAACATCCCAGAATACATCTGGTGATTGGGCAGAAAGTGAGCACTGGCAGGAGCCCAGGCTCCCTGGCTCCCACCTACGGGGCGGGCACAACCCAGGCGGTGTTCTCAGACCCGGATCACATTTCCAAGATGGATCAGGTTCAGCATTGTCGTCTTGGCTTTCGCTTATCGAAGATGGTGCTCAGGTCTAGGGTGACCGTCCTCTGCTGGGAACGGAGGCTACGAAGGGAATGCTTTTGGATGTTTGTATGGACCTCAGAAGGTGTTTTACCTTCCTTAAATAGGCAGTGTCACACCCGGATGTGAGAAATGTACTGTTATTCCTAGAGAACTCAGGAGAGTAAATATTATTTGGGGTTAACCATTTTTGGGTCTTTGCCTGATAGCACCTTGACTCCAGAGGTGTTTTTGCAATGCAATTCTTGGTGAAGTCTCTAGGTTTAAATGGTTAGACGATTCAACATATTCTGTACTCTAGAGATCTAATGTTCCTAACCTGTGGCCGAACAAGAAAGGGATAATGCCGATCCTAAGAATCACACTTTACCCCTATTTACCCTGCTGTTGTGTGTGCCTGAAATCTCGTCTTCCATACCTAGTGCTTGCTCATCTTTGCTGCAGCTGTGACCTTGGTGGTGACCAGGCCAGTCCCAGGGGCTCTGAGTCGGGGATGGTTATTCCATGTCATTACCACCATACTCCAGCACAGAGTAGTGCTAAAAAGGTTTAAGATGAATGAATGATAAATCACTCCTAGTCGCGAGAGGAAATAAATCTCTCCAGAGTGTGCCGAAAATACAGAGAAACCTCAGGCATCCTGTCTTGTTTCTATGTCCCTCTACTGTAGACAGGATTACCTTAAACCCAGCTTTTTGTGTTGGTCTAACTGTATGTGATGTCATTCTAGTGGCCTTACACCGCTCATTAGATGAGGGATTTTCCGTTTGTCACCTGCCTACTTTACTATAAAACTACGTGTAAATCTCTGAGAAGTAGCTATCTTTTCCTCAAAATTCCATTTAGTTTTATAAACTTGTGGTAAAGTCAAAAAATAATATACTCATTCATTATTTTTTCATGTTCATATTCATTCATTTCATATGCATTCATTTTTTGAGGCTCTGTTATGTGCTAGGCACACTTTTAGGCCTTTTTTCATGTCTAATCCCTACATCTATAGGGATTAAATATAGTGATATATACTAATATTTTATATAACTCACGGTATGTATTATAATCTTGAGTTCCCAGATGCCAAACCTACAGATCAGAGAGGGTCTGTAACTTGCCTTGGCCACACGGCTGCAGCTAGGACTAGAACTCAGGTCTCCAGATTCCGAGTCTGTTCTCCTCTCTGTGCACAGGAGACAGTGTTTGACTTCAGGGAACAGAAATCTCCTCCTCCTGTCTTTAATAAAAGGAGATGTCCTGGGGGGTTCCAATGGCATCTTAGAGAAAGTGACGTTGGAAGGACCCTGAGACTCAAGGAGATGGGGATACGGCAGCAAGTCATCTTCCCTGTGTCTGTGCTTCTGGTTCTGAGATGTCCTAGTATCTCTCTCCATTCCTCTTGTCTGGTGACTCCAGCCAACCCAGGGCCTCAGGTCACCGTGATGCCTAATCTTTACTCCCAAGGACTTCGTAGGCCTAGGAGTCGACGACCAAAAGACCCAGCCTCCCTGTCTTCCGTGGAATCCACACTCTCAAAAACCGCCCCAGGAATCTGACTGACCTAGGCAGAGCAGACTGTCCCGACTGTCGCAAGGAAATAATGGGCATGCGTAAAACACACGCTACTGTTTTTTTAGATATTCTGCTTCAAATGTTGCATTCTGAATTACTTATACTTGGCTCCTACTCGATTTCTTCCAGTCCGGTTGTTTGTTTTTCTCATCGTGCCCACAGGTGATGGTAAACCTCCCTTTGCTTGACCTGTCTCACTCTTGCCTGGATTGCCTCCTTACAGGCTAACACACAATCTAAAAGAGGAAGTCTTTTTTCTCTGTGGTGGCTATGCAGACTCTTCCTTCTTTGGCAGTTAATTCCAATTCCACTTTTTCTACTTAGCTTCCCATATCACCCAGTGATAATATGACTCTGTCCTTCAATCCAGCCCCTTTGCCTGTGATGATGGCTCTGGTCCTGCAAAAAAGAGAATCCATTTAATCTTTGAACCTCCCAGATACCCCTGTATGGTCTCCTGTGACCAAAGATATATAATATAATATATATTACAAAGGTATATATTAAAAGCCTTGTGGTTAGAGTGATTGGGATCCAGGACTGGCCCCCCAGTCACTGGCCTGCCTGGCCCGATGTGATCTAACCAATGACTTTGGTCCCCTGACATGCCAACTAGGCAAACATCTGACCTCAGATTCATGATGGATGGTCGGAGGCCAGTGCTAAGGAGTAGCACCTCTTTTTCCCTTAGACTGTGTCTTTAAAATTTCTCATCATTTTAAACTATTATGGGTACTCAATAAAGTATCAAAAATAATTTTGGCTTAAGGAATTCCGGGCAGAACTTGAAAAGTTTCAGGACTTTTGTTATTGCTTTTCGACTTCTACAAAGCCTTTTTGCTTTAAATGAGAAGGAGGTTTATAGTAAGCTGATGGAATCACTTTTAATTCAGTGGTTTAATATAGAACAAATGTTTTTATCAGAGTTTTAAACCAGAAATGGCACACAAACATACACACACATACGCAACATCAAAGTATTTGACCGACTGCCCTAGCTGGCTAGCTGTGCTGTTTTAGAAGCAGGCAAAGCACAGGGAGACGGAGGTCTGATGGTGTGTTTCCTGGATCCCGTGTGTTAGTCATCAGATACAAAGAGTATAAAACCCTGGCTTTGCAAGTGTTCATTATGTTATTATATATCCTTATAAAACCGATTCCCCTTAGGCCACCTAAAGGACTAAGATGTTTGGGATGTTGAACTATTTAGCTGTAATTATAACAATTAAAATCTTATAAAATCCATCAAATACAATAGATTCAATGCTTCCCCTTAGTCTAGTTTAAGAAAAGGAGTTACAAGGAGCTCTCTCTTCTTTCCCAAAGGAGCTTAAAATTCAGGGAGTGGCCAACCGTAGGGGAGATAAGAATAAAAGGGAAGAAAAGATTTGCCTTAAAACCCTTTATAAACTGTTTTTATTTTCATGCTTAACAAATGAAGCCTTCATCATCTTTGCTTCTGGGAAGAGTTTCAAGCCTGAGAAACACAATTGGAAACCTGCCGTATTGCAGCCCATCCCCAGTTAGTCATTCCAACGGGATCCAAATCGAGTATGCTCCTGTCCAAGAATTCTCTGAAAAAAGCTCATGATAAGAGATGGAACCTAGCCACGTGCAACCTGGAGAGCTGCACATTTCCCCTCTGCCACCAGGTTTTCCAAGAAGTAGCCCAGGTCTATTCTCCTGCTCTGCAGCGAGCTCTCTCACCAGGCCACAGCTCTGCCCTGGTCCATTTCCCTACTCATGCACCATCTTATAAATCACAATCATAATCCCCTGGAGCCCTTACATTCAATATTGATTCAAAAAACATTTCTGGAGCATTTACAATGACGACCAGTTCGAGGCTATGTATGCGCAATCCTTGTCTTCAGAGGGCTCCCTGTCTTTGAAGGACTCATAGACTTACCACTACTACGTAAGCACAGATCAATTTATTTATTAAACATTTTTATAGCACTCCTGCTAGGCATTGGAATGGATATTGTGGTGGAAACAAGTAGGGCATTGTTCTTTACTGCCCCAAACTTACAGTTTAGGAAAGGCAAGACACAGAGAAAGAGCTCCAGTAAAAGGTGGTCCGTGGCAGGTGTTGTAGAAGTGATAGTCGATGTCCTCAGGGCAGATAATGGTTTGGAAGCCAGCTTGGATACAAAGTGAAGGTGAGAAGTGCCAGGAAAAGGAATTTGAATGAATTATGAGCGCCAGCCATCTTGGGAGATTACACCGGCATACTCCTCACCATTTTTTTTTTAAAGTTTTGAAACAACATATATTAATTTTTGACTTTAGAAGTAAAACAAACTAGTAGAGTTTTGGAGGTGGCTTTTTCCCATTTTATAAATTAAGCTATAATCTACACACTACAAGATTCACCTTTTTAAGGCATGGTTTCCTAAGTTCTGATAAAAGCATAGCCATTTAACTACAGCCACAATCTATGAATAGAACGTTGTCATCACCCTGAGAAATTCCCCCGTATTCCTTCGTAGCCAGCTCCTCCCCCCACCCCTTCAGTCCTGGCAACCACTGGTCCGTTTTCTATTCCTATGGTCTTGTCATGTAAAATGTTGTATAAATGAAATCCAGCCGTTTGTAGCTTCTTGTATCTCACTTCTTCCATTTGTGACACCTTTGAGATTCACATACTTAGCTGTTTGTGTTAAGTTGATTCCTTCTCAATGCTGAGGGGTATTACATGGTGTGAATGCATTGCAGTTTATTTATCCGTTCACCAGATGAGAGAGATTTGGGTTGTTTCCAGTTTGGTTTTTGGGGAAACATAGATTTTTCTGTCAGTTGGGTAAGTACCTAGGCGTGGGATTGTTGCGTTTAACCTTATAAGCATCTGCCAACCTATTTTCTAAAGTGGCTGCGTCAGTTTCTGTCCTGCCTTCAATGCTCAGCTGTTCTAGCTGGTCCACAGCCTAGCCAGGAGACTTCATCCCAGTCATTCTTAATCTGAAGAAATAAACTATGGACTCACTTTCAGAGAAAAGGAGAGATCGCATCTCCCCATCTTGGCCCATTCGTATGCAAAGAGCTAGGTAATTTCACACCTAAATCAAGCAATTGGGAGGCACCTGGGTGGCTCAGTCAGTGAAGTGTCTGCCTTCAGCTCAGGTCATGATCCCAGGGTACTGGGACTGAGCCCTGCGAAGGGGCTCCCTGCTCAGTTGTGAGTCTGCTTCTCCCTCTCTCTATGTCTCTCCCCACTCTTCATGCTCTCTCTCTCACTCTCTCTCTCAAATAAATAAGTAAAATCTTTTTTAAAAAAATCAAGCAATTGGAATTTATTAAACACTTTGCCTGTACCCAAAGTATGCAGTACACCACGGGAGTGTACAAAAAGTACAAAACCGGATCCTTTTATCCAATCTTTATTCTGCATTTCCCCAAGCTGTATTCTGAGGGAAAACTCTTAAAAAAAATCAACCATTTAGTTTATCAAATACATGAACGAATCCTCCTTCCTGAGCCTATCACCGACTCTGAGATGTGTTGCCGTGAAGAAATCAGTTTGGTTTGCTTAACTGACAGTCTTCCAACTTACATAGCCATGAAATTTTTATCCAACAGAGTAACTGTTTAAATTTCATGAATCCATTTCCGTTTCGAGTGGTTTGAAAAACACTAGTATATAGTATTATTGGAGAAAGAACACACACACACAGCTATTAAATGGGAATCATAATGCCTATTTGATAGGTTCTTATGAGGATTCAGTGAGATGACATATGTAAAAGTATCTTTTAAAAGGCCTGGTAAGCAGTAGACATTCATTAAAATATAGATTAAATTTGGAGGAAGAGAGAAGAAACATTGCAAAGTGTAGTGGAGGAGAAAAGGCCTATGATAATCACACCAGTTTCTTGAGCACTCATTCGTACCAGGCACAGTGCCACGCTCTTTGTATATATTACCTTTCTTAATCCTCACAGTAACATCAGGAAATGTAGGTGCAACCATTGTCCCCTGGTCATATAAACAGTACGGGTCTGATCCAGAATTCAGACCCAGATCTAGATCACTCCTAAGCAAACTGTATTTCCTCTCTCAAGAGTAGGAGTGTTCTAGGGGCTCAGAAGAGGGAAGGAGAGGATGCATACACTTTTCTTGATTCACCCTTCTATCAAAGATAGGAGTCAGTGTCAGTCAAACTGAGGTCTGTAGCATCATTGTCAACATTGCCTTTGGGGGTCTTCCTGTATCCTTGGCTTCCCAGCCTTACGTTAGCACACTCAAAGCGGTGAAATTGCCCTAGGAAGTGTTCCTGCCTGCTAGGCTGAGTTGAAGTGGAGCCCTGGCAGTTAGTTCTCTGTCAGGTCAACCATCCTCGGCTTCCTCTGGAGCTGTTCTACCATGGAGCTCTTGGGAAGACCCGAATGATCTCCTTCATCTATAGAGCTTGAGTTCTGGGCTATTTTGCCAGATGGAAACTCAGCTGTAATTCTGTGGGTGGGTATGCCATGATGTAGGGATGTTATTGTGTTTCCCATTTGGATGGACAGTTGTCACAGAAACATTTGTTAAATATTCTATTTTTTTCCCATGGACTTGTAATGTCCTTTCTGTCATGTGACAACTTTCCTTCAATTTGTGAGTCTATTTCTGGACACTCTCTTCTATTACTTTGATCTTTTGACTTCTTCTAGAGCCATTTCACATTGTTCAAATGACAATGGCTTACAAGTCATCACATACCTGGTAGAGTAATTCCCCCTATCTTATCTTTCTTTTTCTTCAGAAGTAGAGTCATTATTTTTGAGCTTGTATCCTGCCATATGAATTCTAGAGTGAATCTGTAAAAAAAATTAGCAGCAGAACAGCTTTTCCAAACGTAATATTTTGTGGTCTGCCAACATACAAAATGAGTAAAAATTCTTGCCATGGGATGGAGTCTCTGGAGGTGACCTTTAAGCCCTCTTTCAGCCCCTGAAACCATTTATTTACCAAACTTCTGAGGTGTCACTGAACATAGAAGTGAGAGCTGCACGCCAGCGAGTGACTAATGGTGGGAATTTCCAGCCCACAGAGAGAACAATGTCAGAGGAGAAGGTGGGAGGACAAATTGGGGTGGCACATATTCGCCCAGCCCATTCTGGGGAGTTTTCCCTAGGACTATCCTTGACCTGTGTTCAGTAATTGGAAAACTACATTATCTAGCTTTGTTCACAGGAAATAATAGTTTTGCCTTAATTATGACTCATTATAGAAACTGGGGAAAAAATGATCTCCCGCATAGGTGAAGAATCCCTCTGAGATGACAAACAACTGGAAACCTGGATATTGTCCTTGGAAGACAGACTAGTAGAATTTTTACGTTGTAAGACTCCCTCAGATCCCAGTCCACCCCTATCAGGGGAATATGACTGCACAAACAAGATGAGCACCAGTTAAAAGGTAATTTCCTGAGATAGTCTCATGTGGAACAAATTGAAAATCCACAGCCCTTTAAGAAGGAATTTTTTTTTTCATTACTTGATCTTTAAAAAATTGTTTCTCTCTTCACTTCCCTAGCAGATGTTGCAAATTTCAGAAACAGGCAGGGACCTTTGGACTGAAATGAAAAATCGATCACTTAAAAATGTAAAATTCAGTTCAAAATGTTTAAAATATAATAAGTGGGGCCTGGAAAGAGTATAGCCCTGACTTTGAGGATTTCCTTTCTATGTTATTCAGATGCCATAAATCTAGCAAAGAGCAACACTGGCCTGAATGTGATGAATAACATTTTTATAACTTTTTTTTTTTTTCAGGAAAATGGTCCATGTGTTGGGAATATATGAAAATTGAGGGCTACTGCTGATAAGATCTAGCATATTATTATGTGTTTAAAGAAGTACCAGGGGGTACAGTAAAGGATGCAACAATTCTATAAATTCTATACACGTGTCACATTTTACTCCAACTTTTTTAAGAACATGTAATTCTTTTTTTCTCTCTTCTTCCTTCCTTTTTTCTAACTCTATTCGCTAGATATCAAACTTTGCTGATTTTTTATTTTCTTTCCTGTAAGAAAGAACGTTAAACACATGCTCCTGCATTTCTTCATTCTACCAGTATTTATGGAGAGCCGATTATGTGCCACTTTGTTGACCACTGAGGGTAAAGGAGGAAACAAGACAGTTGTAAGCTCTTCTGGTGTTTAAAGTTGGTAGGAGATGACAGACAAGTCAATGGGGCTAAAAGCATGATGAGTGTCATAATCAGACACATTTAGGAGACACTATCCCGGGGATCAACCTAACCTTGAGGTCAGGAGGGCCTCCCGGAAGGAGTGGTGCTAAGCTGACCCTCAAAAGATGAATAGGAATTAGCCAAGTGCAGAAAAGAGGACAACTAGTAAAATGCTTAAAGAGAAAGAAAGAAAGGATTGAGAGAACACTCATGCTGATGAGCACTGAGTACCGTGTGCGACTGTTGGAGCACTGTAGCATACACCTGAAACTAATATAGCACTGTGTGGTAACGCTACTGGAATTTAAAATAATAATAATCATACTGAAACAAAACAATTAATTTTTTTAAAGAAAGAGCAAACAAGAGTCTTTGGGGCAGAGACACTGACAAGCTCAAAGCTACTGAGGCAAGTAGGAACATAGATGTTTGAAGGAGCAGATAGAGTAGTAAAAATTATGGGACGCCCGGGTGGCTCAGTTGGTTAAGCATCTATCTGTCTTTGGCTCAGGTCATGATCCCAGGGTCCTGAGTTGGAGCCCTATGTCAGGCTCCTTGATCAGTGGGGAGCCTGCTGCTCCCCCTGCTTGTGTGCTCTCTCTCTTGCAAATAAATAAATGAAATCTTTAAAAAAAAGAGCAGTACACTTTACTATTTTTAAAACTTTCAAGATCCAAAGCAAGTTATCTAATACTTATCTCAACACGTGTCCTCAATCTGTGGATAGTTTCCCCTACATTTGGACAAATAAGAAATAGGGCTGCAGATAGCTAGACTGATTGGTACCTTGTTTATGGAGGAGTCTATTCACACACAAATAACGAACAATGAGCAAGAATGCACTAGGCTCCCCTTACCTTTGTATTTCTGCCTCTTCCACCTGATGAACTCCCAGCCCTCTTCCAAGACTGGGCATATCATCTCCCCCAGAAGGATTGCTTCCTTGACCCTTCTTCCTTATCTTTCTGAGGTGAATTTCTTCTGGGTCCCACTATACCCAGTTCTTACTGCTGACAGAGCACTTCCCACACGGCATTTGTCTTCCAGCTATCCCCCTGCTCAACTTTTACTTCCTTAAGGTCTGAGACAAGAATGAGGGAGAAAGGAGTGGGGGGCCTTGGAGTCAGAGAGTCCACTCTTGGCCACATGCCCTGTAGCCTTGAGAAATTACTTAACTGCTCTGGGACTCAGCTTCCTCATCTGTAAATGGGGATACTGATGGTATATACCTTAGAATTGTTTTGAGTGTTGGAGAATAATATACATGAAGTGTTTGACACAGGGCCTAGCTTTAACTGCACACAGTAGAAATTTGCTGAATAAATGGAGGAGGAAGCGTGAGGTTTGTTCACAGGGTGGTTGGTTCAGGATTCTCTTTCCACTGTATCCAATTCAGTGATCAACATCCCATGATCTCAATCCTGGACATTGACCCCTTAGCTAGAAACTCTAGAGGCACAAGTGTCCCTCAAACAGGTACTGATGGAAATAGCCTCTGTTACACGGCTGCCTGACGAGTCCACCTTGCCATCTCTCACCGCAGAGGCTCTGAATCCAGACATCCAGCTTCCTGTCCTTCCTACAGGCAGAAGAGAAAACGTCTACAACATTGTCCATTCACTTGCCACTTACCCATCCATGCAACACGTGTTAAGTACCTACCTTGTGCCAGGGACCGTGAGAGATATTAGTGATGTGATGGAGACCTGATGAGAAGTTCTACTAATTTATTTATTTACCAGCATACTCAACAAACGTATTGTACACGAAACCTTCTTTTGCCCCGTGGCCACCCTGGACCATCTCAGTCCTACCTCGTGTTGCGCCGATTATACCCCTGTATCATCCCTCCTGTCTTTTCCCTTCTCCTAGATATAATAGAAAGATATTTTTATATATCCTGTTTAATTTTAGTGTGTGTGCTGAGCACACAGGTGCCAAAAGGAATACTTCAATCACAATTAAACTCTGTAGATGAGGTTACGTAAAGACTAAGGGAAGACCTCTAGCCTCCTGCCTTGTCTGAGTGCTGTTGACTGCATGGATCAGTCCTGAAGGCGGGGAGGATCAGGTGTGTCTATCACGCCTGGGTCATCTCTCCCCATTAGAAGCTGATGCTCTGAGTGGTATTTCTAAGAGGGCAAAGCACAGATGAATGATGGCCAAGAACCCATGGCAGATGTAACTGTAGTCTCTCTTGGGGGGCATATATGACTTCAGTTTACAGAGGGTAGTGACATTGTAGGGTTGTTTCATGAGGTTACCTTATGCTTTTCCTCAAAGTGAAAGCCACTTACGTTTTCATCCAGCAAACATTTATTGAGGGCCTGCATGGACACTGCTGACTAATGTGTGGTTTCTCTTCTTTCAATTCGCTTGATCTAAGGGGAGAGGAGGAGACTGAGAAGTGAACAAGTCACTACAGAACTAGATGGTGGTGAAGAGTACAGGTCTCTGAGTGAGCGCTGCCTTTGAAACCAGTGAGTGACTTCCTTGTAGTTGAACTGGGGTAGTTACTCAACCTCTGTGAGCCTCAGTTCCCTCATCTATAAAATAAGGATAGCAACAGAAAACAACAGCATTACCTTAGAAGAAGTTTTGTTGAAGAGTCTATGAGGTTATCCCTGCACAGTACTGCTCGTGGTGTCTGGAACATTGCAAGCCCCTCATATATGTGAGCTGGAGTTTGTTCTTTGTTTTTATGTCTGTTATTACCAGAAGCTATAACAGAGTCTTCCACAGAGTGCTAGGGGGACACAGACAGGATGTGACCAACTGGACCTACACAAAGGCTTCCTGAGGTGGCATCAGAGCTGGGCTTTGAGGGCTGAGTAAGAGGTGAGCAGGTGGAGAATAGGGGAAGAGCATTCTAGGCTTCCAGAATCACATCCCGAAAGTCATATAGACATGAAAATTCTGGAACAATTCAAAGGACTATCCAGGGAAGTTCTGGAAGTTGAATGGGTGAGGATGGCCAAAATGGTACTTAGGAAGCCAATAAGAAGCCAGATAAATTGACAGGAAGCCAGAGGAGGTCTTTTAATTATTCCATTTATCTCTACCTACTACAGACTATTCAGCCAAAGACATGGCTTTTAGCAATGTGGATGCACATCTGCATACTCAGAATGTGTAAAAACTGCACTGTAGGAAAACAGAAGAATTCTGTGATAATAGTTAACATTTGTTTGAACTTCAGGGATTACAAAGAAACATGATCTGTTTTAAGCCTTATGATATCTGGGGGCGCCTGGGCAGCTCAGTCCATTAAGGATCCAACTCTTGATTTTGGCTCACGTCATGATCTCAGGGTCCTGAGTGAGATTGATCCCCGCCCCCCATATCGAGGCTTAAGGTTCTCTCTCTCCCTCTCCCTCTGCCACCCTTTCCACCTGCACACACTCTTAAAAAAACAAAAGCCTATAATGTCCTTGTGGTTTGGCCTTAATTAAGATTTCTAGTTCATATAGAGAGAAACTGAGGCTCAGAGAGGTTAAGCAACTTTGACAAGACCACACAGTTCAGGGTAGGGGAGTTGGGGCAGTAAACCCATCTAACTCCAAGGCCCAGGCACTTTACAGAAATGACCTGCTTTACTGTTACAACTCTTCCATTGTCAGTCTAAACATTTCCACCTAAGACTCTTAACTGTGTGTTAAAAAATAAACCTTTCCCTTCACTGTTTGGTTCTCTGAAATCTCCTTTAACTAGCTTTTTCCTAGTCTTTGCTTCAGCTTTTTTGTGTCTTTGATATCTGGATTTTCCATTTTTATGACTATCCTGTATCTTAACTTTCTCCAAGCCTACACACCTGAGAGTGCCTGCCAGACTAATCCATTTTCAAGGTGACTCCAGCCTTATTTAGCAAAACTGCCTCTCTCCCCCCATCTTTCCTGCTTTCCCCCTGCACTCTATTATTGTCTGCCTTGGGTGTAATGTTTGCTCTAAGCCAGAAAAGGTTTGGGCTGGGAACAGCTTGTGTAGGAAGAACCTGCCAGGTGGAAAGGCCTTGAAATGAATGGGCACGCCTCACCAGGGCCTCTTGTGAGAAAGTCCGGAGTCTGTCGGCACTTCTCTGAGAGCCCCGTAGGTCCCACTCCCACAGATGGGACGTCCCATGTAACAGTGTGTCCCGCTGTGCTCTAGAACATGATCCCACATTCCACATCAGTCTGCTAACTCGCTGGGTGGTCCAGGCTCCAGTCTGGGGAGCCTTGCCAGCTGCTGATGCCTGGCTACTGGGCAGCCGCCGTAGCTTCCACATGTGTGGGAACTGAGCTGAAAGGCAAGGAGGCAAGGCGGGCTCAGCAAGTGGGTGCGCTGGGAATTAACTAAGAGAAAGGAGGGCCTCCAGAGGCCCCAAAGCTACCTAGCAACAAAATATGCAAACAGTGACTCCATCATATGGCAACAGTGCCATCTGTAGCCTGTCCCCCTGCACATCTGCCCATCTCAACTGCAAATTGGGGAGGGGGGGGAGAGAAGCAATGTGGTTGAACTTCCGATGGAGGAAGGTCGGGGCTCGCAGTCAGTAGCATAATTAGCTGAATGTCCTACCAGGAACATTCTGGCACAGCCTCAGCAGAGATGCTTTATGCTCTTCTGACTGGTTTCCTGGACTTTATGCTCCTCAAGTCTCTTCCTCACAGAACCTTCCTTCAGCTCCGCACAGCCCCCCACACTCACTTTTCAGGTCCAGGAGATGCCTGCTGGTCTCGTCCATCTGCCTGTCTGTTCTATCCTCGTCACCGTAACACCGCCTGACATTAATACAGCTCTACTATGTGCTTCTTCAAACATTCTGTCAGATGATCCTTACAAACCCCACTCAGCCTCATAATGGGCCCCACTAGGGACATTTTATCAGCTTTCTTGTACACCTGAACAAATAGGCTCAGAGAGGCTAACTGATCTATCTGAGGTCTCACAGCTAAGAAATGGCACAGCTGGCACTTAAACCCATGCTTTTTGGCTCTAAATCTAGTGCTCTTTCTTTTGTGGATATTTAGAGGAACAGACAAACAGGACTCTGAGAGTGGACTAAGTCCAATGACTGTCACATATGCTTATAGGGCCAAGTGACCCTTTTCAAATCAGCTCCCCAGCGTCCTTCTCTACCCTCCCCACCAGGCGAAAGACTAATCCTTCTAAAAGCCCTCTGCTCTCTGTTTGCTACCGTAATCCCCAAGATCCCATCTGTTATGTCTCTGAACACAAATACACATGGCCCATTTAACGGCAGTGATTCCAGGAAGAGCGAGAAAGGCAGGAAACTGGGACAAAATTCCCTGATTATAGCAGGTCAGGCATTGGGGCTTGGGGACTGATTCAGGACAGGGACTAGCAATGAGATCATCGTGGCAGAAAGAATACAGCAACAGATAAGCAGTGGGAGCACGCATACTTGATCAGCAACATGGAATTCAACACCGTGTCTTCAGGGTGCCCTGCCCTGTGGGTGGATCACATGGACGGAGAAACAGGGGCAGCGACAGAGATCCAGATGAGCAGACAGGGTGAGCTGGGGCCATTGATCAGGGCTCAGAAGCATAATCGCGATGCCTGGGAAGGCAAGAGCGAGACAGTGCCTCTCACCCTAGAGAGTCTGGGCTGTAGACACTGGAACTTAGTCACAGAGCTGTGACAGGGGTCCTCCAACCAGAACCAGCTTCAAGGTTTGAACTTGGTCTCAGGAACAAAGGCAAAAGCCTTGTTTTCAGAACCAAAGACTTGGTTCAGGGCTACACTTGAAATCTGGCTCCTGAGGGAAGAGAGATGCTGAACCTGGGAACAGGCAGGATGGGGCATTCTTCAGTTTGGGGCATGACCCCCATAGCCTGTATTAATCAGAATAAGCGAGGTTATGCTGCAGTAACAAATATAATCGAAATCCCAATGGCTAAAACACAAAGTTTTCTTTCTTACACAATATGTCCACAATGGGGGCAGCAGATCTGTTCGTGGTAGCCATTTAGGGACTGAGAGGGATGGAGCAGCCACCACTCAGCATTGCCAGTTGCTGAACCAGAGAGAAAAGAGTCTTCAGAGGTCTTGCATTAGCAAATAAATTCTTAGCGAGAGAGTGACACATGTTACAGCTCACAACTCACTGGCTAATCACAGGTCCTCCCAAGGAAGTGGGAAATACGATCCTGCCACAGGCCAGTAGTCAGAGAGGCACATCCGGTGAGCCGCCCTCAGTGAGGCTCTGATGTATCAGACTCATGATGGGTTATTACCTTCAACCTTAGTTGGGAAACTCAGTTCTAGAAATCTGGAAAACTTAGATTTTTTCATTCAATTAACGGGCATTTTTCAATCATTGCTCTATGTGACGCTATTCTGATGGCCGTGTATACAATGAGCACATACAATACTTCCTTCAAGTCCCAACTCTTCTTAAAATACACACACATGTGCATGTGTGCATGTATCACACACACACAAAAAAGGAGTAAGCCAATAATCCTCGGCTCTGGAGTCTGTCCTTTATCCATTTAGCATAGTTGTTCCTACCCTACAAAGACCACACTTCATAGAGGATTGTTTCTGGTTTTATACACTGAAGTCTAGCTCTAGACTGCTGGTGACTTGAAGGTAATTCAATTTGAAAAGGACAAACAGCCTCTCTCTCTCATTCAGACAAAAATGTACTCCGTTAAACTCTACCACTGACACCTAAAACTCCCATTTCATTCACTTTTCTGGCCAAGGCATAAAATATGCCTGTGGAACTCCAAACGTTTTCTGGAAGCTGGCATACAATAAACCCCTACCACCTTAGTTCCCAGTCAGCCTTAGTATGCACACAGCAGCAGTCACCTGGCATACCCAGAAGTATGGTCTATGGACCAGCAGCGTCAGAATCACATGGGGAGCCTGTGAAAATGCAAAAACTCAGTACTGCAGTGCTCACCCGCCCCCCACCACCAGCAAGACCTACTGAACAAGACTCAGCCTTTTAACAAGATCACAAAGTGATTCATATGCATATTAAAGTTGGAAAAATACTGACCCGACTGAGAACAAGAGAAATTGACAATGAGATAGATTATTTTTTATACCAAAAAGGAGATCTTTATTAATCTGAGGCATGCAGTCCTAATGGGGGAGGCAAGTATGGATTAGACTTCAGAAGCCAGCAGGGGGGACAGAGCCCTGTGCTGAGAGTTGTTTAAGAAAAATGAGAATCTAATGAAAGATGGGGAGAAACACCAGAAAAAGGAGTTTTGAAGGCACATTTTAGCCCCCCCTTTATACTCTTTTGCCTAAGATGGTCTAGGGAATTATGCTGGCCTTTGTTGGAGTTTAGACGTGAAATGAGAATTCAGGCCCTTTCCTTTTCTCCCTGCTAACTCAGTCTGTGCATATGCAAAGTTGTTCCATCTGCACGCACTCCCCTTCGCTGACTTGTACCTCCAGCATCGGCCATGCAGGGACTGAGTCCATTGCCTAAAAGCTCTCTGTAGCCTCATTAAATGGCACTTAACTACCAAATAGCATAAACTCCAGAACTGGGAGACTCAGAGGGACAACCAAAGTCTGCACTTTTGAGTGATGAACGTGGTGGGAAATTTATAAACTAGCAGCTGGATTTTTTTTTTTTTTTGTAATTTGAACGACAGTTTCACCTAAAATGGACGACCATGTCCAGTCATAGCCTTCCAACATTCAGGCCTTCTAAATTTGACCTGTTCCCCAGCTGAGTTGTTTCCAGTAGCTTGCCAATCCACTACTGACTGCTAGGAGTCCAGTTTTACATCCACATTATTATTACTGTTGTGGCTGTTAGCCTTTCTCTGCTGAAGGAGCTGTAATGGGCAATTCAAGTGTGTTTTTATAGGACTCAGAAAGTTGAGTTACCATAGCCCAAATAAAATTTGCTAGGCCAAGTTCTGTTATATCTGACTGAGTGAATGGCTAATTTTTTCCATAACATTTTTCCATAATGTGGCTCTAACTGTAGTTTATTCAAAAACTTGTCTGTGATTTTTGGAGCACATCCAGTAGCTCATTTCCACCCAGAAGACCTCAAGGTGAAGAAGCTAATAGCTTTCTGTTCAAAGGTAGTAGAGACCAAATCCTATAGATATTATATTCAAAATGATTGCTGTGATCAGGATAACTAAAGACTGTCATCAGCATTATTATAACTTCACCAGTAATACTTATTAGTGATATTATTTGCTATATAAGCAAACAATATACTACACCACATATATTATGAAGCAGATGAAATAAGAGTAAGAGTTTACATTACTAAATCACTTGCCATTTTTCCTTTGAATCATTTTTATAGGCATATAACCCAAAACAAACAAAACCCCTCCACATTCCATTCTGCTACCTCTCCATCTTCTTGCCCCCATTCTCAGCAGTACTCAAACCCTGACCTCCACTTCTCTTCTCATTCTATTTCAAGCCCATTCCAATCAGGTTTTTGTCTCTAGATTTCCAATGTAACAGCACTTGTCAAAGCCAGCAGTGCTGTCCGGCTGTCCATTCCCGTCGTCAGTCCTCAGCTGTCATCTTCCATGACTTATCAGCAACACTGAAGCTCTGGATCCCTCTCTTCTTGACACCCTTCCCTCATTGGCTTTCAGAGCACTACTCTCTCATGGGCCCAAGTCTCTTCTGCTGGTTTCCCCCTCGTCTACTGGTTCCAAACAATGGGGTGCCCTGAGGTCAGTCTTTGGACCTCTGTTCTTCATCTATACCCACTCCCTGGGTGATAACATGCAAATTCATGGCTTGAAATATCTTCTCTAGGCTGACAACCTGCAGGTGTATATTTTCAGCGTGGATCTCTCTCCTGAACACCAGATTCATATATCAAGTTGCCTACCTGACAGTTACACTTGGTTGTGTGAAGCATCTCAACCTTGACATAGGCCAAGTTAAATTCTTTCCTTCCAACCCACTCTCTCTCCTCCTCAAAACCAAAAACAAAGCAAAACTATGTTTCACAGTCTTCCCCATTTCAGAAAATGATCATGCTGTACCTACCTCCCTTTGCTCAGAACAAAAATCTCCTAGTTACCCTTGATGCCTTTCTTTCTCTGTCCACATTCAGTCCACTGATGAACTTCATTGGCTCTCTCAGTCTGTCTGACACGCAGCCACTCCCCGTGGCCACCACTCTGGTCCAAACCTCTCTCTCCCCTGAGTTATTCCCACTGCCTTACTGGTCTTCCTTTCCCATACAAACATAACTGATAAAATGATCTTTAAAACATAAATCAGATCATGTCACTTCTCTGCTTAAAATCTCCCACTGTCTTTCCATATCGCTCAAAGTAAAAGTTAAAATTCTGACAATTGCATACAAGGCTCTCCAGAATCACCCACCCTGCCACAACCACCACCACTCTTCCCTTCTCAGCAGCAGCCACATCAGTCTGCTGGCCATGCTTCAGACATGCCAAACATGCTCCCACTTCAAGACTTCAGGAATTCCTCCAGCTCTCCCTTCACTCCAGATGTCAAATGTCATCTTATCCCAGAGGTCTTTTCTGATCACCTGACCGCCTCTGACCCATACCTTCAGCATAACCTATGCCCCAGTCCTGCTTTTCTCTTGCTTCGTAACACTCATCATTATGTGATATATTCTTTATTCATCTGTTTATTATTTGTCTTTCTACACTGAAATGTCTGCTTCATGAGGACCAGGGCTCTGTTTCATTTACTGCTACAACCCCAATATATGGCACAGTAGGAACTCAGAATATTTTTTGAAAGGAAAAAAGGAACAAAGGAAGGAGGAAGGGAGGAAGGAAAGAAAGAAGAAAAATCCATTCTCATATTCTCCTAATCTAAAAGTATGGTTCCGTTTTTAAGATTTTATTAATTTTTCAGATCAGTGGTTATATAAACCAAGGCACACCTGTCCATTAACTGGATGTCAATTTACCATTTACTAACAGAGGGATATTGTGCAGTTTAGTTGACTTCTCTAAAAGCCTCATTTTCCTCATCTATGAATTGGGGAGGGGAGCAGAATAGTAAAATATACCTCAAAAGACTTGTGAAGATTAAGCAGGGTAATGGCTTTCGATGGCTTGGTAATATGCCTCAATCTTAGCAAGCCCTCAGTACATGTTGATTATTATTATTACTATCATTATTGTCATTACTGGTTACTTCTTATATGTTTCATCTTACTAAATTATTTTCAAAATTACTACAGCTTGGGGTGCCTGGTGGCTCAGTTGGTGAAGCTTCTGCCTTCCACTCAGGTCATGATCCTGGTTCTTGGAATCCAGCTGCCTCAGGCTCTCTGCTCAGTGGGGAGTCTGTTTCTCCCTCTCCCTCTGCCCTTCCCTCTCCCCCTCCCACCACTTGCTCTCTCTCTCATTCAAATAAATAAAATCTTTGTAAAAAATTACCACAGCTTAGTATTGTTTTCAGAAATTGTAAATTTTATATAGTTTCCATGTATCACAAGAAAGGACAACTGGAAATATTTTGACTGGTTGTTTCCCATCCCACCTCACCCCCCCCACACTTTTTTTTTTTTAATTTTTTAAATATTTAAAGAACTGTAAATATTTAAATATTTAAAGAACTCTTTTCCCTAGAATGTTTGGCTCTGTTCTTCCAGCTCTGTGTTCTAATTTGAAAACATTCTCAGCATACTAACAGTGTATAGTGGATCTACCCTTTTTTTCTCTTCCTAAAGCCCATAATTCCATGCAAATGCACCGTGAAGGGCATTCTGGACATCTGTATCTGCATGGACACAAGGAGGCTTCTACTTTTTTCCACTGTCTCTCATAAAATATTATTATAGTTACTACATCCCCACAATTAGTGTTCCTCCTAGAATCTGAGTATCTCTGTCGGATAGGATGGTGCTCCCTTCAAGCCTGGGGAGGGAGAGGTTCAACACATCAGCAGGAGCCAGGTGTAAAAGGCTTGGCAGAGAAGCATCATGTCTATCAAGGGTCCTGAATCTGGTGCAGGTGGAAATGTGATCATCTGATCACCAGGCAGCTTCCTGCCCCTGGGAAGAACAGGGTGGTCCCAATGGCTCTGATCTCTAGTACCCATCATCTAGCGTTCTTCTCCCTTCTCCTTCACTCTCTTGCTCTCTGCCCCCTCCCAACAGGAACTATACTGCCATTCTAGTAGGCAGTGTCTGTTCTCACACCTCCTCAGACAAAAGCTCCAGATTCAGGTAATAAGTTGAAGTACAGCATTTCATGGAATGACACTAAGTCTGTCTATACAGACAGAGAGATGCAATCTGAAGTACCGACAAGAGCTGACCTTTGAGGGGTGCCTGGGTCGCTCAGTCGGTCAAGTGTCTGTCTTCCGCCCAGGTCCTGATCTCAGGGTCCTGGGATTGAGCCCCACATCGGGCTCCTTGCTCATCGGGGAGTCTGCTTCTTCCTCTTCCTCTGCCTTTTCCCCCAGTTTGTGCTCTCTTTCTTTCTGAAATAAATAAAAATCTTAAAAAAAAAAAAAAAAAGAACTGACCGCTGGGGCCAATCGATTTAAGTAAAGTTAACTGTTGAGCAAAAGGACTTTAGAATCAACCTGATGATGTACTTAAAGGCAGCCCTAAATGCTGTGTACGTGCTCCCTAGGGACTGCCCACCTTCACCTCCTTTGTTAAGGCTCTGGAAGCCACAAATGTCGTCTCTGTGTAGACCTCTCCTGAAATTATGTTCTTCCTTTTAAACTGTAATGACAGGAGAAGTTAAATAATAATTATAATAGATGCCAGTATTAACTGAGCCTTGTTAATATGAAGCACTTCATATGCATTATCTCCTATAATCCCTACATTCACGATTTCCATTTCACTAATGAGAAAAACAGAGATCTTAAGACTTGAGTAACTTGTCCAGGTTTTAAACTGAGTTCTAAGTACAAAATCTACATTCTTAACAGCTATGCCATAATGCCTGCAGGAAATTAACTTCTTTTTCAGTTCACTTTGGTTTATGTCTTCTCTGTAGTATCAGGGTATCTTCTACGCATTTTGACATGCAAGGGTCTTAGCTAATATGCCTCCATGAAATTGGCTTTGCTTTTTTTTTTCTTTTTTGCCTTCTTAACACTTTCATGTTATTATTCTTTTCTCTTCCACATTTATTGGATTGGTTCGGTAGAAAATATGTCTGCCACTTCATGCTTTTATTTTAGCCAACTGGAGTACTGTGTTTACAAAATGCTTTTTTACATATAAGATCTAATATACGAAACTGGGAATTAAGCATCATACTATTTTTGCAGATGAGGACACTGGAGTTCAGAAAAATGAAGCAACTTAATGTCATACTACGCCACCATCAAATACAGGCCCTTTATCTCCAAATTGTATACTCGTTGCACTGGACTACATCGCTTCCTGTTCCCATATTATGTGCCAATAGTATATGCTTACCCCTGCTTTATAACAAGGACTCTGAGTTAGTTTTGTTTTATTTATTATACTAATATTACAGCAGGGCTCTGAAGTCAGGCTGCCTGAATTAGAATTTTGGCTCCATTGCGTACTATCTCAATGAATTATTTAACATCTCTAAATATCAGTTGTCTCATCTGTAAAATGGGAATAATGGGGTGCCTGGGTGGCTCAGTCAGTTAAACATCTACCTTGGGCTCAGGTCATGATCTCGGGGTCCTGGGGTTGAGCCCCACATCAGGGTCCCTGCTCAGTGGGGAGTCTACTTCTCCCACTCCTTCTGCCCTCCCCCCCTACTCCCAGCTCGTGCTCTCACTCAGGCTTTCCCTCTCTCCCAATCTCTCTCTCTCTCTCTCAAATAAATAAATAAAATATTTTAAAAAATGGGAATACTAAGAGGGCTCTCATAAAAGTTTGTTGCAGTTATGAAAAGTGATAGGACATAAAGTGTCCAATACAGTGACTGATGCATAGTGAGTTCCCAATACATGATACCTATTATTGTTATTTATGGATAATGACTCAAATAAACATATATGGAAATTTCTTTGAAATTTGCATACCCCATGATTTAGAAATTGCTCTAATGTTCCATGCCAGCCACACACAGTTTTAGAGTCCCTTAATTTATAATTGATTTAGGCATTTGCCCTAATATCTTGACATAAGCCCCCAAAGGTTACAGGCTTAGCTTCTAATTGGAGTAAGATTGAGGATGAGCAGACCAGTTGAAGCCAAATATTGTGTTTTAAAAGTGATTTTTGTGAGGTGAAGACAATTTACCCCAACTCTAGAGAAATACAGAATCAGTTAGAGTAGATTACTACAAGTTGAATTGAGTTAAAGCGATCAATTGGTTGGTTTATACAAATGTCGTGTAAAACTATCTCAACTCCATCTTGGCTTTCCTCCTGTAGTCCGTCATTGCTTTCCTTCACAGTTCAGAGTTCACTGTTGTTAGTTTTAAATGTTGATCCCAGGAAGCTTCAGTTAAAGGGTGTTCATTTTCTGAATGGGGCTTTCTAACAGGCTGCTTTGATCTAAACATGAGTCAACGACCATTATGTCATCCCTGTCACATACATTTGGGTGAAGAGCTTAGCTACCAATAATAAGGTGGTCTTTTTGTTTGTGGAATGTCATTGTCATTTTCCCTTCCTTAGTGATCTAATTCAGCTTAAGAACATTACAACTGTACACTAAAATGCTACGTACACTGGGAGAATTGCATATTTCGTATCTGTGATTGGATTTCATGCTTTAGTTTTTATATTGTAGACATACTAGTTAAAATCTACTTGAGTAACTGGAGACCTGCCATTACTTACTTCTAACTGATGTGGAAAGAGAAATTGATAGGCATAAAGAATCCTTAGGATTATACCATTTTGGCTTTTGTTGTTGTTGTTGTTAGAAGTGATATTTGTTGTTGAGAAACAATATATCTGTTCTTAACATAACTGACTTCCCTTGGTAAGTTTGTTGATGTTATTTTCATTAAGCCTTGCCCCTCACCTCCTAGAAACCTGTGTTTCATGGCTACTCTTTCCTCTTCACCTGACCTCCTAGTTCATAGGTAACATAGTGTTATTTGTAGTGTTATTTACATGTTAAAAGAGAAAAAAAAACAGAACCTCCAAGTCAGCCTATTAAGATGAATTCATATACCATTGCATAGCCAGCTAAGATAGATAAATAGTACCTAGTCAACGAATTAAAAACACACAACAAAAGAGAGCATGGAATGAAACGATGGCGATGTCAGTTAACATTACAAATCGGTTGCTTCGTGAAACAGAATTATTTGAAAGAGGATTTCTGAAAATATTTTTATTGCATTTTAAAGCATGGCGCTTTGTCAGCATAGAAGCTATTTTTATGTAGAAACAGTAGTAAAGGTGTCTTATGTACATGGCACAACTAAATTATATCAACGTCTTGTGTTGCTTAAGGAAACAAACAGATTTCAAAGGTTTATTCTAGAAAACAGTGTTTAATCAATTTCTTATACGGTCTTTGAACATAATCTAGTAAGCAGATGTGGAGTTAACGGCTTATTATGTTCTCACTCCCTATATCCATTCAGAGTCTGCCAGGCTCAGAATAAAAGTCAAGACATGTGCACATAGAAACTCTGTAGATGTTTGTAGCATTTGAAATTAAAATAGTGAGAAGGCTGCCTGGGTGTCCCTTCAGACATGGCACAGTGGAGCACGGGGACAGGAAATATGCCAGACTGCCTCTGCAGGAGGCTGCCGAGAACACGTGCATCAAGGAACAAGGAACTGCTTAATGATTAATCACTGTCAACCTTTGTTCTCGTTAAAGACTTGATTGTCGGACAAGGCTTGTAATGAGGGACTGTTTTGGTGTCTGTTGCTATGAGATGGTGTTCACTGATCCTCAGTTGATGTAAGCCGCTGTTCCCGGTTTGCCCAAGTCGAACGCACTTGAATGAAAATGCTCTAACAGTGCCTGCTAGTGGTGCTTGAAGAAGAGGCTCTGGACAGTCTGTTTCCCGAACTTACTCCAGCCCCAGAATAGAGGACAGATATCCAAGAGTTTGGCTCGGCTGACTTCTGGTGTATGAGATTTTAGCAAAACAGTTTTGACAAAGTTTAACAATAAAAGAAATAGAGGTAGATTTTATGGTAGTGATGGTAGAAAGACCCTTCTCCAGCCACACACACGCACATACACACGGACCCCTTTTCTTTTTGACAAACACAGATATTTGGAAATCAAAATTTAAAGTCGTGTTACCATTTCTTTTGCCTTCTATAAATAAAACATTGAATCGTGCTTTGCAAACCAAATCCTTAACCACCAAATCATGTGAGGCTGAAGTGTGTGTTGGCATTTTTCTAAAGGCTAAGAAAAAAAATCCCACTTATTCTGTCATTGACTAGCTGGCTTATGGACTTTTGCATAACCATTTTTTGAATCTTTATTTTACTGCTATAAAAAGATCAATGGAGGAAAAATACTATTTTTAAACATAAAAAATGATTCTTCTGGGTTGATGTGACCTTAAAAAACTCTAAAATTCTTATAAACCTCACTGCATCATTATCATGAAATTACTTCTAAAATATATCCTTCTGTGGAAGGACTAAAAGATACGGAATAACTAAAAGATTTCTCTCTAACAAGTAAAACCTGCTATGGTTTTTTGATGTCTGCATGAAGCGACTTTTCTCCTGATTTACATCTTATATAATAACTATTTGGCTCAAAATATCACAGGCCCTTATTCTTCCTTCCTTTTGCTCTTTTTCCTCCTAACTCATCCATGGCATAATCTGCGGATAACTGAATGTTCTGCAGATACCAGAAATGATCTCGCGTAACCCAGGGAGCTGCCCCTCCAGAGTGTCCCCTGCATACAAAGGTAGACAGAGGCCTGGGAAAGCCCTTTCAGTCTGCCGCTGTGTCTCTCAGTAGATTTGCTCTAAATCCTTCCAAACAGGAAAACCAGTTTTTATTTACATCTCTAAACAGATATCCAGTTTGCTTGGCAAAACAGTCACAGTATATAACCTATAAACCCCAATTTCATACTCTCACCTATGCGTTTATATACGTATCCACATGTGATTAAAGATACGGAATGGAAATGTTCTCTGACGGCAGGATTTATCTGCTGGGGTTAGAATGAGGAAATATCCTAAATTAAGACAGAAATCAGGAGGTTTGCAATGATACTGGTAATTATAACTGGCTTGGTCATTTAAGACATATTAACAGTGTGCAGTAAGTAGATCGTCCCCAGTGCTGCAAATTGTTCCCGATTCAGTTCATGGAACTGCAGCCCTCTGAGGAATATCCTTTAATAAGCCACGCTTTATAAATTCTGGTAGGCCTGACTGTTTTTTTATCCTTGACCGTAGATATAATTGTTTTTTTTATCCTTGACCATAGATAGAAACATTAAGGAATACTCGACCATGTTGTGCGGGAGAGCCTTGAACAGACGTCCTTGGACAATATTTCTAGTGGCTAGCCTAAAATCCTGGCAGGAAGAACACATCGAAATAAATAACTCTCTATACAACGATGTGAATTATTATTTGCATTTAAATAGAAACACTGCAGCCTTCCTTTACTATAATAGATGCTTACGGTTAAATTACCACACTTTTCATGGCTTCCCTAAGAAGTGAAGGGATCATACATCAATGTCCCTGTTTTCTTCTACCCTCTAAAGACCAGTGTAGTAGTAGGTACCCAAGTTAATTCCACTGATGTTAACTTGACTAAAAGTTATTCGCCACATACCAATAGACTCTCTTCGATCTTTGAAAGTGATCAATATGGTCAAATTACTAAAATAAACTATATTATCCAAATGTATTGCTTTTCCTCCTAAAAACAGTGATCATCTCACTTACTTTTATAACCAAATGCCAGATAAGACCCAAAGATTAATATCTTCTTGGTATGAAAAGCTATATAGCAGGGTATATGAATGAGTGGTGTATTACCTAGGAGAAAACCATGAACCCAACTGCAAAAAAAAAAAAAAAATTCAGATAGAATAAAAAAAATACGTGTGAGAAAAAATATTCAGATTTAATTGAGAAGTAAAGGGGAAGTTGTAGCACTAGGGTATAGAAGAACTGCTGTACATGAGGATGGCAATCTTCAGCATTGAGTGGGCTGTTTATTTCTTTTAAAGGAACTGAATTGCCCTTCCTTTATATGGTCTCTATAGCCGGGCAGTTGTGCATTAACATGACATCGACCAATGTTATTTTGTTTCTAAAGAGCTCAAAATGCTTCAGCTTAATTAACCCTCAAAATACTGATTAATTTAATCACATTTCTAAAATGGAATACTAGGGTGCCTGGGTGGCTCAGTCGGTTCAGCATCTGCCTTCAGCTCAGGTCATGATCCCAGAGTCCTGGGATCAAACCCAGTGTCAGGCTCCCTGCTTGGCGGGGAGCCTGCTTCTTCTCCCTCTCCCTTTGCTCTTCCCCCTGCTTGTATTCTCTTACTCTCTCTCTCTCTTAAATTAAAAGGAAAAAAAAAAAAAGAAAGCAAGACCTGGCAAGGATTAAATAAATGTGGTGAACTTCAACTAAAAATCTATCAGGTAAATCAGGTCCTTAGAAGAGATAATGAAGCTGTGTCTTACCAAAAACAACTGCTTGATTCAGTTAATTTGTTTAGTTAACTAACATTTTCAAGCCAATTATTTGGTCATATTGGAGGCAAAGAAGATAGTTGGTGGATTTTAAGTCTCTACCATATCCAGTATTGTGACATTTCACATACTTGGCCCACATTCTGTTAAGTTTGTGGACAGACTAGAAATTTTAAAAAAAAATTATTTTTGTGGGCTTCTTTTCTTATGTGGATGGCTAGATAACAATATTTTTAAATTATAAAGGGAATCCAATTGGCTCAAATTTAGTCACAGTTTTGATTTAAATACTCAGAAATGCTCAGATATATACTAAATGAACTGCTATTTGGATGCAGCTGGCAGCTGAAGAGCTGTTGCAGTCCCAGATGTATATCCTTTTAAAAAGTACCACATGGATCTGGAAAACACAAAACAGTGTAAACACTGGTAACTGTACAATAGATCGGTCTCCCCTCATGCATTCTCCTGATCAGCCGTTAGGAACATAAGCCACAAATGTTTACCCAATTGAAAAATCACTGGACAGTTGTTTTCAAATCAAGGATCTGTTTCCAGTTACAAGTAACAGAATCCAATACAATCAACCTACCCAGATTGCTGAGAAAAAAAAAAAAGTTTAAAAGTTCACAGAACTCTGCATGTGCTAAATTTAAGTTCAAGGTTTTAATTAGAAACAAAAAGACTTGTATGGTATCTTGAATTGACAATAGTAACTATTCCTAAGTGAGGCATTTTGTATGATATTTGATACTGATACTTGTTATTTCACTGAAAACTTTTGATATATATGTTACTTTCTTAGTAACACCTAAATAATTGCAAATCATATTATAGATTAAGTTTATCTGATTTTCAAGTAGTTACATATTATTTATTTAACAACAAATATATTCCAAGTATAGATTTTATGTCAGGCTTATGTGTGCTAATAGAAATGCATAGATGAATAAAAAAATCCATGTTCTTGAAGTAATAATAGTGTAGTAAGAGAAAACATACATGTAAATAAATAACTGATATATTCTATAACAAAGATAAATACAAGATGTGATTAGAACTTAAGCAATAGCAGTCAACTATGTTGGACAGTGCCAAGATAGATCTGTCTTATTCTGAATTCTCTATTCAGATGAATTGATGGGTTCAGCTTGTAAACCCAAAGTTATACTAGAAATCCTTGTAAATGAAATAATGTCATAAAAAGTGGTTGATGTCTAAAAATGGTTTAGTAGTCTCCACCATCTTGTAATCCAAACAGACACAGAGAAGCTAAAATACTGCGTCTCTGTGTGTGTGTGTGTGTGTGTGTGTGTGTGTGTGTGTGTTTAAGACATCCCCAATCTTATTACTCAACAGAATTAATAAAAATTTTAGGTACCTTCTTTCTAGAGTTATAACCATAAAGTAACAGCAGATCTGGTAGTAGTTGTACAGCTGATTTGATCAATGTAGACAGATAATCAAACCAAAGAAAGTTGACCTTCCTCATTCTTTTCCACAGTGGACTTTTCATTTGAGGTTATCATTTTTCTAAAACATTATTTCGGTACTCTAAAGATCAAAATGTGTTTGTATAGTTTGCATAAATAAGATTTGGTAAATAACCTGATTTTCTGGGAATTGATCCAAGTGAAACCTCTAATCTTTTGAAGTTCATCCCTTAGTGATTCTTAGGGAGAACTGAGCTTTTTTGAAGTCCCACTGAAGTATTTAGTGGCTTGCTTTACTAATCCAAGGGAGACTTCAGGGCTACATTTAACAGAGAACAGATGGCTCCTTTTTAAATGTCCTTTGTGGTCATTATACATTCAAAAATAGCTAATCATGTTACATTAGAGTAGATGGACACATTTGAAGATATTGGCCACAATCACTATGTTGTGTCAGCACATCCAGATTTCTATGTTTATTAGATAACCTGAAATCATCAAGGTATTCTGTCATTTCTCTTAAGAGGAGGTATGCCAGAATATGTGGGCGACTTTGTAGGTTAATATATTTTGTATGTTTTAGCACAGAATGGATATTCAAAGCATGAAAATTACCTCTAGCAAAATGTTTTGTAGATTTTTTTTTCAGAATCAGAGGAAAAAACAGACTTTTTACAGAATTAGTTCAGAAAAGTCCAATGTTATTGGCAAAGCTATATACTTCTGTGTTGTGCCTTCCACACTGAAGTATATGAACAGATCCAGAATTAAGGTTGAATTTTCTCAACATTCCCATCCCCAAGCCTCATGTTTTGTTTACTTCAATCACTTCAGAAGAAAAACCGGTGTGATTTCCTGCTCCTCACCCCCAACCAGATCAATCCAGTATTTGTACATTAGAGTGGCAAAACCACTGCATGTCATGCTGTTAAGTTGCGTTGTAGACTCAATGAAAAAGAGAAATTGAATTATTTCATGACAGTGGTATTTATTGTTAGCTTGATTCAATAAAAATGGAATTTCAACAATTCTAGCACTAGAATGGAATTTAGAGATTATAATCTAACTTCCATTATTTTAACACTGAAGAAAATAAGGCCTAGAGAGGTTAAAAGACTACAAAATTAGCAAGGTTCACAGGTCACATGAACCAGATTCCTACAAGAATCAATGAAATAATGTCAGTGTGTATAAGTAAGAAGAGTAAGGGAAAAAATTGTCAAAGAAAACCACAGTTTAAAATAATGCTAACTTTTCTTGCATTCTTCCTATGAGCTAAAGACTGCCGCATATTTTACCTACTTAATCTTATTCAAGCTATATAGGAATTGTATGAGGCAGGCAGTATTATTTGCCCCTTAAGAGTAGAAACTGAGACTTAGAGACTATCATAACTTGCCCAAGAACAATTAGTAAGTCATGGAGGAAATATTCAAACCTAGGCATTTTGACTACAAAGATTACATGTATCACCATTATATAGTATTTTGTCATGGGATAGCACAGGAGATATGTGAGAATTTTCTTAGATTTCTCACTTCTCTATCTTAAAGAGATAAGAAGCTAAAAGTAGTCTATAAAATTTTCATTAAGGTGAAATTCTAGCGTCAAAATTCTGTATTATTTTTTTAATTATTATTTCCAAAGGGAAAATCTTACATTCCTTCCCAAGTGTTAGAAGCCACCTAGGGAAATCAATTCGTAAAAATTTAGACATCATTTTGATTTAAGAACCAGCCCTTTAAACAGTATTTCCTTCCTTCTGAACTGTGGTATCACTTACCCTTTCTTCCTTCTCTGTTAACTACTTGTCTACTGGATTGCCTTCACTCTCAATGAGAACAGAAAATGTTGATATTTATCTCATCCAAAACCATAACACCTTCCAAACACTTCTGGAGGAAAAGCACAATTTAGGGTAGAAAACCGGTTCCTAACGTATGTCACTTTGAAATGAGTGTTTTCGTACAGAGGAGTTATAAGCCTAATGTAGTTACACATTATACCAAAGGGAGAAGAAGAAGGGATTAATATCAACACGAGTTATAGCACAGGCTCAACAAAAGATAAAATTACCCTTAAACACAATTCCCTAATCTTGTTTTAATTGGTGGAGGCAGTAGTGAAATGCTTTGCTATTGTGAAGCTCAAATGACTGAGCACATCTCTGGATAATTATTGCTTGTTGGTTTATTGCTGGTATTATTATAAACAGCATGCTGTCCTCACTATCTGATGATGAGAAATTACATTTTGTTTAGTCCAGTACCTTAATGGGTGTGTTTGATATTCAGTAAATATCAGACTTACTTAAGAGGAGATACTGACATTTATTTCAAGTCTATTGCATACCAAATAGCACTTCACTTAGTATAGCACTTCACTTCCTTTATGCCATTTGTTGAGGTAATATTGAGGAAAATATTATTACCCCCATACAAGTTAGAAAAAAGCAGAGTTGGGATTTGAACCCAGTTCTGCCTGATCTCAGAATCCACTTTTCACTATTGCTGGCTACCCACTCAAATTGCTTTTAGAACAGAAGGATATTTTAAAAATATTTTGCCAATTACCTTATTCTATTAAGTCTTTAAGGTTCTTTGCATTTTAAAGGCATATTTTTTTTAAAAAGACAAATTTCTTAACCTATCTCCTCATCTTAAAATGGGAATCACAATTAAAACAGAATTATTGAGGAGATTAAATGATACAATAAATACCAAGCCCTCAACACAGGGCCTCGTACATAGCTTTCAAAAAATGATAACTATTGGTAGAAATTGTACGCCAGTGGTGTGCCTTCTTCTTGCCTTCCAGCATATCTACTACCCACCACCACCACCACCATCATCGTCGTCATCATCATCATCACCATGTTCTCCATTATCGCTCACCACTAGCCTTTTTCCTTTCTAAAACATCCTTTATGTTCTGGGCCGTTCTAAAGTGGTACACTCAGAAAAGCAACACTGGATTTAACAGTGTTGCTTAACCTTTGCCTCTCTGTCCTGCATTAGCTTTCCAGTTGCCTTTGAAAAGAGCTAGCATTTTTATCCCATGTGACAGCAGAAAGCTCTGACCCCATTTTCTACTTCACATGTCTTCTTCGTTTATCTATGTATTTATTTATACAAAACACACACACACACACACACACACACACGTATGAAGGGTCTGCTATATACTGGGAAAAACATGATGAACATCCCAGCCTTCCAAGCACTTCTAATGGGAGGTAGATATAAGCAAACAATAGTTGTGATACAGAGTAAAAAATGGTCCCTAATGAGCCAGTACCAGTTATTACGGAAGCACAGAGAGGGACACTAAACGGCGCTAGGAGGCCAGAGAAGACTTCCTAAAAACATGACATCTGAACTGAACCTAGACAGAATGAGTGATCCCTTGATAGAGAGGAGCAGGGGAAGAGGGCTTCAGGCAGAGATGTTGTGAGCAAATGCAAAAATGCGGAGAGGAGGAGCTCTGTGAGTTTGAGGAATTGCAAATAGGTTAATTTCACTCTAGGACAGAGTGAAGAAAGCATGGCGTTGAGAGATGAAACTGGAGAAAGATGCAGAGGCCAGGTCATGGAGGGTCTTCTCTGCCATTTTTAGGAACTAGGACTTGATTCCGAAGGCTGAGAGGAGCCCTGGATAGTTTTAAGCTGGGAGTGCAGTGTAGAGAACGTATCCAAGTGGAAAATCATTTCGTTACTTTCATAAACACTAACCTTTGAGGGGCAGGAGGTGGAGTTCTCAACCTGAGGTCAATGGATGGTCTGTGGATGTTTAGAAAACGTGTAAACTCTCTGGAAATGTAGACGAAATTGTTAGTTGTATGTGTACTTGGGGGGAAGGGAGGAGAGGCAGAATCCATAGCTTTGTGAAACCCTCAAAAGACTGTGTTATCCAAAGAAAAGTTGGAAACCACTGCTCTAGGGACAGAAAGCTAAAAGCTAACTTGTAGAGCAGAAATTTCAGGTCTGCCACAAAGAGCCCTTCTAAAGTTAAAGAACTTCTCTTTTAAGAAAAATTTCTCATTCCTTCCCCTGAGTTACCAAACTCTTCCCACTCCACCCTGACCCACTGACGTTTTGTTCCTGGCCACTCTCCCACCTAAATGCTGCTTCCTTGCTCATGGAACTGGTCTTCCGTGCCAACCCATAATAAGTGTCCACCCCAGAGGCCAAGAATAGATGCAGTGTCCTGGTGACTTGAAAATTAGGTAACATCTGAAGGATGAACTCTACAGTGACCACAAAATTCATTCTGATCATTTGAAACAAACAGATCGTAAACATATGATCAGGGTTTCCCTGTAGGGTAAAGGAGGAGGTTCTGAGCAAGCAAAGAAAAATGCCCTATTAAATGGAAGGAAAAAGCAGCTACCATTCATAATTGCAAAGGACAAAGAAAAATACTAATGCAAATACAATCTTCTGTGTTTGCGTGTTCCACCTTTCCACATTTTTCCTGCCCCACCCCTCACCCCCACAAGCCAGATCGATCAGACAAGCTACAGTTCTCTTAGGCAGATAGATTTTGTTCCATTGGTCTCTCCTTAATACGTTTTCCAGGATTTGGATGTGTGTTCTTCATCTTTTAGTTAGTCTGTGACCTCGTGCAAGTCATTTTGTTAACCTTTCTGGGCAGTGTCTTCATCTGGAAAATGACGCTGGATGCTTTTTCAGTTGCCACAGTTGGTAATGGTGGCTGGAGTGGAGGGCGATTGTAAACAGATCTTGTGATAGCTATTTCTCATTTCCAACTTGCCAGTCCCTTCCAAGATTGCTGGGTACTTTCTTGAAGGCATTTTATCAATTTCATATAAGCATCCCTTGGCCAGTACAGCCAAATAGAGCAAGGGTCAGGAAACTTTTTCCATGAGGGCCAGATAATAAATATTTTAGGCATTGTGGGCAATAAGGACTCTGCCACAGCTCTTCAGGTCTGTGAAGAAGGCAGCTCTGTCGTGTGAAGGCAGCCCCAGACCACACAGAAAAGCATGTGTGTGGCTATGTTCCAATAGAACTGTGTTTACTAGGAAAGGTGGCGATCTGGGTTGACCGGTCATGCCACAGTTTGCTGACCCTTGAAATGGAAGATGGGCAGCCTGAAGACAGGAGTGTCTCATCCCTTCAGTCTTTCAGTTTGAAAGTTGTTTCCTGGACAATTTCCTGATAATTGTTTTGCTGTCATTATTGTCATCATTGTCGTTGTTGCCGTGAAAGACAAGAACTGTTCCATTATTTTAGCCCCACACCGCCACCTCACTCTCTGTGCCCCAAATAAATAACTTAGTGGGGCTGCCAGTTTGCAGGGAATCTGAAACAGTTCAGACAACTTGTTTCTCAGGCATAGAGATAAATAAATGGCTTCATAAGTAGACAGTTGAGAAGATGAATAGCCTGGAGGAACAGTTGAGCAGTTAGTTCATTGAGACAGGGAAAAAGAGGGAAAGAGAGAAGGGGGGGAAGAAAGATTGATTGAATAGCAAACCAGTTTATGAGATCTACTGTACAAACTTGCCCAGCTGGGTACTTTATCTTGAATTTGTTTTGCAAATTGCAGATGCCTAGCCCTGGAAGCCAAGAAAAAGAAAGGGCAGTCATCCCACGCCAAAATACTCTCATGGATCCCAAGTAACTTACATTACTTCATTTTTGTGGGGAAAAAAAATCATTATATACCCCTTCCAAAATAAGAAAAACAGAGAGCCATTTTACCCAGATACCCAGAAGAAGACAAATATTTTTTAGAGTTTTTTTTTTTTTAAATATGAAGAGAACAATACCTGCCTGGTAACTTTGCTTGCTTTGTGAAACTAACTATGTCACACTGTTCAGTCCACAGAACTGTTTTAACAGCAAAAATGGCTGAGTTCAATGAGTCTTAATATTTTAACATACTTCAGTGAAACCGGGGATATTTTTGTTTGCTGCTTGAGGACAGGTCTAATTGGACCCTCGTCTACCTTTTGCTGAAATCAATCCTGCTTGACAGAGCCTTTGCATTCCATTAAATGAAAGAAAGTGGTAATCACAGCATTTTTATTAGTTAACATCTTTTTAAAAGATCTCTCACATACTAAGCATGAATTACAAAGACATTTTATCAAAGTAAGACCCGTGGCCAGGCATGTCCTCGGATATGTGGTACTAAGAGTTATCAGATTTTTTTTTTCCATATGGTTCTTTAAATTTTGATCCCTGAAATTTGAAAGAAGAGGTCTTGGTGAATGAGCTGCTAGGACTAGAATAGTGGAATTTATTTCTAATTGTAAAATTTGGACATTTTTTCAAAAGGACTTCAACCTGGCTTTGAGAGAAATAGAGTTAATAACAGGAAGAACAAGTCATTTGTCCCCTAAAGAAAAGGGTGCCCATTTACAAATTTCAAGTGTCTCCTTAATTTTCTACCAGGTCCTCTAGACACATGGTTTGCCTCCTTGCTGAGTTAGTGCTTCCCATAGTAATCTGTGGACAAGATACTAAGTCAACAAAGTAACAGATTTGGGAAAGCATTCTTTTACCATGTTTTCCAAACATTAAAACATGCTTCTAGCTTCCTGTGAATGTAAGTCAACCTCACACTGCCACTTAACTTGGAATTATGTTTGCCTTGGCAAACAGGTTTGGTCATCACACACCTGATTTACTAGTGGTTTTCTAACATCCTTGAGACCATTCTGGAAGATAAATTTTCCCTCAGCAGTCCAGTTGGAAAACTTGAAAGTACAGACAAGCTGCAAGGTTTCTCAATAGGCTGCCTGAACTGTGATCCCCAAGGCCTAGAAGAATGCATAGTAGATGCTCAAAAAATACTTGTTGAATAAATGAATCAGGTAGAGTGAAGATAATAATTCTAAAGATATAGCTTACTTATTGGCAGAACTTTATTAGAAGAACACAGATATGCTTTTATTGGCCTGGCAGTCCTGTGCTGGATTAAAAGCAGGAGCAAGAATCTTTTTTCTTTTCAATTTAATTTTTTTATTATAATAATATTTTTTATTATATTATGTTAGTCACCATACAGTACTTTTTTAACCGTATCTCAGCGCTGGTGTACTACTCTAACTCAGTGGCTTCACTAATATTATAATGGACTTTAAACTCTTAAATACATACAGACACACACATGCAAATGTGAAAAACTGTAAGTGTGTATTAAATGTAAATGTATATTAAATCCCGGGAGGATAGGATCAGAAGCCTATTTTGTAGATTAGCATCAAATACTGTGATTTTATTGGTGGAAAGAGAAAATACATACACTCATAAAATGAAAGATCATTCAGGTTCATGATTTGAACCAATCATATGGCTGTTATTAGCTGCCAAATCAGCCTTCAAGTCCAGTTTCTCTAGAAAACTGGGTTTTCTGTCATAAAAGACTGCATCAGTGGAAATGACCTAGATCATTCACAATCACTCACACACACACACACACACACACACACACACACACACACTCTTTCATCTACAGGCTGAGGATTGCCATTTTTACCATGGTCTTCACAAGCTTTAAGGAGACCATGAGTGTTGAAATAGAACCAGATTGATTTGTATTAGGCCAAGTTCTACATGGGCTGAACGGAAGGCAAAGAGTGAGGCTGAATATGGAAATCAAAGCCAACGCAGCAGAGCATATTTTTCTTTCAAAATATTTTATGTACTAAAGTTTGCACAACATCTTGGCAATGACAGCAAGCCTGTGTAAGGAGGTGTTTCATGTTTCATAGCTAACATAAGGGCAAAAAAATGTAGCAGCAGCCAAATATTACTTCAATCATGAAATGAAAGAATGTGTACGGTAGAGTACATGGTGAGGCCCATGGGCCAGAAGCTACAAGGCTTAAAAATCTTGTACAAAATTCCAGAAGAGAGCTTATCTCTTATTTTTATATCCTTTGGTATTGTGAAGGAATGAAACTAAATTTAGCACCGTCCATCTGTTTGATTAGAGAGAGAAAGGGACGTAGTTACATTTTCTTGGTATGCAGATCTTTTCTAAATCTTAGAGGAAGCTAGTTTTCCAGATTTCCCTGGAAATTATTTTGAAGTTCGCCAATTTTGCCAACACTAAGCATTCTGCCCACCTCTTTCTCTTCATTTTTCCCCTTTCTAAGTAATTTTTTAATCTCTAGAAAATAGAAAACTGCCTAGCATATTGTAGATATTCAGTAAAATTTATCGAAATTCATGAATGGATAGATGGACGGATGCATAGGTGACTAGATTAGGCATTAGACGACCTGGATTTTAATCTTAAAGCACCAGTAGATATCATACTATTTAATGGAAATTGTTGTGCATTGCTTTTTCCTGCAGTAACTTTGAGTGAGGATGTACATAGGGTATGTGATGTGTGCATCTTAGATTCCCAGATAAACTATAAGCCAGAGATCTTAACCTCAAATGCCTACATAAGCCAGGCAAGTAATAGAAATGAGGGAAATGGGCAGATATAATAAAATAAGAAATAGTGGGGACTGTGGCTCACTGGAAGGCACAACTCGTGTTTAAAAATATGATGGGAGCATGGGGTGTGCTCAGAGCAGGGAGCCTGAAGAAATGGCTTCTCTGTTTATAACACACCCAACAGGAATCTGGGTTTGATGTGAAAAAGGGCACAAAACGTGTGGCCTTCCTATGAACAGACACCCTACACATGTCCCACCCTGCACCTCTACATGGCTTCTGGATAGGACCAGCAGCCAAAGGCTTTGTAGGGCTCAATCCTGGAGGCAGAAACCCTGGGAATGAGCGTGGGTGTGAGGCATGGGCTGGAGGATCAGGACAGCCCCCCACAAGAACTGAGATGCAGCCTTGGGGCTGGGAAAGGGCCACCTGGGAGCCACTGGTACAACAGGTCTGCCTGGCTGGACGCAAGCGTTTATCGTCCTCTCGCACTGATGTACCAGGAGTACAAGAAGTACTCAATAGTAGCCCACCCAAGTATGAATTTCTCTGGGGCTTGAGAGCCCTCCACGAGAACAGCGAGATGAGTGTGCTGAGATTCATCACCCAGCATCAGAACTGAGACCCCAGGAAGGGAAGGCTCGTTTCTTGGAGGCTGTGGATGATGCATTCAAGACGATGGAGGTGGACATGGCTGTGGAACATGCCAGAGCCCAGATGAGGGCCCAGATGAACATGGAGATTTTAGCATTCGCTGGGCTGGGATTCCCTTGGCCTTCTGGGCCAGGTACCATCCGTACATTCTGTATGGTGACCATGCCAACAGAACTGCTGGGAGAGCTGGCATCTGCCTTGGCTCCAATGGTGGGGCCAGCACCACATTCTAGATGGGCCCAGCACCAGCTCCACTGTCCAGACCAGAAATGCCGCCAGAACAAGTGTCGACTTCTCCCAGATCCGACAACGCTGATGACCTGCAGCAGTCGCTCACCAGACCAGAGAGCTTCCTCAGTTTCCTTTTTAACACAGCACTCTGGGCACCTTCGACCTGCCCATCCAAGATGGCACGCGAGAGGAAGCTGTCTTTGCCCTTCCTGCTTTCATTGTGTGCTTTTGTCGTGTTTTCATGTTTTTGGTATCAGTGTTACATTAAAGTTGCAGAATTAAGAAAACAAAAAACAAAAATAAAATATGATGGGAGCTAAACACACTGCATATGCAATCCGAATACACTTACAGCATAAACTTCTTCACAGACATAATTGTTTCTAAAACATCTCTGCCATAGGCAAAATAATAAAGAAGACAAATATTAATTGCTAAAATGTAATCGAGTACCTACAAAGTGCCTAGAACTGTTCTAAATTTCATCTGGTTTAGTTTTATGTCATTAATATAATTACTTCAGTTTTACAAATGAAGAAGTTAAGGCGCAATACTTAGTAAGTGTATATTGGCTCCTCTATTAATAAATAATTGGATATTAAGAAATAAAAACCAGCACAGAACAAAACAATGTATCAGGGCCCTGAGCCAAACCCCTAACCTGGAAGAAGGAAGCCCCCTCCAAAAGATCTTCCATCAGAGAATGGCTCTCAGCTCCTCTTCCGACATCTCCAAGTAGGAGGATGTAGTCATTTCCCGAGTCCATCAGTAGCTCAGTCTCTGCAATGCAATGGAGACCTCTGCATTTCTGATGAGTCAACACGGAACAGCTCTGTGCCATCTGCAAGTCCTGCTTCATACTAAAGAAACAAAACAGACTCCTGCTCCTGTGTGTGGAAATACACGAACAATTATGAGCAGTTCTCGCTTATTAAGTGCGAACTCTGTGCTTCACATTATTGGCATTGTATCATTTCCTCTCATTCTCACAGAGACCCCATGAAGTCAGTACTGTTATTGTGCCCATTTTACAGATAAGGATGTTGAGGCTCGTGGAGGTAAATTAACTTTTCCCAGATCACGCAGCCAATAAGTGCCAGACCCGAGATAGGAATTCCGACAGGCTCATCTACAGAGCTCATGATCTTGTGCACTGTGTGACCGTGCAAAGAAGACTGAGAAGAAAAATGCATTGAATTTTTGTGTATGTTTGTCAGCCGGCTTCTTAAAACATGAAATCCTCTTTTCACACACAGTCTTGCACTAAACTTCAAATTATTATATCTCAGAAAAGAGCAGATGGTTTCCATTCTGCTTGAGGGTGGAGAGTGAAGGGCCAACCACTGCCTCCACTATATTCTCTCTCACCTTGATTTCTTCTAGCATCACTTTTGGTCATCTTTACTCTTGTCTGACCCCTCCCTCCACGTTTCTCCCTGTTATGGGCTCTGCTTCCCTCTTGTTTGTGTGGGTGGACAAAGATTCCACGCTCAGTCCTCTGGGTACTTCCTTCTCTACCTGCCCCCCAAGAGCGCTCAAGGCACAGATCATCCACTGCCATTGTGTTAATGACCCTCGCGCGCTTGTCTCCAGGCCCACATCCCTCGTGGCTTGTAGGACATGTGGGGTGAACCTTTTCCGCCAAGAACCAAGACGGATTTAACTTGGAGAGAACTGACTGGGCATTGTGTGCAGAGGTGTCGGAGGCTGGTTATTTAAAGCTGCACGGAGGATGTGTCTGCTCGGAGATGGCTCCTGGTATTTTTAGTGAAGTGGTGAGGAGGACCGCCCCCCTCCCAGACCCCACAGCCTGCCCTTCTCCCCACCACACTCCCCTCCACGTGCCTGACTGAGGGTGCTCACCCCTGCGGAGGGTGCTCAATCACCAATTGCTCCATGGGCAGGTGGGTCTGCACAATTTAGAAGGACAAGCACCTTCTTCCTCAACACGTCTCCCCTTAGCTGAGAAACAACAGGTACAGTGGTTGAGAAAGAATTCTGAAGTCAGACAGACCTGGCCTCAAATCTTCCTCAACTACTTGTGTGATCTCTGAGCTCAGGTTTCTCATCTGCAAAACTGGGACGATAATACTAGTTCTTGCTCATTGTTTCGTTGGGAGGATTAAATGTCATCAATCACTTAACACATTGAGGCCTGTAGTAAGGTTCTGTGCCTGGTCATCTTTAGGATTATTTTGCATCCCTTTGCTTTTGGGGTAGTTGGTGAGCTCTGTAGCCCTAGGAATTGCTAAAGCAAGGCCATATTTCCTATTTCTCCGGGCTGTGGACTGGTGGCTTTTTTTTTTTTTTGCATTGTAGATAACTAGAGAAAAAGAAGGAGGTAAAAGGGAGGAGACTTTCCACAAATGGAGTATATATGACTGCTCATCAGGCATCATGAGAGTTGCTTTATCTTTTTAATCTCTTGTAACTTCATAGTCCAGATGGGGAATGAAGTTGGATTTTATTGCTCCTATAATCCAGTGTTTCTCAAAGAGCATACCCTGAACCAATGAGTATTAGAATTTCCTGACCAGGGACCCAGTCTAGAGCCTCAGAATTTCTGGAGCAAGGCCAGAGCATCTGTTTACCCAATGAATATCATCAAAGTGTGAGGACTTTTGACTTAGTACGTGTATCATATCTAAGACTTGATTCTGTATTTTCTTGTGTTTTTACATGTAAGCATGCCATTTCTTCCTTAATTAGATACATTCTTCAAGGTGGGAAGAGTTCTTGTAACCCCAACAGTGTACAAGCCTGAACACGGCATTGGGAATTTATGAAAACACTGGGTTAGTTTTAGCTTTCTGCCCTGCAGGGGCAATGCCTTAATATTGGTAGAGACTTTGAGTTAGAATGGCAATTCACCAATAGCCAATATTACCACTATAAACATTGAGTTTCTAATCAATACTTTCTCATTGTCTGTTGGGTGTTCTTTTATTGATTGATACACTGAAATTCCTGATTTCCCGACCAGGGACCAAAATTGACAAGTCTCTGAAAAGTAAAGTCCCTTCCAGGTTTCAGAGTGTTTGTAAAACAGAAACTCACAGGTCTTCCCATCTTATCACAGAAAGCTAGGCCCCTTCTGACCAAAATGGTTATTCAACTTTTAAACATATGCATTAAAACAATTTTCGTTGCAGGATCAGCAATGATATGTGCTAACTTTAAGGAAAAGGAAGAACTTGTTACTTTATGATGTGTTTGTTCCTGAGCAATTGAGAGGTTTGCCATATGTTTTTATGGTTGTTTTCTTTGAGGTTCCATAAACGCCTTCTGGAATGTGGAGGCTCCACCATCAGAATCATATGGGAGCTTTTCCAGTGCCCTAATGTCATTAACCCAGCTGCTTTGGTTGCTGTAATATGCATTTATTTCTCCTACATTTAAAAGGCAATTCTCTGATCTCCAACCCATTTAACCATGTTTGATCTTAAGATGAAAAATGTTCGGAATCTAAGCTTATGATCTTTGTGCTACATTTTTCTTCTTTTAATTCACAGTAGCTTCCCCCTCCCACCCCCTTCTCTTCTTTAGGATCAACACTCTGTGGTAGGCCAGAACACAGGCCCCAGTCCAAGTCCCAACCCCTGCTCAAATCCAAACAGCGGAAGTGGTTACATGAACTCCCCGCAATCACTGTTGAATCAGCAATTGATGGGAAAGAAACAGACTCTACAGAGGCAGATCCTGGAGCAGAAACAGCAGCTTCTCCTCCAGCAGCAGATGCTGGTTGATGCGGTAAAACCTTCTCCTAATTTCTACTGAACGTACCTATTGGCCTAACAGAGGGAATTCATGATTTCCCCTTTCCGGTCCTTGCCCTTTTCTCTGTGCCTACTTAGGTGAGAGCAACAAGAGTATCCTGGCTATAAGAGAAGCTAATTCTGTACCTAAGTTAAAGTGCTGCAGAAAAAGAAAAAAACCCACTTGATTTACCAGCTGCTGGACAGTTGGAATGCATGGCACCCCACCTAACTAGCCCTGCCCAGCCCAGGAATGTTAAGAACCAGCAGCATGGGTATTTGAATCAGGCAAAAGGAGCCATTTTTGTGCTGCAAGCCTGAGGGGCAGAAATTGTGGACAGAACTTTAATCAGCTTGAATCCAAGTTGATTTTAGAGATAAAAGGAGTTTCCAAAACAGTTGTAAAAGCCAGCATGGAGTTTCAAAACTTAAGATTTGGCTTCCAAAATAAAGCATCTCAGAAGGGGGGATGTTTTTAAAGAAAACTGAGGATATATTTCCAACTTTCACCATCATTAAGTGGCCTTAAAGAAAGGCAAGGTGGTTATTTCCCCAGCAGTACCAGAGCATTAGCCCTGCTTCTCTCTCCCTTCCGTGTCCTCAGCCATACACTCAGGCACGGGTTCAAACCCCTCTGGCCTCCGAACACCAAGCCCCATCTCCAAGTTTCATTCTCTCCCTTCAGACGATTTGGCCAAATGAAAGAAAAAAGGGGCAGAGTTAATCATCTCCAGGTTGATAGAGTCAAGGTACACAGAGATGTGAAAAACAAAATAAAAATTGTTTATGCTCAAGGAGCTTTGTAATAAAACTCAGAAATCTGGGGTGTGATAAGTGCTATCATTCATTCAGTAAATATTAATAGGCTATAAATGGCAATAAATAAGGTAGACCCTGTCTTTGTCCTTAAGGAGCTTAGAGCCCACAGTGATGTGAAATAAATAGATGATTGGAAGGTAGGTGATTAAATGCTATGATGTGGCAAGTACTAGAAATGGTTTCAGAGAGGAAGTTATGTCTACTGAAGCCTTGACGGTGAAGCAGGTGATGGGAGAAGGTGGGGGGGGGGGCACGGGGCGTTCAGCCAGAAGAACCGCATATTCAAAGACTCAAGAAACAATACCGTATACTGCATGTGATGCAGTAGGTGGAAGTAGAGGATAAGGAAGTAATAGGCAGGGAGGCCAGAGGTGAGAGGCCAGAGGTAGAGCTTGATAAATTTACATTGTCTGAAAAGCAGTGGAGAGGACTTTAAGGATTTGAAACAAGGAAGCACTAAACTCAAATTTGCATTACAATAACATATGACCAGAGTAAGGGAAAATGTAATGGAGGAAAGACAACATTCAGTTTGGAGAGATTAAAGACAGTCTCCAGGAAGAGGTACAGTTTGACTTTGACTTTGACCTTGAAGACTATAGGATTCTGATAGAGTAGGTGAGGAGGAGCCAGACAACAAAAGGTACAGCCCGAGTGATTTTTTTCCTTAATATATTTATATTTGTTGGTGGATTTGAGATTATATTCTGAAATATTTAATACACAATGAAAAGTGTAAATAGTAACATAATCATCCATAATTTTTAAGGAATGACAAACAGAATAAGTTTGGGGTCTAGAGCAGGTAAGAAGAAATAGTGAGAGATGAATAAGGAATAGTGAGCAATAAATTTACAGGTGACCTTGAGTACTGCCCAAAGGTATCAGGTGTAGGAGTGCCATGGACTGGATCACAAAGTGACACAACCAATTTCTTCTATAAATCTTCTGTAAGTTTTGTAAACTATGGCTGTCCCACCAACTCACTCCCTTTTTTTGATCTCTGTCAACTAAATAGCTTAGAAACGAGGGCGGTAGGAGAGAAAAACATACAATCTAAGATTGAGTCTCATTATTCCCATCAGTACTTCTAATGTGTTGAATTGTAACGTGCAGAGGTTGAATTTCTGAATTTTCAGCTCTGATTAAAAGGCAAGGAAACGTGCCCCGAGGGTCATGTCCTGGCACTGGCCTAACTCTCATTGGGCCCCAGTTGAGTCACTGCTGGGACAGGTGCAAAGGGCAGTGGCATAAGCTGTGAGAGATGAATGAGAAATGGGACTGCTGTTTTTGTGATTTTTATAAACCATTCACATTTCTCTTTGTTTGGACGCCATTGAGGGTGCCTGTGCTTTTTAGCATATCCAGGAAGAAACAGTCTTTGATATGGCTTTATATTAGCATATGCTTTGTAGTCATTTCCAGTCAGTTGGCAAGGCCAGAAAGGCTCCTAAATTGAGATGTTTTCTCATGAAAGTGCGTTATCCTTACTCCCCATTATTCTACCACCAATGAAATACAAAGAGGAAGGATGAGTAGTACGTAACACTAGGGGCATCACGATAACCAACACATTTTGTGCACCTTCTGTGTGCCAGGTGCCACGCCAAGCTTTTATAGAGGTAAAGGATTAGTCCTTGCAATGGGAATTATGAGGGAGGTCCTAGAATTATCTACATTTCACATTTTGAGATGGCAAAACTGATGCAGGACAGATAAGCACAACAGAGATTATTTCTATAGTGGGTTTCAGGTCCAGGTTATTGGGTTGAATTATTGGGTCCAAGATCATGAGACATTAGTTGAGAATTTCAGTTTCACGTTGCACAGAAACAGTCTCAGGGACAGCCTTTGAGTTTACACTTACACAGAATGGGACTGTCATCCTCTTGCATAGAATGGGAATGAGAGCAGTCCGCATTCCATGTTGCAATCTGGTCTTTGCTACTCCTCAGCATGAGGTGACAACATGGCAGTTCCATAATAGTCCATATGCCAGGCCATTAAATCTAACTCATTTGTGAACAAGTAGTTCAAGAAACTCAAGTTTCCAGAAATGTATTGTTAACCCTTTGAACAACCTAATTTAGCCCTCAAAGAAATAAAAAGTCAGTAAGTAGATTGAATATACACAAAAATAAGTTCAGATATGAGATCTAGTCTTTAATGGGGAACCAAGAGCCTGATCCTCTCTTCTCTGTCTCTGTCTCTCTGAGTCTCTCTGTCTCTCTTTGAGTCTCTCTCTCTCTCTCTCTCACACACACACACACACACACGCACAAATCCTGTTTTCTTCAATATAAACAGCAGAAACACCTAATTACATAAGAAAAAATGATAGATGCTTTTGAAAAAGAGAAGAATTCAGAAAGTCCCATGCTTGGCAAAAATATCAAAACTGTCAGCTTGCACAATAGTTTACAACAGGAATGGTTGAACATCACCACATTTGGGTTCATGGAACATCTCAAGCTGTTTCTTAAACATTTAGGGTTTGGGCAAAACCATAAAGACATTCACCAACCACTTTTTCCCTTAATTTGTAAACCCATATTTAAAAGAAATGTAATCCATATGTTTCTGATTCATTTACACTTAGCTCATCAAAATTGTGTTTTATACGAATACTTGATGCCCAAAAACCCCTGTGAGTCTTTCAAGTTTTTTTCTTAGAAACAAGAATTTGAGCTTGGTTTGTTGTTGTTTTAAGGCCATTTTTTTAAAATAGTAGATTTGTTCTACTTAGAAGGTTTGGAGTTTGATGGGAAACTAAGAAATACATGGTTCAAGTGGGGTCTAAGTTGGCCAGTGCACATTTGGCTTCCATCTAATTTATCCAACTATCTTTACACGGTTTTCTTTTTTATTTAGTGACTTTCCTATAATTATATCATTCTCTGTCTACCTATGCCAGTTATGTTTATCTTTGAAAATGGGGGTTGCTTTGGGGTGCATACAGAGGTGCAGTAAAGCAATTCTAAAAACTTCCTGATCCATGTTGAGAAAGAAAAAACACAGTCCCTAATGTCCAGAACGGATATGACACTCGCAACCAGGCCCTTTTGGTTTTTGTCAGACATAAACAATCTGATAGAATACCAACCTGAGATGGGGTTACTCTGAGACTGTGATAAAATGAGACAAAATAAGGCCACTTCATAATTGTATCTAAATACAGACACAAGGTCACTCTGTAACACCCAAAATACAAACGCCCCTTTTGCTCAATAAGCAACTGCTACTTCTTTACTCAATGATAGAATCAACCTCACTTTGACAGCTTACAACGTAGAACAAATCATTACTTCCTTAGGCCCTCCCTGAATCACCCAATCAATGCCCAAATCCTAGGATAGATTCTTTCTACCGCTCTGGTACTGAGACACCACATGGTCCCCCATGATGTGCATTCTCCCTTGCTGCAATGAGTAATAAACCCAGGAGGTGTGTTCCTGGTGGTCTTTGGCTAAAGGCGTTGACAATATAAAAAGAACGTACCTATTTCCTCTCTTAGCTCCCAAACTCACCTACTCTAGAGATCTGAAGGTGGCAGATTCCAGAAGGAAGAAAAGAAGTGGGCCTGGGAAACTTCTGTGCTTTGAGAATGGGGCACAGAAAAACAGAGAAGCAAGTATTGTATTGTGTGGCAGGGAAAGTCTTTGACTCAGGATTCAGTTTCTGTTGTACCACTCTGATCTTTGGTAAGTTACTTGGCCTAAGGAAGCTTCCATTTCTTCACCTATTAAGTGGGAATAATCACACTACTTCAAGGGTTGTTTTAGAGAAGGGAAAATGAGGCAATATGTGTGTAGTGCCCCTACCAGTACCTGATAGGTTATATCCTGGCATCTCCTCCTATCTAGGGTTGCCAGATTTAACAAATAAAAATACAAAATTCCCAAATGTCTGTATTTTCTCTGGCAACCCTACTCCTATACCTTCCACACTCCATGGGACCAGAATTAAATAATAGTTACCAAAGCATTATCAGGTGGGCTACAAAATAAAACTAGAAACACCATCTCAAAAATCACAGGAATTTAGCTCTCACTGAAATCTAATTGCAAAATAAATGAGATTAGTTGCTAGACCCAAAACACGCGTTGAGTATTAAGAAGAGGTAGAAATTACACTTCCACGCAGGAAATTTATTGAAATTGAAAAGACTGGTCTCTGAAGCAACAATAGTAAATAAGGTATGTGATCCGCAACCGTGGCAATGAAATTGTTCTTACAGTCTTACTTTTTTGAATGATAGCCTGTAGGTGTTTACAAGTGGGAAAGAAAGCACGCAGCTTCATACGTTTTCATTTGTGTTTTCAAGGAGAAGATTGCTCCGCAGGATCAGATAAACAGACATTTGACAAGGCCACCCCCAGATTACAAAGACCAAAGAAGAAATGCGAGCAGTATGCAGCCAACTGCTGCTCAGTATTCTGGTAAGTATTCTTAAAAATCAGTAAAAATAGGGACACCTGGGTGGCTCAGTAGGTTAAGTGTCTGCCTTTGGCTTAGGTCATGATCCTGGAGTCCTGAGAATGAGCCCCACGTTGGGCCCCCTGCTCAGTGGAGAATCTGCTTTTCCTCCTCTCTCTACTCCTCCCCACCCCTGCTCCTGCATGCACTCTCTCTCTCTCTAATAAATAAGTAAAATCTTTTAAAAAATCAGTAAAAATCATAACTGTAGAAGAAAAAACTGTTCAGTTTTTAACATTTCCTCCTCTCCCCTCCTCCTATGGAAGTGCAGCATCTTTCTTAGAATCCTGTACTAGCTCCCATTTAACTTGCAGATCAAGACCGAACGTGAGTGGTTTTTAGTCCTTTCATCATTTCTTGCTGATTCTTGTCCTCCATTCACATATCTCAATGCCCTCCGAATGACCTCTGAGAGCTCAAGAGAGCTTAGATATTTCTAACTCCTCGGTTCAACCATTCTCCCCCCAGCAAGGTATCCTGACCCAGATCATGTAAGGTAAGCAGACATTCCTCCCTCTTGGAACTTGCATAAAGCCCGATCCTCTTGTCTCCATGCGGCCTCAACATGGCTGAAAGACAAGACGGAGGTCCATTTGGAACATGACTTCTTACACCATGGCCTGTCAGTGGGTTCGGGGGAAGCTAGGAGCCCTTGGAAATATTATACAAAATTCAAGGTGGGTGTTTGGGCTTTTCTTTTGCCATTCACATAAAAGAATTTCAAGAAGGGCAGTCTCAGGCTGATTAGGTGGCTGTACAGTGTTGTCAGGGGTCCAGGCTTCTTTCGTCTTTCTGTTCCACCTTCTTTCACATGGAGCTTCAACCCTAAGGATTGCCTTGTGGCCACCACACCGCCATCCTTCACATCGTATTCCAGGTAAAAGGATCAAAGAAGGGAAAGGCAAAATGCCCTCCCAAATGAGTCAGATTCTCTTTTTAAAAGAGGTTTCTTGAGGGGGCGCCTGGGTGACTCAGTTGGTTAAATGTCTGTCTGCCTTCAGCTCAGGTCATGATCTCCAGGTCCTGCGACTGAGCCCTGCATTGGACTCCCTGCTCAGTGGGGAGCCTGCTTCTCCCTCTGCCTCTTCTGCTCCCTCTGCTTGTGCTCTCTCTCTCTATCTCTCTCAAATAAATAAATTAAATCTTTAAAAAAATAAAATAGTTTTCTTGGACTCTCACCTAATAACTTCTACTTCTAGCCAGAATTTATTCATCTGGACCCCTCCATCACCAAGGAAGTTTGGGAAATGTGGTTTTTCAGCTGGGCACATTGCTGCAAATCAAGGGTCTGTTTCTAAGGGAGACAGGGAGGTTGGATGCTTGGTAGGCACCTGCAAGTCCCTTTCACAGGGTTGTATGGGCGTTTTCGTAAGGGAGGGATCCTAGGCATCCAGTTGCCAACCCCCAAACAGATAAGAATCAGTACTCTAGAGCATTGTACTTCCCAGGTCTTCTGAGAAGGAAATAAGCACCAAGCACAACAAACTCTTTTATCATTTTTTACTTTAATCTCAGTGCAGTAATAATCACCTTGCCCAGATGTTAATATTAGAAATGATGTATGAAAAGCACATGGAACAATTTTAACCACATATTAGGAACTTTAAAATATTAACTGTGATTACTATTTTGTGACCTTTATGGAAATTCTCTCTATTGTGGTTGTTTAAAACTATTGCTCTCCTCTTAAATCTTCTCAGGGCATATTGTCAAAATAGAGAGCAGCTAGAGGGAATGCATTTTAAAACCTCTAAAGTTTTCTCATAGCATTTTCATAATAATCTGTTCCCTTCTCATGAAACCCTTAGATACCAAGATGATGTTGCTTACTCTCATCGGCTGTCTGTGAACTCTCTGCTATTCGAGCACTCTGATCCCTCTTTATCAAACTCTTCCTGCTCTCCCAGTGCAGGGCTCTGTGCTCAATCTGGACATACAGGGAGATACAAGAGACTGTTCAGCCTTCAAGGGGTCTGTAGTCTAGTGGGAGACATTTTAAAACAAATAGCAAGGACTTCAGCCTCTCAGGCTGTGTGCCATGCTAGCTATCCCCAAGCAGTTCCAGGGTTCCCTGGAGCTACAACAACAGCCATGTTCTTCTCATGCAGTGTTGTTCTGATATTTCTGTGTGTGTCTAATTCTTGTTTCTTATTTATCTCTGATTCTCTGGGCCTCCCTGCATCTGTGCAGGGAGAGTACTTTAAAAGAGATCTTTCTCCAAGTTACATATTTGCTTCAGTCTCTCATTTACTCATTCATTCATTCAATATCAATCAAATACCTACTTTGCACCATCCACTAGACTTAAAGAATAGGACAGTGAATAAAACAGCCAAAAATGTTTTCCCCCGTGGAACTTATCATCTACCAGGCATTTATTCTTATCTTTCTGACATTCCATGTTTGCTTCTCAAGATGTCTTCCCATGATGACTTTGATTTCCTCAAGTCAGGAAGATTTTAACATGTTGACTAATCACTATCCGATATGTGGTGCCCCCCTATTCGGCAGCCTGTGACTGATGGTTCCACTTTGAGATTCCGTGGATTTCCCAATACAAAAGCTAAGTGCTAAATGAAAACTTCAAGGAGCAAATCCTGCTGGAAAGAGCAGGCTGGAGTGTCAGGCAAAACTCAGTGAAGGAGCTTAGACTTTGACCTGAGCTTTGAAGAAAAGGTAGGGCTCGGTGAGTTAAAAAGGGCATCATATGAGAGGGAAATAGCATGAGCAAAGGTGGCTCATGGCATGTGGATAACTATGCAATAGTAACTATACCTCCTGGAGCAGAGGGCTTTCCACGTGGAAATCATCACTGGAGCATGGACACCTTGAATTCCAGATTTTTAAAGAGATGGGAATTTACCCTTTGGACACTTGGGGGCCACTCATGGAAGCTTCTTGAATGGGGATGGTACGGATGAATAACTGGACGTGATTTTCAATGCCATAGGTGTGGAATATTAATCTAGTAGCCGTGTATAGGATTCATCCACACTTTCTTATTTGGACTCTGGGGTAGCCAGTAGCCTGCATTTCACAGCAGCTGGTTACTCAAAGTTCTAGTCTTTGGTCTTGAAACAGAGTAAAGCTAATTCAGAATGAAACAAAGATTGACTATCACCTCCCTTCAATGACTCTAGAAGAGGAATGAAGTAAAACCTAACAACTACAGTCATTTTATTGTAGCCTTTTTCTCTATAATATGTAAACTCTTGACCAACGGTTGACCTAGATAATACTTCCCTCCAAAACCTGTCTTACTTCTTTTATATAAGATGCTGTGATGATTATTTCTCATTATTCATTCTTACACCTGAAAACAGTTTCAGAGTGGATAAGTTATTGCAAATTGCTCTGAAAGAGGAAATAACCTATGGTTGTAAACTAATATAATTATCTTCTTTTTCTCAGGTGGCTCATCAACCGTGAGTTTAAACTCTAACCAGGCTTTGGCAAACCCAGTTTCGACACATGCCATTTTGACTTCGAATTCCAGCCTCATGTCTACTTCCCATGGGACAAGAATGCCATCATTACCCACAGGAGTTCAGAATATGGGGATGTATGGAAATCTGCCTTGCAGTCAACCTGGCACGTACAGTGTCACTTCAGGAGTGAATCAGCTGACCCAACAGAGAAACGCAAACCAATTGATAGCAAACCAAAACAACCCTCTGATGCCACGACCACCTACCTTAGGGGCAGGTAATAATAATAATGTGGCCACTTTTGGAGCTGGACCTGTTAGCAATTCACAGCAATTAAGACCAAATTTAACCCATAGCATGGCAAGCATGCCAGCACAGAGAACGTCGAATGTAATGATCACATCCAGCACAACAGCACCAAACTGGGCCTCTCAAGAAGCAACAACCAAACAACAGGAAGCCTTGAAGTCCACGGCAGTCCGCTTCCCCACGGGTACACCTGCAGCCTATACTCCAAACCAGTCATTGCAACAGGCAGTGGGCAGCCAGCAGTTTTCCCAGAGGCCAGTGGTTCCTCCTAACCAGTTAACACCAGCAGTGCAGATGAGACCCATGAACCAATTGAGCCAAACATTAAATGGACAAACCATGGGTCCACTCAGAAGTCTGAACCTCAGACCCAATCAGCTAAGCACACAAATTTTGCCTAATCTGAACCAGTCAGGAACAGGGTTGAGTCAGTCGAGGACAGGCATAAGCCAGCCACCATCCCTGACACCAGGCAGTTTCCCGTCACCCAACCAAAGTTCCAGGGCTTTTCAAGGAACTGACCATGGCAGTGACTTAGCTTTTGACTTTCTCAACCAACAAACTGATAACTTGGGCCCTGCCCTCAACAGCGATGCTGATTTCATTGATTCTTTATTGAAGACAGAGCCTGGTAACGATGACTGGATGAAAGACATCAATCTTGATGAAATCTTGGGGAACAACTCCTAAAGGAGAAGAGGGAGAGAATTAATAAATTCCACGCACTAAAAGGCTGTATTTTACAAGGACTCTGTAAAGGCCAAACTCTTAACTTTTAGTTGGACTAAGTGAAGATACCTTGGCTTAAACGTGGAAGCAGAAAGTAACTGCAGTGCTCGGTTCAAATGCTTGTTTTAAATCTCAAACCTGAAAGTAAAATATTGGGATCACTTTTCCCTGTCTAAACTCCAGGACACAGTATCCAGTTTGCCCAAACAGAACTGTGGTGTTGATGTGTAATTAGTTGTGTAAAATAGGCTTCCCAAGCTCCTTTCCTCCCTGAAAGAAAAGTCATAGAGCTTGTAGCTTGTTAAACCCCATATCATATGGAGGTACTAGTTCCCAGCAACAAGCAACAAATTCCTTCATTTGCTCTAATAGATAATAAGTGTGATTTAATCTTCCCACTCTTGTCTTTTCATTTAATTTTCCTAAAACTTCCAGGGTAGATTGAAATGTTATAGGTTTGTTTGGAGTAACCAAACAGTGCCCCAAGTAGAGGAAAGCCAGAGAAACTAGAGAACATCCAGTGGATTGTAGAGTTTCTTCCCCAGATTCACCTCTCACTTTGTCAGTTTTCCCACATATGCCATACTTCCGCAACATGCCATGTCTAGTAATGAAACAAGATCGCAGAGCTTTCCAACTTTATTTGGGCTTCCATAACCAATTCTTGAATCCATTTCCAAGTCTTAGATACAATCACAGCTTGTCCTAATCATATTGAAATATTAGTGCATACCCGTCTGCATCCGATGTCACTATTTCAAAAAGAAAACATCCCATTGGACATGGCTACAAAGGAGTTTAGCCACAAATAACCTGGGGGTGTTGCTTATTGTGATGATTGCCTGCTGGTTAGTTCCCATGCTGAGTGAAATTGAGCCTTGTCTTCCCTGCTTATTTTGATGACCAGAGACTGATCTGTAAGAAAACGGAGATAAGAAGGTATCTTGTTTTGATTGGAGATAAAAAAGAGAAGATCAGGACAAGAAATGGTGGGTATGGTTGCGTACAAATCTATTTCACAGGGTTTGAAGGAAGGCATAATTGAAAGAGAAAACAATCTGTCCTGATTTAGGCATATTTAGGTAAACAGCTAAAGAGAATGTGATCTGTTCCAGTAGCAATGTATTCATTCTTCGCTCCCTGATGTGATGTATCTTCACCACATGCTAGAGGGACCCTGCATATCCCAGTTTTCTCCCTCAGGGCTGAGCACTGTATCAAAGAAAGTTTTTGTTGAGTCATGTCACCTCAGCACCCACACACAGATCAGCTGTAAAATGGGGAGGATGTGTGCTGATTTGGAATGGATGCAAAATATCATTTTTGTTTTCCTCATTACAGAAGAACAGAGGTTATCTTCAGCCTTTTTAGTTATACACCCACATATTCAATTATTAGGTGTAATTTAACTGAACTTGTTTAATAACTAAGTCTTTCAATATCTGTTCTAAAAAAGATCATATTTTGAAAGTTCTGCCAAGCCGTCTCTCAATCTTTAAAATGTCTAGAAGCACTCTCTTTCTTTTACACAATACCAACGTCACTGGCCCAGAATCTTTTCTGTGCTAGGTTGTAAATATGAATAAATGACTTGTTTTGTAAACTTTTGTAAAGAATATTTTGGTAGAAATACTTAAAACATATTCTTTGGGTTATATTTATACATATGTGAAATAAATATACTATCAAAAGGTTATATTTTATACAAAAAGTAAATTGTTACCTTTTGTATGCTAATATACAAAGTTTTGTATAATATGATGGTTTATTTTTAGCTCTACACTTAAACCGTAAAAGGTCAAGTGGGAACTTTTGAAAACTATCAAGAGGCTTGTTAGACAAATTTATATTCTGAAACCTCAAGAAGAAAGCATTCCAGGTTTCAATTTTTTCTTTTTTTTTTCCCCGCTCCCAAATTATTTTTTAAACCCATAGTTCTTTTGTCTTATTTGATCCTACTGCTGTGCACATTGTATTGGTTCTTGTTGCATGTGGTCTACTGTGTGTTTTCCCATTTTTTAAAACAGTGTTCCTCCATGCAAAAAAGGAAAAAAAATGTACATATAAACACTTTTATTTTATGACTCCTCCATGTTACTGTATATATCTGCCAGTACTTCCCAGTTATACTCCTGTGATTCAGCTTATTTTTACCCTAACATAAATAGTATGTTTTGTAGTAGCTATCAAATTTAAGAGATAAAGCAATCAGAATGTTTGGATTTTCTTCTACCTTAATGTGAATTTCATAATTAATGTCTATTTATTCAGCTATTCATTAAAATACAGGATTCTTTGGAAAAACATGGTGTAGTCTATAGTTTCTGTTTGTTTGGCAGCCTATGACCAAAGATGACGTAATTTTCCTGAAAGCTGAGATGATGACAATTTGATAGACAAAATGGAGCCAAAACTTGAAGATTTACAATGTAAAAGCTGTTGGAATCCAATCTCCCATTTATTGAGATACCGGACTACTTAATTGTTGGCATTGTTTGTCATTCTGACATTATACAGGAGGTAGAACTCATTTTTCTTTTCTTTTTTTTTATTCAAAGACTAGAAAGCAGTTTAGGCAAATAATTCATTCTTGGCTTTGTGTTAAGCCCAATGAAGGGAAATAACCCTGTCTAAGTGAATGCACTAATATTACTTGCATTACTGTAACTGTACCCATAACTGTAAAGATCTCAACTTGTAAAACAAGTATTTTGTATTGTGTGTAATTTCATGTGTTAAAAAATAGTTTAAAAAAATTCGGAACTGGTTCTCTTGTATGAAATCATACTTTCAGTCACCAACAATATTGTTGCTACATCACAAAGTTCTGAGAACTATTAATAGCAATGGGCAGATTTGTTCTCTGGAAAGCTTCTCCTACTAGTGAAATGCTGTCTTGTCTCTTTTCAATGTTCTTTAGTTCACTTAGAAGGTTTGTATTAAAATCCTATATGCACAGCACCACTAAGTACTGAAGAAACCCTCCCTATTTCTCAGGCATGGTGGGCCTTTGCCTGGACACTTGGTCAGGCTAAGTCTGAGTGAACACAAGGCCAGGTAAACACAGCTTCACTGAGGAATATTTACACATTCCTTCTTGAGAGTCAAAGAGGTTAAGAAAAAGGTGGGAGGAGGCAATGAAACCTTTCTCACCAAATGTTCTTGCTCCCCTGTTGAAGTGTGTTGCTGGGGTTCCATTGTCCCTTCCCCCCTCTGCCAGAAAGATGTGTGGCATTATCCTTTTTATTCGTGTTATTAATGGAGCAAAAATAAAATCGACATTCTATATGGTCCCCATCCAATGACTCTAGAAGTTTGATAGTAAACAAAATCAACATTGATAAAAATAAATAAAATACACACAAATTAGAAAGAAATGTGTAATTCTAAAATTGCACCCACAGACGTAGACTTGAGAGAAGAGATGAGAGTAAAAACAAGTACAAATAAACTGGGAGCTCCTCTTCTTCCCATGCTGTGGTTGCCAGAGGCAGTTCAAATTCTTAAACATTTTATGTACTATTTCCATTTGATGTCTCTGTAACTATGTTTCCTCACCCAAAAATAAGAGCGTGGGCTGAAATAGCTCTACATTCCTTTTCAACTATAAAATTCTGATTTTTTTTCAAAGCTAAGTGGAAAATTAACAACAAAAAACCTCAAATAGCATTATTTTTAAACTAAAGAAATCACTGTTCAACCTTTTGAAAAATCTTCAGTTTATCAGTCAACTTTACATGACAAAGCAGCCATCTCCTTTAAAATTAAATTCCATGGAAAAGAGAACTTCTGATGGTAAGGCAGAACGAGACTGTTCACAAACAGGCAATGTCCATGATTATTAGCCTGCTGACTAAATACAAATCAAGTCCTGAAGATTGAAAGCTGGAACGTGATATTAAAAGGTCATTTTCCTGTGAGATCATAGAATTTCATAAAGAAAATATTTGCCTGCTAAGAAGGAGGAAACCAATACTTTGAGTAGTGTCCGCCATGGGTGTATATTAACGAACATTTGTGAGTTTAAATGATAGTGTAACATCTTTTAAATATACTTCCTAAGTTGCTATAATAGACAAAGTACAGTTACTTTGCCTAGGATCAACTTTACTGGCAGCTTGAACATAACTAAAACATCGTATCATAGGAGTTTACAAAACACACTGACCTTAGATTTTTAAAAACAAATGCTGTAGTCATTGCCTTGCGTGCAGTAACAATGAAAGAGGGCTGGGGCACCTGGCTGGCTCAGCGGGTGGAGCGTGCTACTCTTGATCTCAATGTTGTGAGCTCAAGCCCCACGTTGGCTGTAGAGGTTACTTAAAAATAAAATCTTAAAAAAAAAAAAAGAGGACTTTTATTTACATAAATAGCATTTAAGTTCTCTTCTAACTGAAGTCACGTTTAGCTCCAGGATATGCATGAGCCTATAGACACTTTCTAATAATATTTAGGGTTCTTTCGGCAAATGGGAGGGAAAGAAGAAGGAAAAGAAAAGGAGGGAAAGAAAACATCTCAAACAGGCTTAGGGAAAGGAATTCACTGGTTGACACAACTGAAAAATTGACAAGGTAGTTCTGGGTTTAGGCACAGCCGAATCGCACAAGTTAACCATGTCATCAATAATTGGTTCTTTTCTGTTTCTCACCTTTGCTTCCCCGTGCCTTGACTCCATTCTCAGGCAGGCTCAGATCTCAGGATGGCAAGACGGTTGCGAAAAGGTCCAGGCTTACATCCTCACAACTCCAAGTCCAGCATAAACAATAATGAATGCTTTCCTTTAAAAAAAAATCGAGCTTTGCATCTCAGCAAGATTTGGACAAGAAGAGACAGTGTTTTAATTGGCCAGGCCTGAGTCAAATGCTTATCCCTGAAGGCAGAGTTAATACCACCAAACCATATGAACTAAGAGTAGGAAAGAGGTGATTTCCCCAAGGAAAATCGGGTTGCTCTTGTGGGTAGGTGGGGGATGCGGGGAGGGATAGAAAGAAGGAAAAGAAAGAAAAGAAGAAAGGAAAGACAGGAGGGGGCATGAGAGAGATCAAGCAAGAGAAAGAGATGTACAATAAAACCACAAATGTCTACCGTCCTTTTCTGACTGTTCTATTTCCACACACACTGTTTTTCCCATATTTTCAATTTCAAAATGTCACTAACCCAAGCACTCACCTTCTCCCCATAAGGAGGCAATCCAAATGTCACCTGCTTACTGCATCCACCTCCTATTCCATCACACCTGGTGAGGTAAACTCTTTTCTGCCAGGTCAAGATGGACCAGCAATCTAAGCCGAAAAGATGTTTATTCCCAAAGTATTCAAGTGCAGAGTGAAGAAGGTAATGATGAGTTCTATTTGGAAGAGACATGAACATGTGTAGATCACTTCCTTCTTAACAAGAAGAATAAAGACTATTTTGTCTCGAGACTTTTAAGTCAATGACCTGGGGAGGAGAAGTACTAAAATCTCCCCTCTTTCCTCAGGATGCATGCCAGCTGCATTTTACAATGGGAATAATCACCCCTTCCTCAGGGGGTCTATTACATTCGGTGCTGGGGAGGGGCCCAGGGAATCAGACTTGAGTTCTCAAGTTCCAGTCATATCTCCTGCTACGAATCCCATCTGTTTGACTTGGCATGGAATAATTTTAGCCTAGGACTGAAAATTCAACTTTTCAAAAAGTATCCCTGGTTTTTAGTCAAGGAACCAAAAAACCACTTTAAATAGTCCAAGTGTCAGAGAGATTTTAATGCAAGGCATTGGTTACACAGATGATGGATGAGCTGAGAAGCCACATAAAGGATGCTGAAGCCATCCTGAGATGAACAAAAGCATGAAGCCACTACCACTCCTAGGATGGAAGAACAAAAAGACAAGGCGCCAGGAATCACTAAGCAAACCCTGCAACATTGGCTGGCCTGTTGGGTAGGAGCCTGATCTGGTGAGGAGTTTCAGTTGCAGAGATGCCACTCATGACAGAGAAGAGGAGGAATACAATTCTTCCCTCCTTTCTTTCTCCACTGTCTAGGTAACGCAGCTCATTGGCTGAACTCAGCTGGTCATAGCTCACCCAGAGGGCTGGGGAACATAGCCTGGAGGCTTACATCTCAGGCTAGAAAAAGGCAAAGAATAAATCTGCCAATAAACAGCCCCAGGTCTAAATACAGCATGCTTGCAGATTTCTGGATCTCAGCCACTATAGATTGCTGACCTAGAGCAAAAAGCAGATTTCTTAGCAAAGCCCGATTTTCTTCCCTACCTGCTTTCAGATACATTAATTTCAATCTAAATTTGTCTATTTGTTATATAATGGCGTCAATTAGGAAACTGTTCAATTGCAAGTATTTGAGAACTCAACTAATGGAGGTTTTAAAAAAAAAGGTTTTTAAAAAAATACTTTACTGACTCCTAGAAACATGTTTTTCAAATTTTTTTGTTTATAAAATTAGGTTATCATTTACAATGATGTGAAAAGAAAGCATTATATTATTGTATAGTTATCAACATCTTTTTTCTTTCTTAATGATGCATAAAATAATGCTGTGTCTTATGATCTATGGCATCTTGGACTTGATGAAATGCAATGCTGCAAATGTCTCATGCAACAAGGGGTCTGAGTTGGGCAGTCCTAGCAGTCCTAACAGTCCAACAATGTTATCAAGTAACCAAGCTATTTCCATCTTCATTTCTGCCATGAAACAGCACAGAAATTTTCTTCCTCATTATTGTCAAGTTGTGAGGACAAGATAGTTAACTCAGCAACATGCCTATGTTCCAAGCCAGAAAAATGGAAGGGAAAAAAATATGAAAACCAAAAAGTATTGTCTATAGCAAGCCTTTACTTTAATTTGGGAAAGGTCATCCTACCCAGAGACTTACCCATGCTCATTAGTCATGACTGAGTCTATGGACTTTCAGATCTTCAAGAGAAACTGGGTGTCAAGGATTTAGTGTTATAACCTCTATAGCAGAGGATGACAAGAGAACAAGTGGTTGAAAATGATGGTAAATAAAAGTATAAGACATTCTTGGGAATGATAAACACAAATTCAGGATGGTGATCATCTTTGAGGGAATTTAGGGAGGTGTGATTGAAAGGATATACAAAGGGACTTAAATTATGTAATTTTCTAAACCGGTGGAAACTACATGATTGCTGCATTTTTTAATGTCTTTTTGTATACCTGAAATAGATTATTAGAAAAGAAAAGAAAGCTAAATTAAATTATTTGAAGTTCTCACTAAAGGCATTCTGCTATAAACAAATGAATAAATAAATAGTGATTGACTTAGATTTATGGCAGTATGCAGATGAAGCATACTGAAAGGTCCTCCTGACTAAAATAACTAAAATGCTAGATTTAAAAATAAAAAGGAAGATTTCAAAACTTCCTAAAAAGCTACAAAAACAAAAACCATGTGGTACTGGCATGAGCAAAGACATAAAGATCCATAGAACAAAACCGAGACTCCAAAAATAAACTCTAACATTAATAGTCAAATGATTTTCAACAAAATGCCAAGACAGCTCAAAGAGGGAAAACAGTCTTTTCAAAAATTGTGCTAAGACCAGCAGATATCCACATGCAAAAGAATGCTATTAGACCCCTACCTCATACCATATACAAAAGTAAACTCAGAATGGTTCATAGATTTAAATTAAGAATAAAAACTATGAAGTCCATAGAAAAAAACAAATGTAAATCTTTATGATCTTGGATTAAGCAATAATTTCTTAGATATGACACCAAAAACACAACCAACAACAAAAATAGATAAATTGAACTTCAATGAAATAAAAAACTTTGGTGATTCAAAGCCACTATCAATAAAGAAGAGAGCTGTGTTAGGGATCTCCAGAGTAAAAAACCCCACAGAACTAATAGGACATATATCTATATCTATATCTATATCTATATCTATATCTATATCTATCTATATGTTTATATCTGTGTCTACATCTATCTATGTATCTCTATCTATCTATCTATCATCTATCTATATCCAGAGAGAGAGAGATTTATTATGAGAAATTACTTCACACAGTTATGGAAACTGAGAAGGCCCATGACCTGCCATTTACAAGCTAGAGACCCAGAAAAGCCAGTGGTGTAACTCGGTCTGAGCCTGACAGCCTGAGAACTAGGGGAATGATGTTGTGAATCTGAGTCTGAGGGTGGGAGAAGACGAGATGAGATGTTCCAGCTCAAGAAGTGAGACCAAAAAAAAAAAAAAAGCAGGGGATGAATTCCTCCTTCCTCCTTCTTTTGTTTTATTCAGGTTCTCAACAGATTGAATGATGCCCCCTTACACTGAGGAGGGCAATCTACTTTCCTGAGTCCACTGATTCAATTGCTAATCTCATCCAGAAATGCCCCCAGAGACACATTAAAAAATAATGTGTAATCTGGACACCCTGTGACCTAGTCAAGTTTACACATAAAATTAGCAATTAAAATAGACCATAGAATGTGATAAAGTATTTGTAAATCATATATATGATAAGGGACTTCTATCCAAAACATATAAAGAATTGTTACAACTTAATAATAAAAAGATGACAAAATTTTGGGGCTCCTGGGTGGCTTAGTCAGTTAAGCATCCATCTCTTGATTTTGGCTCAGGTCATGATCTCAGGGCTGTGAGATCAAGGCCCACACTGGGCTCTACTCTGGGCATGGAGCCTGCTTGGGATTCTCTCTCTCTTCCTCTCTCTCTCATAAATAAATAAATAAATAACCCAATTTTTAAAAAGGCAATCATAATGAATTTTTCACCAATGAAGATACACAAATGGCCAATAGCATGTGAAAAAATGCTCAATATTTACAGTCATTAGGGAAATGCAAATCCCTTCACACATACTAGGATGTCTATAATCAATAGCAAGTGTTGACAAGCATGTGGAGGAATTAGAACCTTCATATACTGCTGGTGGGACAGTAAAATGGTACAGCCATTTTGAAAAACAGTCTGAAAGTGCCTCAAAAAGTTAAACATAGAATTTATTTGAAAACATATATCCACTCAAAAATTTATCCATGAATATTCATAACAGCATTATTCATGACAGCCAAACAAAAGCAGAAACATTTCAGTGTCCATCAATTGATGAATGGATAAACAAAATATTATTATAAAGGATTATTATTTGGCACTGAAAGGGATGAAGTACTGATACAGGCTACAACATTGAAAAACCTAGAAAACATTAGCTCGGTGAAAGCAAACAGTCACGAAAGGGCACATGTTAAACGACTGCATTTCTAGGAAATGTGCAGAGGCAAATCCATAGAGACAGAAAGTAAATTAGTGATTGTCTATGGAGGGCGGGACGGGGGGTGGGGGGAGGAGTGGGAGGAGAGGAGAATGACTGCTAATGGGTAAAGAGGTCTTTTGGGGGTGAAGAATATGTCCCGGGGCACCTGGGTGGCGCAGTCCTTAAGCTTCTGCCTTGGGCTCAGGGCGTGATCCCTGAGTTCTGGGATCGAGTCCCACATCGGGCTCCTCCGCTGGGAGCCTGCTTCTTCCTCTCCAACTCCCCTGCTGTGTTCCCTCTCTTGCTGGCTGTCTGTCACATAGATAAATAAAATCTTTAAAAAAAAAAATGTGTCCCAAAATTAGATAGTGGTGATGGTCGCACAATTCTGAAAGTACTAAAAATCACTGATTGGACACATTAAAGGAATAAATTATATGACCTGTAATTTAAATCTACTTTAGAAAGAAACAAAAATACGGAGGCGTTTAAACAATAGGTCAGTGAGTTGCCACCAAAGTAATTCATATACATACCCAGAAATGAAGTAAAACCAGGAATCCTTGGACATAAGCAAGTACCGATGCCAGCTTCACCTTCAACAGTTTCTGTTGAACTCTGGAAAACTTGAACGTGCATTGTGGCAACTTCACAGGGTGTGGGGGACAGGATGTTCATACTAGGCACATTAAAGGTGAGGATTCTGTCATAAGATCCCCTATAAAAACTGCTACTCCAACAGAGTAAGGGTGAAAATGAAACAAATCCTGGCATGTTACAAAGGGGAAAAATTATTCTTTGTAAACATGTAACCGAAAGTCAGCATTCATATGAGTTTGGACTTATATTCATAAAAACGTATGTATTCAAAAACAACAACAAAACCTGAGTGTAGAATTTCGTGTGAAGTGCCCTCCTCCTCAGTTGGGTGCACCTTCAGGAAACAGAGAGAAGAAAAATGCAATTGATCTTATGAGGCTTCAAAAAATTCCCACAAATGTACAGGGAAAACCAGCATCAGATCCACTATCAAAAATCACAAAACACGTAAGCAAACAAAACACCATGAGGGAGAACCAGCATAAGCAACAAGCAGCCACAGAAGAGTCACGAAATTTCAGATACTGGAAATAAGAGACATCTATAAAATACCTAGATTTAATATATTTTCAAAAAATAAATAGAAGCTTAGAAATATCACCATGAATTGAGTATTGTCCCTAGAGACTGGAGAATTCTTTTTAAACATCCATAGAATATTCATGAAACGTGATAACATTATATGCCAAAAATAGCCTTGTTAAATTTCAAAAGATCAGTATTGTACTGACCACATTCCCTATCTACAATTCATTTAAGTTAGAATGAATTTTAAAAGATAATTTGGAAAACTCCATGAAAATTAACTGGAAATTAAAAAATTAAAAATGGAAATGGAAATAAAAAAAAACAACTCACCTATACAACTCAGGGGACAATGAAAACACTGTAATAAAATACATAAAATACTTGTAACTAAACAATAATAGAACATGTATGCTGCTTAAGGAGTTCTGGGAGAGAAATTTATTCCCTTAATTGCCTTTCATTGGAAAAAAGGCTCAGAATGAATTTTAAAAATCCACCTTAAGGAGTTAAAAAAAGAATGTAGGATGAATCTAAATAAAGTAGGGGTAAATAATAAAAATAGAAAAAATAATAAACATAAGAACAGAAGCAAACATATAATTGAGAGACTTAACAAAGCCAAAGTCTGGTTCTTTAAATTAACAAACTCCTGGAGAGACTGATCAAAGGGAAAAAACAGTATTAGGAATTAGAAAGGAATACAAGTATTAACACTGTAAGGATTAAACAGATAATAGGATACTATGAATTAATTTATGGAAATAAATTTAAAAACTTAGAGCTAATGGATGAATGACCACAAACCACAACTCACCAAAACTGGCTCAAGAAAAAAACAGAGAACCTGGATAACCTGAAAATATTAAAGCAATTGGGACACTTGTTTAAAATCTCGCTCTCTGGAAAAGAGCAAGACAAAGCAACATTGCAGGAGCATTTAACTAAATAATCAAAGAATAGTTAAGTCCAGTCTCACATGAATTTTTCCAGAAAATTGAGAAAGAAGTAACACTTTCCAACTTATTTTTTAAAGCTGGCATAATCTTGATACCAAAACAAGACCTAGGAGGGCACATGATAGGAAATTACAGACTAGCCACACTCATGAACATAGTTTTGAATATCTTAGACCAAATTTTAGCCAACACAATCCACAAAAAACACTGTACATTGTGACCAAGTTGGGTCTCCCCCTGGAGTACAAGTTTGGTTTAATATTTTAAAATTGATAGGGATAAGACAAAGATGTCCACTGTTATCACTTCTCAGTCTACTTAGCACAGTAAAATGAGAAAAAGAAATAAAATTCATAAAAATTGCATAGAAGAACCAAAGAAACATTATTTGGATAACCACAAATTGATATGATTACCCATTTAGAAAACCCTCGAAGAATCCAACAAATTTTCTTGATATTAAATTAATACATAAAAGCAATTTTTATACACCACCAACTATTAAAAAGTGTGACTTGAAAATCATGTCATTCATAATAACATCAAAAACATTTTAAAAATCTAGATGATATATATATATATATATATATATGTATCATATATTATATAAAGCACTACATGGATAAAATTGACAAATTCTAATTTTAAATAATTTAAAGACCAAATAAATAGAAAATTATACCATGTTCTTGGTCAGGAAAATTTTATATTATATTGTCTCCAATTTTATCCAGCACAGAGGAATTTGGTATTTCCATGCCCAATGATAATAGCACATAGGCAATTGCAACAAACTAATCTTGAAAAAAGTATGATGACCAAGGATTCAGTTCCCTCAAAGATGAAGGATGAGGTCATCCTACATTGCAAGCATCCAAGAGAATTTCTAGCATACTGAGAGAAATGTACGATGGGTGCTAAAGGACAGGGTGAATATCAGTTATAGCTTTAGGGCCAACTACAGACACAGGGACTGTACTTTGAGCCATTAATCCACCTACTGTTAAGTCTTTTACTATTTTTCCCTTTTTCAGGGACCTGCATCTTGAACCTTGAAGAATTAAGTGACTGGATAGAGTAAACGTAAGTGGGGCTTGAGTGGACCTGAGCAGGACAAGGGGTGCATTGAAGAAGATCCAGAAAGGGTCCCACTTATATTCACTTTACCTGTCCTGGAGAATTTCGGGGCAGGATGATTGCTTCCTGCCTCTCTCTGCCTGGGGGCATCCTTAGTGGCTGGAAGCTAATGCCCCAGAGGTGAACTTTAACCAATTTAGAACAGGAATTGCTGGATAAATACTCTAGCTTCCTCCTCCCTCAGTGGATAAATCTCAAGTGTGTCTCACACTGTCTTTCAGAGGTCCCAGCAAGAATAAGCCCATAGCAATAACTAGATCATTCACACACCCTCCTTCACTGTGCTTCCCTGTGTCACCTCCTAAATAAGCTACTTACACCTAAATCTTTGTCTTAGGATCTACTTTGGGGGGAGTTAAAATAAAACAAAATCCAAATGTCCATCAACAGTGGAATGGGCAAATTGAGGTGTTGTCATATATACAATGGAATATTACTCAGCCATCAGAAAGAACGATAACACATTTGCGGCAACATGGACGGGACTGGAGGAGATTATGTTAAGTGAAATATGTTAAGCAGAGAAAGACAATTATCATATGGTTTCACTCATTTATGAAACATAAGTAATAGGAAGATCAGTAGGAGAAGGAAAGGAAAAATGTAGGGGGGGTACACAGAAGGGGGAATGAACCATGAGAGACTATGGACTCTGGGAAACAAACTGAGGGCTTCAGAGGGGAGGGGGATGGGGGAGTGGGATAGGCTGGTGATGGGTATTAAGGAGGGCACGTATTGCATGGTGCACTGGGTGCTATATGCAAGTAATGTATCATGGAACACTACATCAAAAACTAAGGATATACTGTACGGTGACTAACATAACATAATAAAAAATTATTATAAAAAAAAAAGTTGAATGCTACACTACAGTAGAAGGGAATAAGCCAAGCACATCAGCATACTGTTGAGGGGAAGAAGCAAGTCACAGAAAAATACTTACAGGTCTAGTCCATTTATTTAAAAAAATCATAAAAGGCAAAACTAAAAATATTATTTAACGACATATATGGGACAACAAAACTGTAAAGAGAAATGAGAGAATGATTATCATAAAAGTTAGCCTAATGGTTGCCTCTGGGATGTGGAACAAAAGGGGCTCTTAAGGTACTGGTAATATTCTATTTCTTAACCCGGTTGTTATACATCAGTGTTAGTTATATTTTTATTCCTTAAATGATACACATATTTTTTATTTACACATTGTGTATTTGATGTTTCATTATAAACAATGTTTAACGCTGTCAAATTGCTATGTGGAAGACAGAAGGGGAATAGCAATCAATCAGCCAATCTATCATTAAGTACAAGGATTTTGCACTTGGATTGCTTTGAACATGTTTTAAGTTTTCATTCCATTTTAATGAAATCAGAACTTGAAATCACAGAAGATACATTATGTATGTGATTCATGCAAGAAAGACTTCAGAGACCTCCCATTAGCAAAACCATACTAAAAAGAAACGCCTTGGTACTAACATCAAAAGATTTATGAATAAAGGCACTTTATAAGCTATAAAATGTTTAAATTTTATGTTTTAAGTTAAAACATTCAATGTATGTATATTTGTATGCAGGTAGTGCATGCATACATATGAGTGATTTTCTCTTTAATCCAATTTTATTTTCTTTCTTAAATAACTGACCAACTATCAGTTCTATTCATACCATATAGGAGGACATCTACTCTATTAAACATTAAGGAAATGAACTAAGATTTTGATTTGCGTAGGGCTTTGTTTAGGAACAAATGGGAGATGAGAATAGAATAGCATAGAGGTTATGCATGCTGAAAAAAATAAGCTTGATCTTTAACTTTTATTCCTGAGAAAATATAAAACTTAAATATTAAGGAAGATTATCTCCAATATGAGTGACTATAGAATAAATCATCTTCAAAGTAGTTGTTACTCATTACTTATTCATCATACTAACTTGAAAGCAATATGTCACTTTTCAAACTACTGAAGCAAAGTTAAATATGTATATAGAGAGATAGATATATAAACCTCATTTATATATATGTGTCTCCATTTGTATAATTCTGCCTTTCAACACTCACTGGAAAAATAGATGATTATTCTACATCTGGTCTTTTGGTTAAAGTTAGCAGCGATTTTTTTGTTAATCTTTGGAGTGATCAGGAGATTTGAAGGATGTCTTAATCCTGCTCTGAGTATGTCTTTGTTCATTTCACAAAACCAATAAGAGTGCTGTTGTGAGGATTAGATTTTCACAATTCGATCCAGATGACTACTTTATTATGGAAAAATATTCTCTGCATCCCTATCTAATCCAGAAAGTATATTCATAGAGAAGGCACTATAGCTACACTATAATACAGTTGCAAATATTAAAATTAAAGGTTATAAGAAGAAACACAGCTGTTAAGGGGCAGTGACTGAGTGAATTCATTTCAGTGTTACATATCTATGATGATGTGGATTATTCAAGATTTTTTCCAAAACTCATTTCAAAGGCTCTCACTTTAGCATTTCAAAGGTGGTGGATAATATTTGAGGAAAAAAAGTTTCACTTCTTTTAAATACAATAATAATAGAGTTTGAAAGCTAAATATGCAAAGGCTTATAAAATAATGTGTGCCAGGGAGTTCTGAATGTCAGTTGTGTGCACAGATGTCTCAGTTGGAGCATGAAATATTGGCATGTTTCACAAGCAGTTTTTCTTTCTGGAAGAACTTACTTGCACTCATGGAGTGACATGAGCTTTCTTTATGACATAGAGGAAAACTGATAATCTCCAAAAAATGGGTAAAAATGTGGATCTCCCAATTTAACTGATAATGGGTATGAGTTATTAAACAAATAAAACTTTTCATATGAGTATTATATGCTTTTTGCTTTTATTTTAAAAAATTCAAAATGTATCAGGGCCTATTTCACCTCAGAGAAGTATCAAACTATCTTAAGCTTTAAAAGTTAAAACATGTAGTGCTCCATTCCTGAAAGTCCAGATTTTAGAAAGAACATTCATTTAACTCTACATTTTTCCAAAAATACGATGGACTTCTACTAAGTGATTTGTAAAATAACATTCTCAACTACTAGTTTGGGGCTTTGCCACATACAGTCAAACAAAGGTTTCCATTAGTTGTGTAACATCCAGTGCTCATCAGATCATGCGCCCTCCTGTGTTTGTCTCCCTCTCTGATTTCTTCCCATTCAGTTTTCCCTCCCTTCCCCTATCGAAGCATGGTGGGTATTCATCCTTTATGATGGTTGAGTAATATTCCGTTGTATTATATGACTATTTCTTGTAATAATTTTTAAAAATACAAATGGGTGACATGATCAGAAATAAGCACAAGTTCCTTTGGGAGCACTTAGGGTTAGGTCTGGGATGCTTCCTGGAAATGATATAGGAGCTTGAGATGAATGAGTTAGCAGGTGAAGACAGGCAGGAAGGGCAGTGCAATGGAGCCAACTGTGGGCTGGTACCTTGCTCTTAGAGGACTCTGATGTTCATGTAGTTATGACAAACCATGAGAGACTCTTGACTCCAGGAAACAAACAGAGGGTTGCAGAATGGAGCGGGCTGGGAAGATGGGGTAACTGGGTGATGGGCATTAAGGAGGGCGCATGATCTGATGAGCACTGGATGTTACACAACTAATGGATCATTGAACACTACATCAAAAACTAATGATGTACTATATATTAGCTAATTGAATTAAATAAAAAAAGAAATAGTCATATAAAATAAGCCACTGCACTTACTATAAAAATGCTGTTGAGAATGTTATTTTACAAATCACTTTATATCCTTTATATAAAATTTAAGTGAGCTATTTCTTGTATAATTCAGTGCTATAAAAAGCTTTTGTCTCGGGGCGCCTGGGTGGCACAGCGGTTAAGCGTCTGCCTTCGGCTCAGGGCGTGATCCCCGCGTTATGGGATCGAGCCCCACATCAGGCTCCTCCGCTATAAGCCTGCTTCTTCCTCTCCCACTCCCCCTGCTTGTGTTCCCTCTCTCGCTGGCTGTCTCTATCTCTGTCGAATAAATAAAAATAAAATCTTAAAAAAAAAAGTCTGTATTTAATTTGTCTTAAGTCCTTCAGAGTATATGAATAACATTTAACAACAGCATTGTGATGGTAGAATCCAAACTTTGAAATTTAGACCCAGAGATCTGAAGATCTCTATTTGGGTAATACTGTTTGTTTTTTCATCTTTGTTGTGCTGCACAGATATTATATCTTGAACTATAAGGGTATTATAAATCATGAATAATGTGAAAACATTACAAAGAAATGAACATGCATTTTATTTCATTATTTTTTAAAGATGTATTTATTTATTTTAGGGGGGAGGGCAAAGGGGAGACAGAGAGAGAATCTCTAGCAGACTCCCCACTAAGTGTGGAGCGCCACCCCACAATCATGAGACCATGACCTGAGCCAAAATAAAGAGTCAGCCACTTAACTGACTAAGCCACATACGGACCCCTGAACATGCATTTTAGAATTAAGCTTAGTGATGGACAGATTGCCTGGAAGAAGAAATAATACATATGGATGCTGCTTAGAGAATATATTCTTCAGAAAGTCATCACTCACCCAAAACATTGTTAAGAGTGAACGCCATTTTCCCTTGTGATTAGCTGGTGTTCTCATGAGCACTATCAAATCAGGTCAAGAATTTTCTTAGAGGCACCTATGAAACATATTCATTCATTTATTCATTCAAATATATATTTATTGAATGCCCACTTTGTGCCAAGCACCCTTCTCCACTTAGGACATATCAGTGGGCAAAACTAGCAAGGATTCCTAGCCAGCGGTGACACTTGATATAACAATAGACAGAATAAATAAGTAAAAGATATGATAAGCAGAAGGTGACAAGTGCTATGAAAAAAAAATGAGAAAAGGATTAGGGAGATATGAATGCAGGTGAGTATAGGAAATTTTTAAAGGATATTCAAGGTAGGCCTTGAGAAGGAAACATTTGTTTTTTTAAAAGATTCATTTATTTATTTTAGGGGGGAGGGACAAAAGGATAGGGAGAGAGAGTCTTAAGCAGACTCCCCACTGAGCACAGCACCCCACATGGGATTTCATCTCAGGACCCTGAGATCATGATCTAAGCTGAAACCAAGAGTCCAACATTTAACCAACTGCACCACCCAGGCGCCCTGAGAAGGAGACATTTGAACAAAGGTTTGGAGGAGGTGTGAGAACATTCATATGAAGAAAGAAAGTTATTAACAAAGAGATGCCAAAATCATCTGTCTCTGACAAGAGAGAAAGAAGCAGAAAGAGATGTCAAGTTATTCTGACTCAATTTTTTTTTTAAGATTTTATTTATTTGACAGAGATAGAGACAGCCAGCGAGAGAGGGAACACAAGCAGGGGGAGTGGGAGAGGAAGAAGCAGGCTCATAGCAGAAGAGCCTGATGTGGGGCTCGATCCCAGATCGCTGGGATCACACCCTGAGCCGAAGGCAGACGCTTAACTGCTGTGCCACCCAGGCGCCCCTTGACTCAATTTTATCTTCAAATCTGAATGTTTCAAAATGATTGCAGCCCTAAGTGAAGACAGGGAGGTTTTTGATTAGTTTTCAGTCCCAAACACAAACTTTATTTAAAGTCAGGCAGAAGTGGTTGTTCTCAGACACCCCCTACAGTTACCATGAGTTGGAGCAGAAATGCAGTAGATGACCTTGAAAGTAACAGCAACTCACACCACATAAATGTGCTATACATTAGATATCTAACATTAGACACTGCAAACAGGTACCAAAGCTTGACAGTTCATACAACATTTTCCAGGAGATTCAATAACAATACATCAAGATGTAATCTCTTCCAGGACAAATTCATCCTTCCCAAGATGCCAGAAATCTTTTATCTGCTTCCCAATGCCTGAAGTCATATATCAGGCAGTCATGAAAATGCCATGAATACAAAAGTAATTTAAATGAATCAAAAATGGAAGGCAACATGTCCACAGATGTGTAGCTTCGGAACTGTGATCAAATGGACAATTTAACTTACTCAATGTAGAAGCGACAGTTGCTAGATTAAATCACAATCATAGAGATTATATTACCTGAAAATATGAGATGAATAGATTCAAACAAGAGATTTTTTTAAAATGTATTTTCAGATAGCTCAGTCTATTGATATTGTTTAACAGTTCCCCAAGGTCAAAAGAAAAAACTAGATGCCAGGTTCTTCAATTACTGCCAAAATTCCAGCAGTCCTCAATCTTTGTTCTTCTTTCATCTGTTCACCTATACTGTGTCTCCATTCTTTTAATGAATTACATAGAGAATTACCATCAGAACACACATAATGTGCCAGGTGCCATCCTAGATGCTTTTACGTGTATCATCTCACTTAATTCTCACATTCTGATATGTATGTGTGTGTAGTCACCTGCACATGATGTAGGGAGATGGGGGAGAACACAGAATCTGAGCGACATTTTTTAGGAGCTCAGAGAGAATGACTGCTCTAAATTCACACATGTAGGAAGTATTAAAGCCATGGTTCTGCTCAGGTTTTGTAGCCCTCTTGAGCGATCTGCTACTTCAGAGAGGCCACTATGATAATTACTATTTGCATAGCACTCTATTGTTTACAAAGTACATTTATATTTTATTTATTTAATTATATCATGATCCCTAAGATCATTTGAATTATCTTGGTTTTCTTGAAAATTATCAATCTATGGTATTGATATAACTTTGAAAACCCCTCAGAATGCACGAAAGCCACGTACCTATCTTTTGTGTATGAACAATTACAAACTCCACTTATGTGACAGACTCATTAGATTGCCTCTATCTCATGAAAAGGGAAGACTGGATTTTCAGTAAATACAATAATACAAAATATAGCAAATTACTCAAAATATTTCCTCCACTATAGAATGAAGATAATATCTACCTACTTACTTACCTCACAGGATTGTTGTAAAGACAAAGTGTGATAATATTGTATAAAAGAAATATGCATACAATCAATACAAAGATAATGCAATATAAAAGAGCTTTGAGAATTGTTATAATAATGTTTTACATTATTTAATGATGATTACTATTAAATCTAATTTTTAGGTAGCTTTATAATATACTTACTTCTTTATTTTCATTGCTTTTCAGCTTACATACATACGTGCTTGATATTAAAAGTTTATAACATATCAAAACATATAGAGGAGAAAGTTAAAATTTCATTTCACTCTTATCTTCCTCAATCCAACCAATTTTCCTTTCCAAGAGATGATAATCATTACTAATTTGATACTTGTTCTTGCAGATTTTTAATATGCATTTATATTCATAACTGTAAATGTATTTACTTTTTCTAAATACATACCAATCCAATATATTTTACTTGACAATTTTTTTGTTTGTTTGTTTTTGCTTAACAATGTATCCTGGAGATCTTGAATAGCTATGCAGTAGTGTAGTACTCTATAATGGATAGTTAAGCTGTTTCTTTTGTGTGTGTGTGTGTCTGTAATAAGTGGAATGTCTGGATCAAAGAACATATTATTGATTTTAATAGATATTGCCAAAACCTCTCTAAATATGGGAGTCCCAAATTATACGTTCTTCAATGGAATGTGAGTATCTTTCTCTGGACTTTTGCAAATATTAGTTATTATCAATGACTCCTGTGAGTGAAAAATAAGTCCTTGATATTTTAATTGTCATCTCCCCTATTGTCAGTGAGGTGTAACATATTTTAATGTGTACATTATTGGCTAATTGAGTTTTTTTTCATGAATTATCTTTTGTGTTCTCAGTCCACTTTTCTGCTGAGTTGTTGCCGTTCTTATGGCTTATAGACACTCCATGTATTATGTTCATTTTTCTTCTTCTTTTTTTATATGTAGTAAATGTCTTCTTCCAGTCTATCACCTTTCTTTTATTTTCATATATGGCTTCACTCACCAGAAAACTTTTTTATGTATTTATATAGTCAAACTTGTTAATGTTTTCTTTTTTCTTTTGGTTTCTAGTTTTCTGTCTTAAGAAAGTCTTTCTTATCAAAAATTATATATATCCTGTATATGCCCCTCCCCCTGAGTGTGGCAGGACTTGTGAATGTGATGGGATTTCACTTGTGTGATTAGATTGCATTACACAGCAAAACCGGAAGGATTTTGCAACAATCTGAATTATCTTGGAAATAGATTCTTCCAGTCAAGCCCCCAGATGAGACCACAGCCTGGCCAACACCTTGATTTCAGCCTGGTGAGATCATGAGCAGAGTACCCAGTGAAATCTTGCCAAGATGTTTGAATGACAGAAACTGTGATAATAAACATGTTTCAGGTTAGGCTGCTAAATTGATGATAATCTGCTACACAGCAGCAGGAAATGAATGTAGGTGCATATCCAAACATCATATTTCTAAGCTTCTCTCACAGTCATATGGCCTGTGACTAAATTCTGGCCAATCATATAAGGGCCGAATTCAGGTGTGCAACTTCTTTTTTTTTTTTTTTAAAGATTTTATTTATTTATTCGACAGAGACAGAGACAGCCAGCGAGAGAGGGAGGGAACACAAGCAGGGGGAGTGGGAGAGGAAGAAGCAGGCTCATAGCGGAGGAGCCTGATGTGGGGCTCGATCCCATAACGCCAGGATCACGCCCTGAGCCGAAGGCAGATGCTTAACCGCTGTGCCACCCAGGTGCCCCCAGGTGTGCAACTTCTGGATCAATATCATAAAATTAAGTGATGGGCATACTTCCAATTCTTTTGGATATACACTCAGAAATGCAATTGTTGGATCATATGGTAATTATATATTTTTTTATTTATTTCTTTTTGTGGTAAAAAGTACATCTTAACCACTTTTCAGTGTCCAGTACAGTAGTATTAACTATGTTCGCTTTGCTGTGCAATAGATTTCTAGAAATTTTTTCATTCTGCAAAACGGAAACTCTATACCCATTGAACGGTAACTCTCTTTCCTTCCCTGCAACCCCTGGAAACCACCATTCTACTCTTTGTTCCTCAGTTTGACTATTTTAATTACCTCACATAAGTGGAATCATACAGCATTTGTTTTTTTGTGACTGGCTTGTTTCATTTAACATAATGTCCCAAGGTTCATCGATACTGGAGCATGTGGCAGAATTCCCTTTCTTTTTAATAATATTCCATGGAATATATATACCACGTTTTGTTTATCCGTTCATCTGATGATGGTCATTTAGATTGTTTCTACCTCTTGGCCATATAAACAGTGTTACTATGAACATGGATGAACAAATAACACTTTGAGACCCTGCTTTAAATCCTTTTGCATATATACTCTAAAGTGGAATGCTGGATCCTATGGTAGTTCAATTCTTAATTTTTTTGAGGAGCCTCAAATATTGTTTTCCATAGCAGTTGCACTATTTTACAATTCCACTAACAGTAAACAGGATTCCAATGTCTACATATCTTCACCAATACTTCTTATTTGGGGGAGTTTTTGATAGCAGTCATCCTAATGGGTGTCAAGTGCTATTCCATTATGGTTTTGATTTGCATTTTTCCAATGATTGGTGGTGTTGAGCATCTTTTCTTATATTTATTGGCCATTTATCATCTTTACAGAAATGTCTATTCAAGTCCTTTGCCTGTTTTCTAATATGGTTATTTGATATTTTTTGTTGTTGAATTGTAAGTGTTCTTTATGTATTATAGATACATGTCTTTTATCTAATATATTCATCAGCAAACATTTTTTCCCATTTCATCAACTGTCTTTTCACTCTACTGTTTGTGTCCTTTGAGGCACAAATGTTTTAGGTTTGATGTAATCCCATTTATCTATTTTTATTGCCTGTGTTTTTGGTATCATATTCAGGAAATCATTGCATTTCCTTGATGCTGCCCTGATGCTTATTTTCTGCCTTGCAGAAGTGCCTAGAGCATACTGTGCGTGCATGAACTTTCTGCTCTTCAGAATGAAGGCATCTCAAGCTGTTCTAAGGGGGAAGTTTATGACAATACAGGCCTATCTCAAGAAGCAAGAAAAATCTCAAATAAACAACCTAACCTTACATCTAAAGACGCTAGAAAAAGAAAAAAAAAAACAAACCCAAAACTAGTAGAAGGAAGGAAACAATAAAGATTAGAGCAGAAATAAATGAAATAGAAATGAAAAAAATAATAAAACAGATCAATGAAACCAGGAGCTGGCTCTTTTAAAAGAACAACAAAATTGATAAACCTTTAGCCAGACTCATCCAAAAAATAAAGAGGACTCAAATAAAAATCACAAATGCAAAAAGAGAAATAACAACTGACACCACAGAAATACAAATGATTATAAGAGAATATTATGAGCAATCATATGCCAACAAATGGGACAACCTAGAAGAAATGCATAAATTCCTAGAAACATATAACCTCTGAACACTGAATCAGGAAGAAATAGAAAATTGAACAGAAAAATTACCAGCAATGAAATTGAATCAGTAATCAAAAAACTCCCAACGAATGAAAGTCCTGGACCTGATGGCTTCACAGCTGAATTCTACCAAAACATTAAATACCTATTCTCAGACTATTCCAAAATATAGAAGAGGAAGGGAAGCTTTCGAATTCATTCTATGAGGCCAGCATTACCTTGATACCAATACAAGATAAAGGCACTAAAAAAAGAGAACCTCAGGCCAATATCTCTGATGAACATACATGCAAAAATCCTCAACAAAATATTAGCACAAAATCCAACAATACATTAAAAAATCATTCATCGTGATCAAGTGGGAGTTATTCCTGGGATGCAAGAGCGGTTCAATATTCACAAGTCAATCAACATGATACATCACATCAATAAGAGAAAGGGTAAAAACTATACAATTATTTCAATAAATACAGAAAAACATTTGACAAAGTACATTTATTCATGATAAAAACCCTTAACAAAGTAGGTTTTGGGTTTTTTTTAAGATTTTATTTATTTGAGAGAGAGAGCAGGAGAGGGGGAAAGGCACAGGGAGAGGAAGAAGCAGATTCCCCACTGAGCAGGAAGCCTGATATGGGGCTTGATATCAGGACCCCAGGATCATAACCTGAGCTGAAGGCAGATGCCTAACTGACTGAGCCACCCAGATGCCCCAACAAAGTAGGTTTTGAGAGAACATACCTCAACATAAGAAAAGTGTATATGAAAAACCCACAGTGAGCATCATACTCAATGGTGAAAAACTAAGAGCACTTCCCCTAAGGTCAGGAACAAGACAAGGAAGTCTACTCTCACCCTTTTCTTCTTCTTTTTTTTTTTTTTTTAAAGATTTTATTTATTTATGTGACAGAGAGACAGCCAGTGAGAGAGGGAACACAGCAGGGGAGTGGGAGAGGAAGAAGCAGGCTCCCAGTGGAGGAGCCCGATGTGGGACTTGATCCTGGAACGCCAAGATCACGCCCTGAGCCGAAGGCAGACGCTTAACGACTGTGCTACCCAGGTGCCCCTCTCACCCTTTTCTTAAAAAAAGGTTTTGTGTTTTTTAAATTTTTTTTAAGTAAACTCTACACCCAACGTGGGTCTTGAACTTGATCAAGAGTTGCATGCTCTACCAACTGAACCAGCTAGGTGCTCTACTCTCACCACTTTTATTCAACATAGTACTGAAAGTCCTAGATACAGCAGTCAGACAACAGAAAGAAATAGAAGGCATCTAAAATTGGTAAGGAAGAAGTAAAATTTTCCTATTTGCAGATGACATTAAACTCTATATTGAAACCCTAAAGACTCCATCAAAAACTACTAGAACTGATAAATGAATTCAGTAAGGTTGCATACACAGAAATCTGTTGCATTTGTATACACTAATAATGAAGTAGCAGAAAGAGAAATTTAAAAAAATCAATCCCATTTATGTTTGTTCCAAAAATAATAAAATACCTAGGAATAAACTTAATGAAGGAGGTGAAAGACCTTTACTCTGAAAACTATAAAACAATGATAGAAGAAATTGAAGATGACACAAACAAATGAAAATGTATTCAGTGTTTATGGATGGGAAGAACCAATAATGTTAAAATGTTATACTACCCAAAACAATCTACAGATTTAATGGAATTCCTATCAAAATACCAACAGCTTTTTTTTTTATAGAACTAGAACAAATAATCCTAAAATTTGTATGGAACCATAAAAGACCCCAAATAGCCAAAGCAACCTTGAAAAAGAAAAACAAAACTGGAGGTATTATAATCTCAGATTTCAAGATATTCTACAAAGCTGTAGTAATCAAAACAGTATGGTCCTGGCCACAAAATAGACACATAGATTGATGAAACAGAATAGAATGCACAGAGATAAACCCGTGGTTATATGGTCAATTAATTTTCAACAAAGGAGGCAAGAATATGCAATGGAAAAAAGTCTCTTCAACAAATAGTGTTGGGAAAATTGGGTAGCTACATGCAAAGGAATGAAACTGAACTACTTTCTTACACCATACATAAAAATAAACTAAAAATGGGTTAAAGACCTAAATGTGAGACCTGATACCGTAAAAATCCTAGATGAGAACACGGCCAGTAATTTCTCTGACATGGGCTATAACAACATTTTTCTAGATCTGTCTCTTCAGGAAAGGGAAATAAAAGCAAAAATAAACTATTGGGACTATATCAAAATAAAAAGCTTCTGCACAGCAAAGGCATCAAACAAAATTAAAAGACAGCCTCCTGAATGGAAGAAGATATTTGCAAATAACATATCTGACAAAGGATTAGTATTCAAAATATATAAAGAACATATAAAACTCAACACCCAAAAGATAAATAAGCCAATTTAAAAAATGGGTGGAAGACATGGACAGACATTTCTCCAAAGAAGACATCCAGATGGCCAATAGACACATGAAAAGATGCTCAACATCACTCCTCACTAGGGAAATGCAAATCAAAACCACAATGAGATATCACATCATACCTGTCAGAATGGCTAAAATAAAAAATACAAGAAACAGCAAGTGCTGGCAAGCTTAGGTAGAAAAAGGAACACTCATGCATTGTTGGTGAAAATGCAAACTGCTACAGCCACTGTGGAAAACAGTATGGAGGTTCTTCCAAAAATTAAAAACTGAATTATCATATGATCCAGCAATTCTGGTACTGGGTATTTACTCAAAGAATATGAAGACATTAATTTGTAAAGATATATGAACCCTATGTTTATTATGATATTATTTACAACAGCCAAATTATCAAAGCAGCCCAAGCAGTCCATCAATAAACAAATGGCTAAAGATGTGGTATATAGGGGCGCCTGGGTGGCTCAGTCAGTTAAGCATCTCACTCTTGATTTTGGCTCAGGTTAGGATCTCAGGGTCCTGAGGTCGAGCCCCGTGTCAGACTCTGAGCTCAGCAGGGAGTCTACTTGAGGATTCTCTCTCTCTCCCTCTCCCTTTGCCCCTCCCTCCACTTCTGTGTGCACATGTGCATGCGTTCTCTCTCTCTCTCTCTCTCTCTCTCTCTCTCTCTTAAATAAATAAATAAATCTTTAAAAAAAGATGTGGTATCGGGATGCCTGGGTGGCTCAGTTGGTTAAGGAACTGCCTTTGCCTCAGGTCATGATCCAAGGGTCCTGGGATCAAGTCCCATATTGGGCTCCTTGTGCAGCAGGGTGCCTTCTTCTCCCACTGACTGCTGCTCCCCCCACTTGTGCTCTCTCTCTCTGACAAATAAATAAAATCTTTAAAAAAAGATCTGGTATATATATGCAATGAAATATTACTCAGCCACAAAAAGAATGAAATCTTGCAATGACATGGATGGACCTAGAGAGTATAATGGTAAGTGAAATAAGTAGGTCAAAGACAAATACTATATAATTTCACTCACTTGTGGAATTTAGGAAAGAAAACAAATGAACAAAGAAGAAAGAGACAAACCAAAAACAGACTCTTAGAGAAAAACCTGACGGTTACCAGAAAAGAGGGTTGGTGGGCAATGGGTGAAATAAGTGAAAGGGATTATGAGTGCTGTTATCATGATGAGCACTGGGTGATGTATAGAATTGTTGAATCCTCATATTATACACCTCAAACTAATATAACACTGTATGTTAACTATACTGGAATTGAAATTAGGAAAGAAAGAAAGAAAAAAAGAAAGAAAGAAAGGGAGAAAGAAAGAAAGAAAGAAAGAAAGAAAGAAAGAAAGAAAGAAAGAAAGAAAGAAAGTGAGAAAGCTTTGTAAGCATATTATTGCAATAAATTTGTGAAATATAGCTTTCTTGAAAAATGCACAGATTGCAGACTGATTTACTTAAGTATACTAGCATAATTTGCCAGCATCATTTGTTTTCTGGAAATCTGGGAGAGGAACATTAAATTTTGGTGGGTGAGTTTTAGGGGACTTCCAGACTAAAGAGGAATTTAACTGAGAAATTTATAAAAGTACACTATAGCAAAGGGAATTTTGTGGCCAATTCCCAGTCAACATTTAACTCAAAGGCTTGTTGTGAAAATGGCATGAATAATTCATGGAGAATCACAGCATAGTAATTAAGAAGATGAGCATCAGAGTGAAGTTGACCTAAACTCTAGTCCCTGTTCTACTTCCTGTGACGTTGGGGATATTTAAACTTCCTAGACATCAGAATTTTTTTCATCTATAAAATAGGGATAATAATAATACCTTAACAATAAGATTCTTAGAATTCATGTTGAACTACTTCACATAAAATATACAAACTTTGCAATTATATAGTCCCATTTACATGAATCCCTGACAAATGCTTTCGTCTGATTTTCATGTGTATTACATACACATACATTATAAACTCCACAGAAAATGCTGTAATGTTTGCTTTAAACAGTCTTATGTATTTTAAACAAATTAAGAGGGAGAATAGTCTTACACTTACCCAGGTATTTCCCCCCCTTTTTTTAAGAGAAAAAGAGAAAGAACATGAGTGAGGGGAAGGGCAGAGGGAGAGGGAGAAAGACAATCTTAAGCAAACTCCCCACTGAGCATGCAACCCAACACAGGGCTAGATCTCATGACCCAGAGATCATGACCTGAGCCGAAATCAGGAGTTGGACAGTTAACCAACTGAGCCACCCAGGTGCCCCACATTTCCCATCTTCACCCTGAATGTCCATCTTTAGCAAATTTTGTGTTTCTGTTGCAACGTGTTGTCTTAATTGTCCTTCATTTATTTTTTTTTTTAAAGTAAACTCAATGTAGGGCTTGAACTCATAACCCTAGATCGGAGTCACATGCTCTACCAACCAAGCCATCCAGGTGTCCCTGTCCTTCACCTAAAAAAGTATATTTCATTGTCATCTTTGAAAGATGTTTTTGTGCGATATATATATATATATATATACACACACACACATATACATACATATATATATACACATACACACATACAGATTCTGCTTTTATATATATATATATTCTGTTTTTACTTTTTATCTTTAAGCAAAACATATATATTCAAAACAGAATATATTCTTTTTTATATATTCTTTATTTATAATCTAAATTTTCTATATTTAACTTTGTATATATATTCTTATATATAATTTAAATTCTCTATAAATTCTATAGGTAATATATAAAATATGTTTTATATATTCTTTATATGTAATTTATATATTCTCTATATATGATTCTTTAAAATTCTATTTTATCTATAAGCACTTGAAGATGTTGTTCTACTATTTTCTATCATCCATAATACTGGCTGAGAAATCTGTGATTTTTAGAATTGTGGTTCCCTTATATGTAATGTGTCATTTCTCTCTTGCTGCTTTGATGATTTTCTCTTTATCTTTGGTTTTCAGCAGTTTAATTACGATGTGCCTGGGCATGGTTTTCTTTTATTTATCCTGTTTTGTGTTTGCTGAGCATCTTGAATTTGTAAATTTCTGCTGTTGGACATATTTGTAAGTTTTTGGCTATCATTTTTTAAATAGATTTCTCTAATTTTTTCTACTACTTCTAGGATTCCAGTTATTTGCATATTAGGTCTTTTGATATTGTCCCACATGTCCCTTGGGCTCTGATAATATATTTTTTTTCTGATAATGTTTTTAAAATATTTTTTCTCTTTTTCATATTGGACAATTTCTATTGATTTGTCTTCATGTACTTACATTTTTATATGTTAAATCCATTTTGGCATTAGGCCCAGCCAGTAAGTCTTTTATTTAAGTATTGTACTTTTCCTAAAATTTTTATTTGGATCATATATATATTATATGATATTATATATCATATATATTATATCATATATATTATATCATATATATATGATCCCTCTGCTGAATTTTACTATCTTTTCATTGATTACAGTATATTTTTTTTTTTACTTCATTGAACATAGTTATATTAGCTGCTTTTGAGCCATTGTCTGATAATTCCAATACCTGTGTCATCTGGAATTTAGCCTCTCCTTATTATCTTTTCCTTTAAGAATACAACCCATTTTCCAATTAGCTTTTATGCCAAATAATTCTAAATTTTGTCCTTGACATTATGAACATTGTTTTGGAGTCTCTGGATTCTATTTTATTCCTTTATAAAGTGGTGATGCTTTTGTTTAGCAAGAAATTAACTTACTTTGAAACAAACTGAAAATTTTGTCCTGCATATAGTGGGTAACAGCTCAAATCTTGCTTCATTTATTTTATCTGGAAGAGTAGGATACTCTATTTTGAGTTCTTTTATCTGAGCTGTCTGCATTCTGCCTTTGTTATTCAAATTGATTAGGGCTTACCCAGAGATTGCCTGAGTTTATATACAGAGTTTAGAGTGTTTAGAGTTCTCTGGTTCTCTTTTTTGAAATTCCTCCCTTCTCTAGCTGCCCTGGGCTCCCTTCTCTTGGTTCCTCAGGCCAGAAAGATAGCAGGCTTTCTATGTGAGTTTTTGTCATCTTGTACCATACCACAATTTTTGTCTGTCCATAGGTCAAAGCCACTCAAAATGGGAAATGCGCTCTGTGTGGGTCACTTCCTACACATTTTGGTTCTGTGTACTTCTGTCTACTCTCTTGACTCCTCAGGTTGTTGTTTTACTGTCTGGAGTGTCCAGTTATCTGTAGACAATCTGTTGTCCACATCTGTTGACCTGTAACAGATAAAGGTCAATCTGTTATAAGTCTACTTTTCTATACTAGAAGAGGAACTCTCAAAACCAAAGTAATCAACAAATTAAATTTTTGCATATAAATAATAAATTATAAGAATTATGCATGCTTGGGGTGTCTGCGTGGCTCAGTCGGTCAAATATCCAACTCTTGGTCTTGGCTCAGGTCTCCATCTCAGGGTCAGTAGTTCAAGCCCTGTGTTGGGCTCCACACTGGACATGGAGCCTACTTTAAAAAAAGGAGGGGGAGGGTGCCTGGGTGGCTCACTTGGGTAAGAGTCCAACTCTTGATTTTGGCAGCTCAGGTAATGATCTCAGGGTCGTGAGATCAAGCTGTGCATCTGGCTTCGTGCTGGGCGTGGAGCCTGCTTAAGATTTCCCCTTTCCCTCTGCCCCTACCTGCCTAACTCCACACTCCCTCTCTTTGAAAAAAGAAATTATGCATGCTTGATCTAAGGATTATGTTTTTGGCATGTGTGTTTAAGAGATTTTCCCCTCCACTTGTCCATTCCTAACCACCATTTTACTATCATAAGAGAAGTTTATTTCCTTATTCTGATTCGGATTGTCTAATAAACACTCTTTGATAAGCTGATAGGCAACAAACCTATAGATCCAAGTCAGTGCTATTCAAATTGTGGTTTGCCAGTCAGTGCTTCTGCATGAACTATCTATTGCCTGTCCATGATGAGAGGAGAGCAGGATTGAGAATATGTACTTCGAAACCTTCACTTAACTTTCATGAAGTTATTTTATATCTGTTATACATAAGAAAAAAATTGGCCTTGTATTTTGCATGTCTTCAGTTTTTAAGTTTCATTTATTTAGTAGTTGATTTTTCTTATATTTTAAAAAAGCATTGGTTGATGATAGCTTGGAAATTAAAAACAAAACACTGGCTCTTCCTACAGATAATTTGAGAAACACTGGCCCAGATTTCAAATAAGAAAATTACTCTTGGGAAGGTCTTAAATTAACCATTTAATAGGAGAGACTGAAAGAGGACTTTAACTACCTCCATTTTGACCTCAGTCTATACTTTTTAACTGATTAAGTTCTTCTTTCCAGCTTATTTCTTAACTAAGGCAAAAGACCCTGTGGGCAAAGCCTCCCCTGATTGGGAACAGAAACTACCCCCTCAAGCGTAAGGACTGCCCTGAGCCAACAAGATTCCACCCGTGGCCCACGATTGACTCCAAGACATTGATCAATTTAACCTTTTATGCCCACCTAGACATACCCACCGACTTTGGCCCCACGTTTTCCTTATATAAACCTGGAAGTATTTTCAGCACTTTGGAGATAGTTGAGAGGATAGTCTGCTGTTTTCCCAGTGTTGACCTCACTGAAATAAATTCTTTTCTTGTTTCACCACCACTAGTTTCTCTGTCTTTGGATTTTGTCAGCTGGGAGTGGCTGAACTTGGTCTGTTTGGGATCCCTGGAGCCAGGTGTTCTTGCACACCTGTGCCCCGGCTACAAGATGAACCTACGTTGTAATTTAATTTTAGCAATAGTTCCTGAAGACCTGGGATAGGCTAAAGTGTTCTTTTAAAAGACAAGAAAACTGGGGTGCAGAAAGTCCTAATCAAGGTGATTTCTCTTGGGTATATGACACAGCAGCCAACATGTCAGAAAAAGAATTAAGCACTAATTTAACTTTCAGCTGAGATTAAAGTATTCTTTGCTTGTTATTAACTCTCAGAAGTTACTGCTTTAATATTTAGAAGTAAAACAGTAAGTTCAGAGGAAGAACAAATAATAATAGCAACAGACCCATTGACTGAGATCCTTCTGTGCAACCAGCTCTGTATAGAGAAAAACAATCTTCTTATGTGGATATTTTTATTCCCATTTTAGAGATGAGAGAGCAGTGTTGGAGAAGCAACGTAATTGAAATCATAGAGCAAGTAGGTGACAGAGTCAGAATCCCAATTCAGATTTGCCTGGTTCTAAAATCTCTACGGTAACATTATTTTTTTATTTTATTCTATTTTTTTTAGATTTTTATTTTTAAGTAATCTCCTCACCCAACATAGGGCTCAAACTCACAACCCTGAGACCAAGAGTCACAAGCACTACCAACTGAACCAGCCAGATGCCCTGCATTATTGTTCTTTTTTAATCACCAGATAGACTCATATCCAAATTATTTCATCATCAGGCAGGTGGTTTCAAGTGCTCTTATTAACACAGTCCTAGAAACAATTGGGCTGTAGAAAGTGCTTGGGTCTCTCACATCAGTCTTCACCAAACTTAGCTTAGAAAAATCTATGTCAAAGTATCAGGTGACAGTGAGTCAGCATTTTGGAAGGCAGGTAGAAACCAGGAATCAGTAAGCAAATTCTTTTATGAATCATTGCAGATGTTTATGCTTGTTAAGTGTTTCTAACTGCCTATTCTCTTTGCTTATTAGAGGAGTACAGTTAAAGGCCTCTTTAAAAATTATATAAATTAAAACTATCAGCTGCCATCCTATCCTTGCCAAGCTGGAGGATGGAAAGGCAAAGCCTTTTGTGCTTAAAAACATTTTATTTTAATAAATATGCTGTACACAACTAGGTTAGGTTGTTCTTTAGGGGAATGTACTTGCTAGTTAATATTTCACTGGACCTATACTTTAAGATTTTCTTAAAACATCAGTTGTCAGTATAAATTAAATTTAGTTTAAATGAACATAATTCTATTTATCCTAGCAAGGAAGAATTTTTTTTTGAATGACTCATTGTTATTTTTTGAACGATTGTTATTTTTTTTACAGAAATAATCTTTGCATCATTTTATACTTCACATGAGGTGACTGTGATTCAGTCTGCCAGAAAAATTTCTTTATGCTTTCCTTCTTTTGTCCTCCCCGTGTCTCCCATAACAGAAAATTACCAGAAGCATTTCCCCTTCACCCAATTCCTATTCTCTTATCACAGTTCTATCTCTCTACCCTCCCTTCCTGCTCTGCAGGGGAATTTGAGAGGGCAGGGAAAGATTATGCTAAAGTTTGTCCCCTATCCAATGCCACCACATACAATAGTATATGTGTCTAATTCTTTTTGCGTGTTTATCAGTTCCCATTTTCCTCTTCCATACCTCCTTGTGTGTACTAATGCCAAAGCGCTTTGCCCCTGCATACTTCCAGACCACACAGACATCAGTCCAAGTAATAGTAGGGCTGAAAATTTCTGCTTTTCTAGTGCCCCTTCTACAATGCTGGGCTGGTGGTGGAATGAAGATAGAATGAGAAATATTAATTTTTTCCTACCTGTCCTGTACTTTCTCCACTACCTTTCCCATATCAATTACTTCTTACTTCTCTGCCACCCTTCCTATATATTCCTGCCCTATAGCTACTGATGAAGTTGGGGAATACACGTGAGGTTCAGTGGGGTGGGGTCCGGAGCCAACGACCGAGAAAGAATTCTTGAGACGTCTTTGGTGCAAATGGTGGTTTATTAAAGCACGGGGACAGGACCCATGGGCAGAAAGAGCTGCTGCCCCGGGGTTGTGAGGAATGACCTATTTTATACCCTCAAGTGGGAAGGGGGCTGGGGATAGCGTAAGTCTCTAAGGAATTTTGGAAGCAAAGTTTCCAGGACCTTGAGGGGGCTAGCTACTGTTGGGAAAAGGTCATTTATTACCGTCTAATAAAACCTTAGTCCTGAGACCCTTCAGATGTATCTCAGTGGGCCATATGCTTGGGGGATGATTGCCAATACGTACCTTGGGGGGTTAGAGATAAAGGAAGTTTCCAAAGGAATTTCTATACATTAAAGTAGACTTACAGGATCTTGGTGGGGGGGGGGGGGGGTCAGGCTAGGACTGCCTTTTGCCCTTAGCAAAGTATTAACATGGAGGCAGCTAAATTCCTAGAGGAATGTCACCATGCCTGTTTCAAGGACTTGTCAATGGGCTGTAGATAGTAAGGACTGTTCCTTTGTCCTTTAGGGCAGCCAAGAGTGCCTGAGGAATGTTGCATACATCCCATGGGGGGCGCGGGGGGGGGGGGGTTTGCAGGGTTTCAGCTTCTGCTTTGTCTTCAGCTTGCCTTCCGTTCCTTCATCAGCTACCATTTTCTGAAGTTGTATTAGAAACTGTTTATATTCGTTAATACATCACATCCTAACAACCCTTACGAAGTAGGTAGTAATACTAACAGCTAATATTTGAGTGTTTACTATGCGCCAGGATTTGTTTTAAGCATTTTACATGCATTAATTAATCTAATCTGTTAAGTTATTATTTTTCCTATTTTACACATAAGGAAGATGATGTTCAATACCTTGGGTTACACTGCAAGCGACCGGCAGAGGCAGGATTTGAATTCGTGTCTGACTGGCTAAAGCGACCTTTAATCACTATTTAATAATTATTTAACTATTATTTTCAGCCCCAAATTTGGTGAACACTTTGCCATCTTTAGTATCCCCATCCTTTATGTGCCCTTATGTTCTCTTCCTCTCTTCATGCCCCACCCCCATCCTTTCTGCCCCTTCATCCTACTGTTCGCCCGCACTCCTTTACTACCCTGTCTTCTCCACCATTCCTGTCTCAGTCATCCCCATCCCTAAGATCGTTGTCCCTGTCTTCTCTTGAGACCCTCGTCCCTAGTATTCCCTATTCCTCTCTCTTATTTGTAAAAGTCTCCCTCCTCCCATGGGATCCTCGTTCTCCCCGCCCCAGCCTCAGGTGACCCTCTCACCCCGGGAAGGGCCACCTCCCTTTCCCGGAGCGCAGAGACAGCGCGGGACGCGCAGGAAGCGCACGTAGCAAGCGCAGCGCGACGGGGCTGGGGTCGGAGGGGTGCCGCGGGGTCCTCCCGCTCCTCGGCAGCCCCCGGCGCGGTGCAGTCTGGGGGAACATGGCCGCTTCCGGTCTCCCTCCCGGGCCGGCGCTGGCCTGACCGCGGCCCCTGCCCGGCGCACTCCGCCCTCCGCTCCTCCCGCCCCGCCGCCGCGGAGGTCGCTTCAGCCTTTCCCTCCCGCTGCCCCCGCCGCGCCATGGAGAAGAGCTCGAGCTGCGAGAGTCTTGGCTCCCAGCCGGCCGCAGCACGGCCGCCCAGCGTGGACTCCCTGTCCAGGTAACCAGGATGCCCGGGGCCCCGCCCAGCGCCCGACGGGGATGGAGAGGGGCCCGGGACCCGCTGGATGGTGCCCCAAATCTTGGACTTGCTTCCCGAAGGCTGCGTCTAAATTGCTTTTCTGGGACTTGGGAGCCACTTCTTCCTCCCCCTTCGGGGTTTAGAGGCTGGGGAAAAGGGAGGTTAAAACTCACTGCTGCTTTATCGGTGACTCTACCTTACGTATAACCATCTCTTTTTATCCCTGGTTGAGACAGCCCCAGCTCATTAGTTTCTCTTGTTTCTCATTCCCTCTCGGATTATTTTTTTGGACAGCCCTTCCCCCAGCCACCACCCCTCATTTCCTCTCTGCCTTTCTTTACTATACGCTTTTCCAAACCATTCTCCAGTCTTTCTTCCATTTGTCCGTGTGTCTTTGATTTTGGGATTCTTGCCCACCCTTTCTTCTTTTTTCTATAACTTTTCTTACTTAATCTCTTTCATGATTTTCCCTATACTCTGACCCCTTCCTCCTCATTTAGCTTTAAAAATGTAAATAAAAATGCCCACTGCACGTTTTTTCTAAATCTTCCAGCTGAATGTCATTATCTAGGAATCCGAGTAGTCCTTAACCCCGAGTGAATAATGAGTGGTAGTTTTCTTCCTTCTTGGGCTACCAATTCTCCTGGTTATTTCTCTTGTACTAGATGGAATTTTTTCCCCCTTGGAATTTTGAGGAGGACTTTAGTATGCAATTTTGTAGACAGCTGTTATGAATATTAGCTAGACAGGTTTTAAAGTAGTGATTTAAAATTTTAGGACGAAATAATAGAAGACCTGTGTTTGTTATGTAGCCACAATGAAATCAGGTTCTTTCCCGTAAAAAATAGTGTAATTATTATTAATTACTAGATACTAATCTGTAAAAACACAAATTTCATTTTCCTCTGAATAAATTGAAGTTTCTCTCTTTTAATTCATTTTGGACCCCACTAAATATGGGTGACACAGCTATGTTTTCCTATTACTGTTCAGACCTTATGGGAAATTATTAGCTGATTCCGTCTTTATGAATTAGATTCTCTTCCTGAAGCACTCATAGCAACCTGCCCACACCTTTTTCAGAGATCTTAACACACACAGTGTAATTGTTGGTTTAATTGACTTTTTACTAGGCTGTAAGCTACTGAAGGACAAGAACCATATCTTACTTATCTTCTTATCTCCAGCATTTAGCAGAGACCCTGCATGTCAGAGGTGCTCAATAATTTTTTCTTTTTTGAATCTGTAGATGTAATTATCCAGGAGAGAAGAATTTTTCTTTGCATTCAATCACGTATACTGTACATTTGCTTCAGGTATTTTAAAAATTTTATGTTTATTACTCTGAAATTTAGGAAGCAGAGGATTTAACATTCTCAGTTGTAAAATTATGGAGAAAACAGGTTGGAAAATTGTAATTTTATAGGAAAGTTAACAAATGGCATCTATGGTTCAGAATAGAATGTAAAGAAAACAGATGAAGCAACCAGTAATCTCACCCAAGCAAGAGGATTTAGAGCCACAGGAGGCAGTATAGTCTGTTAGAATGAAGAATGTACTGGAAGTTAGGGGGCAAAATTCTATCATTCTTTACCTTAATAACAATAATGATGCATTCTTATCAAATACTAAGAAATTCCCTTTACGGATTTTTGAAATTATACTAAATAAATACTTGTTATTACAAATTAACATACCTAATTGTGCCCCTTAAGCACATTTAATTACTCCCCAAAGAAAGCCCAGTAACTTTATATATGCATTCTAATTCTTAATTAAAAAATTATGTTACTGATGTATGAATTTGAGAAAACTCCTTGAAAGAGTTTTGACTAGAATGTGTTAGCCTCGTCCTCTCTGGACAAAAATATAAGTATGATCTACTTTCCATTGGAGAATGCCAGCTTTCATTCCTTTCCTCTGGAAGGCAGAAAAAAATACATTTATTGACTGTCTAGCATGTAGAATTCACCCGGCTAAATTTTTTCATGTCTTTTATTCTATGAACCATTACACCTGGTTTATCAACAGTATAGAATAGCTGCATTGTAGATGTTTGGTAGAAAGCTTAAATTTAAACTTACTCTAGGCAAATAATCAATTGTAGATGATTCTAATACAGAGGCAGGGTAGACAGCCATGATTATAATAGCTATGCTAAGCGGCTATCCAGTTGTTTAAGTTTTTACTTCGATAGTCTATGGTAAAGCAGAATATCGATGTTTGGACTGTATTGTCTCAGCCTTTTGCAGAAATGTTGCCCTTAAATTGTAGTTTATTTTTATGCCTTCTGTTTTTTACAGTTAGGAAATTTTCCGTTTCAGATTTTCAATTTTCAATTAGGAAATTGCCATGTGAATTTGTTTCAATACTTCCTATACAATAATAGTTAATATGTTCGGTGTGTTCCGTATGTCTTTTACAGACTAGATTGACGTAAATTTCTGCAGAGTTTAGCTCCAAGAAAAATTGTTTATGCAAAAAAAAGTGTGCTTCCTATTTGTTTGAAAATGCAAACTATGTAACTGCGTGTTTCTCTTCAATTTAGCAAAATGACTTCAGTCAGATTTGTAGCTGAAGTTGGTAATACACACCTAATTTCTTCAAGTACTATTAGATGAGTTCAGTTTAAATATTATATTTAAATGTGTTAATTTGTAAGTTGTTTTATGCTTTTCTGGGAAATAGGAAGAATATAAATCTGAGAGATTATACACTAATCCTTCTGGTTGCCCATTGGTTTTTTTGAAAATGACACACTCCATTCAAGGTGGGTGACAGGCTTTTGTGGGATCTGTAGTTCACACTAAACATATGTGGCTCAGTCAGTTGAGTGTCTCACTCTTGGTTTTGGCTAGGTCATGATCTTGGGCTTGTGAGATTAAGCCTGGATTTGGCCTCGTTCTCATTGCAGAGTCGGCTTGAGATTCTCTCCCTTTCCCTCTGATCATCCCTACCCTCCCCGCCCCAGCGTGTGCACACACTCTCTCTCAAATAAATAAATAAAATTTTAAAATGTATGTTGAGTCTTGATATGTCTGACCGTTTATCTGTCTAATCTGTGGTTGTCTCAGAGTTGCTACTGCTTCTGGCTTTGCCTTCTAGGTCATCATAGGCTTGATGCTTTGGCCACAGAAGAGTGATTTTATTTTTTATATGATATCCAGATAGCAGTTTCCTAATCAGCTAGAGTTATGTCATCTTGCATCCTTAAAAAAAAAGTAATATTCTTTGGTGAATCTTGCTTGGTGTTAGTCTACTTCAGCGAGCTGTTCAGCAGCTCTTGAATATCCTGTGTTGTTCATTCTTCAGTGTGTCCACCCCAGAGAGAGAGAGAGAGTTGTGAAAAAATTCACTTCAGCACACTGATAATCTGGCTGTAATCCATAATTTAATTCTTGTTGCTCTTGCTCTGATTCTTGACATAAGTATGATTTATATAGATAAAACAGTATTGTAGGCGAGATATGATAGCTAAGGTAGGCCTGAGCCTTAGAATTGTATAAGTTATACAGCAGAATTTGTCACTATATTGGTACTATTTCTGCCTTCTTGGTCTGGTTTTCCATTTTTTCAGTTTGCACACTGTTATAAAATGCACTGCCTGAGTGGGTTTCTTTGATTATTTTTTACTATGCATAATCACATGCTAACACATCTAGTGCCAGGTAGGTGTCTAGTAAATATTTGAATAAAGAAATGTTGACTGAATGTTCACTGCTCTCTTATTTGCTGTCTCCACTCAAAGGATTAAAAAGGGTTTTCTTTTGTTGAATTTGGCCCACAAAGACACAACTTCAAGTTCAAGCTAAAGTTGTTCTTGCATGAAGCCTCTTGACACACTGAGCTGATTTTATTGGCTACATTATCTTTTCTGTGCCCAGCCGTATATTTTCACAACATTGTGTTCCTTTAGCCTACCTGCTTTACCATCTGCTACTCTTGATTATTTTGGTCTCTTTCTAACTTATCCTGTCAGTCATTTTATTTAATATCTGTTTCTTTCATCTTTTATATACCCTCATATGCTCTAGTTATTCTGGGCACCACTTGTTTGTCTCAGATTATTTTGGTTTATCAGTTGATTTGTAGTCTATAGATTCATTAGTATTTATATTTATGTATTTATATGTATATACTTACATTTAACTTAGATTAAAAAATCAAAGTCTGGTACACATAGAATATAATCAAAAAGTAGACTTCAACTAATTACATTTTTAAGTTACATGTCTTCCTTTAAAATTATCATCATCTGAAAACAGCAAATCCTGGTTGTTTCCATGAATTTTGATGGTATTTATAGTCTGAAAAGGGAGAAAAGTTTTTAAGATTTCTGAAGCACATTTTTTGGTAAGATTTCATTTCTAGTTTCAGCCTCAAGGTCACTTAGAGCTGATATGTTGGTAGGAAATGTGCTTTTGGGTTGTTTTCCAGTAGTGGTGATGGATTTGTGTCCAGTCACACATTCTTACCCACTCCCTTTGTGACTCTTGGCATGTCTTCTGAGGCAGCTGGCCAGGATTAGTGATAGAAACTAGTTATGGAACTAGGTGAAACTTACAGGTTGAACTTCCAACCTTGGCAATAAAATTAGCACCTTATGTCAGACATTGGACATATTTACTTATTTTGTATTTCATTATTCCAGGACCCTAAAAGAATTTTAAAGTTCCGTCAGATAAGATCCAATATTATTGTGAACTTTAGTAATTACTGTGTAGATTTTTCTGAAAGAAAATTTAAAAAGATTAATTACTAGTCAAAAGTATACAAGTATACTAAAGTTGAGATTGGATCCCATATGTGTTTTTTTTTTCCTTTCCTCTTTATGCTGTCATCAGTAGTCTTCTATTAATGTAGATCAGTAGTTCCCAGATCAGTAGCATCAGCATCCTTTGCAGATTTGTTAAAAATACAGATTCTCTGGTTCTACCTCAGATGTAATTGGATGAAACACTCTGGCAGTGGAAGTTCTCCAGGTGATCCTAAACTAAAACTAGAGTTTGAGAACAACTGCCTTAGGTCTTTTACTAATTTTTTTCTAGTAACCGCATCAATATTTGTTGAAAGAGACTAAGTTAAGGTCTGTATTACAGCTATCATAAGCCTATTACTTGAAAGCATTTTTGTAGAAATATTGATTGAAGTAGTGAAAGGTAAAAGTCATCTCTTAGGGATTTATGATATCTGATTTTTAGGAAATTTCCTGAGGTTTTTTTCTTTCTCAGCTATGAGTAACACATCAGGAATACACGTGTTAGGTCTTTTTAAAAAAATAGGTCCTTGGGGCGCCTGGGTGGCTAAGTTGGTTGAGTGTCCAACTCTTGGTTTCAGCTCGGGTCACGGTCTCAGGGTCATGAAATCAAGCCCTGCGTGGGGCTCTGTGCTCAGCAGGGAGTCTGCCTGAGCTTCTCTCTCTCCCTCTGCCTCTCCCCCACTCATGTGTGCACTCACTCTGTCTCCTCTCTCTCTCTCTCTCTCATATAAATAAATTTTTAAAGAAAAAAAAGGCCCTTGGTGAAATCCATTAGTGGTAACTTAAATTAAAAAAATATTATAAATAAGTAATTCCAGGAAGCCATCACCTGAAGCAGTAAAGTCTGGATTACGCCCAAGGGAAGGAAATAACCCAGATACAGATGTCCAGAAATCAGTAAGTTTATTTTGTACAGCTGCCAAGTTCATGCTATTGTATTCAAAATCACCAGGGCCAAAGGTTGCATGTGATTCAGGACTTGACCAGTGGAAATTCTCTAGATGTTAGTAGAGAGTATTTTTTCTTTTTAAGAAAATTAGTTTTGAATAGGTAAATCACTTGCTGTCTTTGTCCCATTGTTTGATTTAGTTAAATCTGTGGATAGGATTAAAAACTATTGAGAGTTGATAGTCAAGGACAAGGAGTGATTTTATGTCTGCTTCCCGAAGGAAGTCAGGTTAAAATGGAACTATTGAAAAAAAAAAAAAAAGATTGGTACAAGGTTATTAAAATAGAAGGGACTAGAGAAGATGCCCTCTTAATGAAAATCATAATCTCTGTTCCCTTTCCTGTGGTTTTATTACACAGAACTAATTGTGCTGTCCCTCTTACTGTGCTTCTCTGTATGTGCTAGTGCTGCCATCACTGTGGACCACGAATGGGCACCTTCACAGTTCTTCCCCTGCCATGCACTTAGTACTTACTCATGGCAGCGAGACTTTTCAAAGACTCTTACTGAATGAGATTAACTCTTGGGCTCTTTAAATACTTTATAGCCTAGATGAAATAAGGGCCGATTAGCTATGTTTTCAGTGTAATAAGAATTCACTTTTAAAATATGTTTTCAACCAAATACTTCAAACACCCTAAATACTGATATTTGGAAAATCCTCTTTCTTTTTTTTTTTAAAGTTAGGGTTTAGATTTGACAGACTATAACAGAAAATTCAAACTAACTGTGGCCTAAAACAGATGATTTTAGTTTTTCTCCCATATAAGAGCCCAGAGACAGTCCATACTGATCTGATATAGTGGACCTGAAGTATCAAGAACACAGACTCTTACTGTGATGTTACCTCATGAACCAAAATTGCTACTGGAGCTCTAACACTGCATTCATTGTAATCAGAAGGAAGGATGAAGGGAAGAAGAAAGGATGTTCTTTTTCTTTAAAAGATACTTTTTTTAAGGTTACATATAGTCTTTTAAGCTTACATCCACTTGGCCAGAACATGGTTCCATGGCCATACCTAGCCACAGGGAAGGCTAGGATGTGTAGTCTCTTCTAGGAAGCCAGAATTGGAGGTTCTATCTAAGAAATAGTAGAGAATGGGTATTGGAGACAATTAGCACCTTCTCCATAGCATATAAATGAATAATTTAGCAAGGAAGACATTTTCCAGTTAAAGTTGACAATACTTCACTTACAGCAGAGACATTCTTAGACTTGCAGAGGCAGTAACCAAAGTAGAAAATACACTGAGAGACATGATATATTGTAGCAGACCAGAAAGGAAAACTGTATCTTGGAACACTAAACTGGAGGTTTTTAACTTTGTACTTTTTTGTGTGTATTATCTTGGGCCAGATTTTTATAATCCTAACCTGGGATCATAACATAAAAGGGATACATTTCATAACTGTCAACTCATTAAGTGAAAGGCAAATGGAAATCAAATGAAGAATGATCAACTGTGCTATTTCATTTTTTATTTCATTTGAAGAGCGTAAGCAATTACCCGTGAAGTAATAGTGGCAATGAGGATGGTGGCCAAGACTGCTTTCTCTTCTGCTGTTTCCAATTTGCTTTCCAGCCTTGTATCCATGTGTTTTATCTCCCCCCGAAAATATTGCCTCAGGTTCCACTTAGATATCTTCTCTCATTTCATTTCTAAAAGTTTGGTCTCCATAGGGGAAAAAAAGCTGGCCATTTGGGGCCATGTTAGTGTATGAATGCTTTTGCCATTATTTTATGTGTGCTTTTGTATGTTTGACCTAAAAATTTGGAAATTCAGAGAAATTCGTGTTTATGCATTTTTGTGTTTCTGAACTTAAATATTAATATTTTAAGCATGCAATGTCAAACATAGGTGTTTAATCATTTGGGAGTGAGTAGAAGAGGGTAGAAAAGTCTCTTTTGGATTGGTATGGCATTATTCTTTGGGCTCAGAGGGCTTGAAAGGCATGAGTTACAATATATCCATCTCCTTTCCTAGCAAGTTTGCCTTCACAGATCACTGTAAGGGAGCAGTTTTTCAAGTAGGACTTTGTTAGAAGGCTGTGTATTAGCAAAAGGAAAAATAATTTTGGCTGAAGACAGGCTGGTGATTTCAAGCCTTAATTTTCTTGAGCCAGGATTCCCAGCAAGGTCAAAAATAAAATTTTACATGATACAGATGTCTTCTGTTACTGGTATTGGATAATTTTCTTTCATTATAACCAAAGGCAGTTTCTAAAAATAGAAACACCTAGGATAAACTTTGCTTTTCAAGTGGTACACAGTTCTGGAAGGAAATTAATATTGTCGTGATTGTTAATACTAATAAAATAATAGCACTTATCATTTTTGAGTGCTTGCTGGGCATGGTGCTAAATCCCTTAATAGACATTTTCTCATATTATCCTCGTAATTTTATAAAATAAACAGTATTATTGTTTCCCTTTTAGAGATGAAAAAACTGAAGATTAGGGAGAGCAGGTTGACGTTTGGACCCAAGTCTGTTTAATGTCAGGGTCTTTGTTAAGAACTGATGATGCCTGAAGATCTAATGTTCTAGGTCTAGGTGCAAACTTGGTAGGTAGAGGGTGGTCCCAGGGCAGGATGATTGGGTGGTAGTGGCAAGGAAATGACTTTCTTTAGTATACACAATACATCAGTGAGTTCAGAGTGTTCATATTTGGCGAGAATTTTCTCTGGCTTTGAATATTTTTTGCTTCTGACAGAAAATAGGATGATTTATTTTTCTTTGCTTGATGATTAAGAGGATAGTGTCATTAGAATGATATGACATTTTGAACATCAGATACATTATGAAGCAGGTAAACATGGTACCAAAGCCTCCTCCCACCACTCCCTCCCCCCGCAAGCTTTACAGGATAATTTAAAATACTTTACTGTAGGGTTCCTTAAGTATCTGAATTCCCCTAAGTTCCTTTGTGTGTTTGTTTACAGTTAATGTGTTAAGAGCCATTGACATTTGAAGATCATCAGAAGTGAAGATAAAACATCTCAAAAATTATAATGTAAGTGAATGGGAAAATGGAGTTAAAAAATGGACAAAAGTTAATATCGTCACCAACATTTCTGGAATCCATATACTTTTATCCCAAATGAAACTTATGCGTTTGAGTAATCAATAACTTCAAACATTAGTCCCAATTCTAAGTCTCAGTCCTTAAAATTCTGTGTTCTTTTCTACCTGGAGTAAACAATTGCTATGTTTTAGTCACCAGTAATTTTCCATTAAAATTCTTTTGGCTTCCGTGTACTGTTTTTCCCCTTTTTCTCTTTAGTAGTTTGCTGTTTGACAACAGCTCATGTTATATTTAAAATTGTATGCGTGTAGAGACTGAGGTCTTTGCTCTTTGGCTGTTGATTTGTCTTTTACCCGATTTTAATTTTACTGCCATTTTGTATGTTTCTTAGCCAAAAATATGACCAGTTAGCTCGCTAGCCTCCTTCCTTCCTCCCTCTCTCTCTCCCTTTCTTCCTTTCTATAAGTATTTGTTTAGAATCTACTATGGGCTGCACATTATGCTAGATCCAGAATTCCTAAGACCTTGGTGCTGAAATGAGTTGTGTCATCTTTTTATACAGTTAAGGACATTAGAGATCATCTGGTGTGACTAGGACTTGTGATGAACTTAAGCGTAGTTGAGGACCACCTGCATATTTCAGTCACCTGTGGTGCTTGGGAGACATTTAGCTTCCTAGCTTCCAGCGCAGACATTCTGAACCAGTGGGAGTGGGCCCAAAAATCTGCACTTAAAGTGATAGTCCTCAATCCAGATACTTTTTGAACTCTATATGTTTGTAGGTGCAGGAAGAGACCTAGAGAAGTTTAATAACTTACCTAGAGAAGTTTAATAACTTACCCAAAGGTATAGTATGTGTTAGAAGGCCAGAGATGATTGGTGGTGTTTCCTCCAAAGTCACAGAGCAAATTAGCATTAGAAGTGCTCTCCTGACTCCCAATTCTAGACTTCACTAAGTTACATAGTGACTTTTGTTGGGCCAGGCAGATTTACTGTGTCTATATAAAATCGTAATGCATCCGTTACTGTTATTGAAAAAATTAACTAAATGCACATATGGGGGTTTTGTGCATGAAAAACATGGACTATTTCTTTGTTAGATATGTGACTGGTTTTGATTTTGAAATCATTGGGTAGAAAAAGACCCTAGTAGTCAGGAAGACCCTAGTAGTCCAAGTAGAGGACCCCCCTACTCCCCAACCCCTGCCATGGTACTATTCGTACTTGGCCTTTAAGTTTTATGCTCTGAGAAGAAGGGATTTGATTTAATTTTTGAATGATGGTAGCTAGCATAGTGCTTTGCAAATAGTAGGTGCTTGCTCAACTGTAATATGAATAATTTACTGTTAAAACTTTGTTTTTTCCCCCTTTGGATTCTATGAGGTACTATTAGAAGTGGTTTTATTTTCTTGGTTCAGAATCTGATACTTTACATACCAAGCCAGAGATCTTAAGCAATTGAAGTTATTTTATATTTTTAATACTGATATTATTGTGGCTGATAGTCACAGTATTTCTGAGCGACTGAAATAGTCTAAATTATTTTCTGACCATAAGATTTTGACTTAGTTTTAGTATTGTGTATAGTTTGTATTGTGTATGGTATACTGATAGTTACTGAATTATAATCTTACATTAGTAAAAGTAGTTATTCAATTTTTGGGAGACATTCTGTAATTCTCAAATTTATTAGTAAGTTTATTAAATGCCATTACCCGATTTTCTGGATATTTTGAGACATGTTTTAATTATAAATTTAAGAAAAGTAATATTTTAAAATCACTTACTCATTTCTAATAAGTTTGAATATTATGAATTTTGTTTCCATTAAATGTTTTTTGCTCTTTTTTAACCACAGACACAAAATCATAAATACGATAGCTCTAAAAGGGAACTTTATTATGTAGTCTAACTCCTTCATATTTTATGTTGGGACACTAAAGAGTGTCTGAAAGTGGAAGTTTTATGAATGTTAACATACGTTTGTGAACAAAAAGAATAACATGATATCTCTATGATGATATGTGTGAAATGCTTTCAAAACTGTAAAATGTCACATAAATGTAATGTATTATGATTACTGTTATGATGATCATATGTCTGCTGAGTTTCCTTGTGACTTAATTGAAAATATTCACTATAGTTTAAAATCAGAAAGTGAAATACATATGTTTGTTTCTTGGTCTCTTCTCTTGTTTCCTGTGGTCAGGTTTTATTAAGTCTCCTTAAAGCACATGGTTTTAGAATAGATACTTTGCAGGTTACCTAAATTTCTCTTTCACTGTGTTAATCTAATCGTGATTGTCACCTTATGAAATTACACAGAATACTCAGGGTGACATTTCTATATTGGAGGAGTTCTGTCAGCCATTTTCCATGGAAAACTGAATGAATGCTCAGTAATATCCCTCAATGTTATCAAAGTAGCTAATAGTAATGTTAACACATTTTGGTATAGTTTTTGTAGTTCCAGAGCTGTTTGACCTACGTCAGCTCCATTGTTTCTCATAACAGCTTCTTGAGGTAGGTCTTCACTTGACAGATGAGTAACTGAAGCTCAGAGAAGTGACATGACTGTCCAGTGTCTCCTGCTTATCAGAGATGGAACTGGAACTTTGACTCTAAATTCTGTTCTGTTTCCACTGCCTAGCACGAAGCATAACATGGAACTCTTTACATTTCATGGGGTATATATCTTGCTTGTTAAAGGAAATTCTGAATATTGGAAGATTGATGACAGGTTCACCTGGTCCAGCCAGCCTAAGTATTCAGTGCATACTTCTCTTCAGAAGTCTGACTCATGTCGCTACTCTTGAAGTACTAATAAGAGATGCGGGTATCTTTTGGATCAAAGACTCATTCTCAGCATGGTTACCAGTGTGTGCTGCTTAAAATTATTTGAGTATTTAAATGTTTAAAATAGTGGTAATTTTAGTCTTCAGAAGTATATTGAACTGGATGAACTCAAAAAATGTACTCTGATACGATACAACACAATGTACTGAAAAGTCTTGATTCCTTCTTAGTCCTTGGTTCTTTAGTTCTGATTCCACTTCTTGACTGTGACTGTGGATGTGTCACTTGATTTCTGTGAGCCTGATTCTCTTATCTGGAAAAGGGTAAAATGATATCTACTGTCCTGTTGTAAGGCCTAAACTGCAGATTGATGATGACAATAATAAGAAAAAAACAAAAACAAAACAGCTAACAGCTATGTGGGCATTGTTTTAAGTATTTTATATGTATCAATTCATTTAGTTCTCATAACAATCTTGCGAAGTCTAGGAGTTATCATTATTCCCCCTTTGTAGATGAGGAAACTGAGAGGTGAAGTAACTTCCTCAAGGTCATACAGGGTGATCGAACCAGAATTTAGTACCAGGCAATCTAGCACTAGAGTTGGTAGTTTGTATGGAAGATAATGTATGGATGAGAGCACTTGGACATTTGGAAAGGGCTATGCTTATGTTCAGTATTAATATTTAAAAAAAAGTTTAAAAAGCGAGATGTGTTCCTCATCCTTACTATACAGACAGAGGAAAAAAAGGCAAAAACAAGCAAGAAAAAAGTGCCTTGTTATGATTTATGATTTTTAACCACAGAAACAAAATCTCGTAAATTTGGAAGAGCCTTCAAAATTATAGATACATGACTGAATGATGCGAATACATTTGATTTTTAATTTAACCTTTCCAGGCTAGAACGAGAAAAAGACATTGAATGCTTTTCCTACTGAATGTTTTAACTTGATGACTTCAAAACAAAACAAAATACATGCGTAAATTTGTGGGCTTTTGAAGTTTGTGCAGAAAAGTTTTATCTCATTGCACTGTAGGAGTGACCAATTAATAGTAATGATTAGTTTTCTTTGTGTAAGATAAAAAAAAAAACCTCTCTAGATAGCCTGAAGAATGGATATGTGACTTTCTGATTTTAATACTGAATTCAGATTTGCATGCTGGGATAAAAAAAATTACGTGTGAGGTCATTTATCAAGACATGAATTCCCTATGTGTTTCCGTTTGTCCAGGTAAAAGTGTTTTTGAGCAGGCATTTATTGCATAGGTCAGCTCTCCTTTTTTAGTATTTCTGACCTTATATTTCAATTTGGGATAGAAGTGTTTGTTTCTAAAAGGAAATGTAATTTCAGAATCGTGCGCTTTGAGTTCTAAAGATGTGACCAATTTTTAGTTTAATATGACATTTTCTCAGCTAAGCTGAAATATAAATAACTTTTCCCCTCTAGGCTACTTATGAATTCATATAAGTTTTAATTTTAGCACTTGTCTGAGTTTGAGTCTGATTTAGAAGTTATGAGAAATTCTTTTAAGAGGTTGCTGAGGGTGTAGGGATTGGCACTGGGACCTAAGTTGCCTCTTACTCTGTTTTTACCCCATCCCCAATGGACACACTCCTTTTGGCTAGAATGCTTTGGCTTTTGCTTGTTTTACTTATTTATATTTCCAGATAAGAACTTTGAAGAAACACAACTCTGCAGAAAAAAAGAGAAGTATGTAAGGCATTTCCTTTACAGCCTGGTTTTTCACACTTGCTGCTGGATTACCAAGTTATATGGCCTGACTTTTATTTTGGGAAATATGGTTGATAAACCTGAAAACAAAATAATGCAAATTAAACTGTACCCAAGGTCACATGTACCTTAGAACCTTGGGATTTTCCAGACTAAGTGCCAACGTGCGCCAGCTGTCCCAGAGCTCAAATGCTCTTTGTTTGTCTGAAGAATGCAAAATGTACTCTCTCATCTCTATCAGTCAGATGCCATGATGATAAGATCTATCTTTTATTCTACAGACTGGTTAAGCAATTTCGGGTTCTGGTGTAGCATTTCAAAAAATCATTATAAGCTGTAAGTTAATTTGTTTTTGGTAGTTGTTTTTCTATTTTGGGGATCCTGCAAATATTCTGACAATAAGCCTTTTGTTTCCCAATGTTTTATACACACTGCAGGCCTTTTATTATTTTTTTAAATAAAATTTTGAACAGAATGACTAATAGAGCATGAACAGTGGTTATGACACTGTGGTCCTTTGTATAAGTACTGAAAGCAAATTTGCATTCCTCGAAAAGCTCGTTCACAGTCAGAATATAGACCACATTCTTTAATGTTCTTGGGCAAACATGTTATGTATGTGCTCAGGACATTACTTACAAGAGAGTACTTTTTAAAAAGAACCTTTTCTTTCCATGGAATATTGAAGAAAAGTTAAATTGGCGGTAGGAGTGAAGCGGTTTAAATAAGGCAAGTGGTTTAGATTTTATTGTAATGACTATGGTCATTAAAACTGGAAATAAAAGACATGCAGCCTCTTCCAAACCCTTTGGAGGCATTTGTTTACTGGGATATATGAAAACATAGGTGACTTGTTTTCAGGTTGTTTTGAATTAAGAGTGTATAATGCTTAGTATGTTTATCTGCACCTTAAGTTTTCAGACATACTTTTTCACTTTTGGTAGAAATGTTTTTATTGGGTTTTGAAATATTAGATCAGGAGAGGTAAGAGTAATATAAATATATTTATGGCCTCTGTTAGGGCTTGGGTTTTATACTTCTGTTCATTATTGTGAGGTATGTCCGAATGTACTGTGAATGACAATAAAATAATGAGAATTCCATTAACAGTCCAGCAAACCAGTAGAGCCAGAGTGGTTCAGTGCATTGCTAATGGTAACATTGAAAAATGCAGGTAATGGTTTTGTGATTGAAGCTTTTGGCAGTCTTCTGTTTGGATATATCAAAAGTTACATAAGATGTGTCTGTATTGTGTAATATATGTATAAATAGAAATATATAAAATATGAAAACATAAATATATTTATGTGTATATAGAAACAAAAATATAAAAGCATAAATATAACAATTTTTGCATATATAAAAAACTTCACTTTGAAATTTGTTAAGTGATTCATCAGACTCTTTTTAAGTTTAAAAGTTTGTACATTCAGTTATCTTAATCAAATGAGGACAGTTTACAGTACAGATCTAAATGAAAAGTACTTTTAGGGCCAAGTGCTTTTGCTCCATTTTAATTTAATTAATGGATTCCTTCTTTAAAGGAGACCCTTACTTCTGATCTCATCTTGTTTTCTCTTCTGAAGAGGATACTCTTGTATATTTCCACAATGCTATTTGTTGAGCACTTCCTACCACTACCAGTTATTTAGCACGAATAACTTCATATAGATCATGTTTCTGGTCCTTATTACAGTCTTAGAAGATATCATTATTTTATAAAGAAAGAACAGAGATTAAGTAACTTACCTGAATTATTATTTGCTAAGTGGTGAAATCAAGTCTCTGTGACCCTAAAGCTTATGTTTTTGGCCACTAAGCACTTCAACATCTTATTCTGTGTGTTGTGTCCTCTTCTGTGTTCCTGTGGTATCCTTTATATTCCTCCTCTCCTATATTGTACTATTACGAGGTACTTACAGATCTGGCACCTTCATTATTAGACTGTAAGTCCCTTGAAGAAAATGAATCTGTTTTCAGCTCTGTGCCCAGTACATAATACATTGTTGATGTTAGTGAACGTCTGTGGAAGACGTAGATGGGAGGTGTGATAAGGGAGACTCAGGAGGTTCCTGCTTCCCAAATGGAGGGGAGACATGGGAAGAGCAGGAGGGCAGATGGCTAAGAGGCCTCTAGTTAGAGACACATTCTTAGTCTCCATCCTTCCAAGGAAGCTGAAGGGTACTTTGAGTCATGGTACTATTTGGAGGTGAGAGGTGAACCCTGGTCTCTGGAGGCAGATTTCTCTACCTTTGCAGCATTAACAGTGATGCTTGTAAGTTTAGTAGTATTGAGGCATGAAGTACTTCTGTAGTAGGTACCAAAATTTATTTGTTTGGACATAATTGTCTTAATTTGCAAGTTTTTAGCTTGATTAATTCTCAGGAATGAGTATAATTTTAAAAAAATCTCCTAACTGAAACAAAAAATAGAAAAATGGAGAGGACTTTATCTTATGTACTGATACTTATTTGAAAAGCACCTAGAGAGTAATTTCCTGTCCCCCTACCAATAATTAGTTTGTATAACTCTGTTCACCTAAATGCTGTGCTTTGAAATAGTAGAACTTTTGAGACCAAAAGGGTGGAGCGTTGTTCTTAGGAATAGTGTAGCAAAGGAAAAAAGACATTCTGTTATAATAACAGCAGACCAGTAAATGTGTGGGAATGACTAAGAGTCAGATGATGGGATTTCTGTTTTGCTCTTGTGGTGGAAGGAAAACTGTGTCACTCTGGCTAAGAGAGTGGCAGGGCTATTAAAAAACAGAGTATGACTGTGCTGTTCTGTATTGTGCCTTTATCTTACTCACTGTAGACCTAAGTTCTGTTTTTCCGTATGTATGTGTGTATGTATGTTCATTTGGTTATTTTGTAGAACCAGAAGTTAGTATTTAAATAAGATTGATTTGATTCTTTTAAATTAGGAATCAAGAGAATAATCTGGTTTAGGATGGAATGAGGAGTGGGTTAAAGAGGGGGGAATTCTGGTGAGAGTGACTACCCATTCACAAGGGCCATTGCTCTGAAAATTTGGATAAATGCATTTGTGAATGTAAGTTGTTTGCATGTTCATGTAGCCTTTAACTGCTCTTCCTAAGAGTTGATAACCAGTCAGAATTTAGTACATTAGACTATAATTGTAGTTTTATTCTAAGAGGTATTTTGAGCCTCTTAGGAAATGGAGTCCATATATGAATAAGTATAAAGAATAATTGGCATTCTTTACATGCATATTCTACAGTGCTAGTTATCTTTTGATCAGTTTTGTTGCTTTTGAGAAATAATCTTTCTGTAACAACTTGATTAATTTCTAAGATGTGGGTTTTATTATAATATTTTTTGACACAACACACTTGACTTATCTGAATAAAAGTATTAATGCTCTTTGCCTATCCTAGAGATATGATGACTGTTTTTGTTTCAAAGTACACTTAACTCTCCATTATTCTGAATCTTTTTTTTGCTACTTTTTAAAAAAATTTAAATTCAATTATTAGTGTATTATTAGTTTCAGGGGTAGAGTTCAGTGATTCATCAGTTGTATGTAATACCCAGTGCTCATTACATCATGTGCCCTCCTTAATGCCCATCACCTTGTTACCCCATCCCCATCCCCCACTCCAACAACCCTCAGTTTGTTTCCGGTGGTTAAGAGTCTCTTATGGTTTGCCTCTCTTTTGGATTACGTCTTGTTTTATTTTTCGCTCCTTTCCTCTATGCTCCTCTATTTTCTTAAATTCCACGTATGTATGAAATCATATTATAATTGTCTTTCTCTGATTGACTTATTTTGCTTAGCATAATACCCTCTAGTTCCATCCACGTTGTTGCACGTGGCAAGATTTCATTTTTTTTTTGATGGCTCAGTAATACATTATTCTGAGTCTTATTAATTACAGGTTATTTAGGGCCTATGAATTTTCTATTCATATATGGCTTATATATTTAACGTTGTCAGTGTTTTGTTTTTTGTTTTTTTTTTACCTCCATTGAAGGACTGATAGGAACAGAAGGGAATCATGATTATAACTTAATTTTATTTCTTTTTTTTAAAACATTTTATTTATTTATTTGACAGAGAGAGAGAGCACAAGCAGGGGGAGTGGCAGAAGGAGAGGGAGAAGGAGAAGTAGGTTCCGCTGAGCAGAGAGGACCCTGGGATCATGACCTGAGCCCAAGGCAGATGCTTAACCAACTGAACCACCCAGGCACCCCTTAATTTTATTTCTTAATAACAACTCTTGACTAGAGATTTGGGCAGAAAAGTGCCCACACTAATTAAAAATGAGGAACAAAATCTCATGTTGCTGCAGTTGGGTGAGGGTCTTTCCATGGGGAAAGTTTATGCAGTATAGCTAAGAAATGATGTGGAAGGACAACTCTTTGAATCACATTTACAAGTTGGACAATACTTCATTTATATGTGTGTGTGCATGTGTGTGTGTGGAGGGGAGGGAAAAGTTGGGGGCATTTTAATTATCAAGAGATGAAGGGATATAAAAAACGGTAAAACCCAGCTTAACACATATTTCCAGTATTTAGAATTGAACTCTTCAACTCATTTGTGATCCCAGAATTTTGGGTTTTTGCTCTTAATCATAGAATCTTAGCTTTGAGCTTTGAGACCATCTTGTATTAGAACTTAAGCTTTTAGTCTTCCTTATGACTTGAATGTCACTATTGAATTGAATTCTTTTGGATGTCATCGAGTAACATCATTCACAAAGGCCTCATGTCTTCAGCACTTCCTGTTCGTTTGGAAGACCACACTTATGATGAAAAGAGGACTTGGATGTAAGAAATGATGCTTTTTGTAGCCAGCCAATTAAATGGAGTATGGATAATGGAGAATAATGGCTTAGTTTGGAAACGTAATTATATTTTTCAGTTAAGCATGCATTGGGAAAAATCTGTGTGTGTAGGGGCGGGGGAGGGGCATTTACTGACTAAAGCAGGTACTATGCAATGGATATAATTTTATTTGAATAGTGACACCACAGTTCTTCTAATCTTGACTGAAGTCTCTCAGTGAAACTGTTACAAAATAAGGGACATTTAAAAATGTATGTGGACCACTAACTTATGAATCTTTATATATCATGTTTTCATGTGTGTGCCCAAATTTTAAGTTGGCTTTTGTCAAAAATAAGATAACATGATTTTTTTCATATTTTATGACATTCCCCCCATTCTTTTATTCTTTGTAATGATAGAATTGAGCATCTCAAATATTTATTTGTTTTTTCCTGTAAGTCAGTTTTTCCTTTAAGTTATTCTAGTATAAATAGATTGGGCCTATTATTTTATTGATGCTGTTATTAATATAGTGGATATGTTATAAATGCTAATCTCTAAAGAGTTCTGATTTTCATTTGAAAAGTTTTCTTGGTGAATAAGAATTTATTGAGTTTGTGCATTTTATCAAACTAGAAAACATACATTTGCTTGATAATATTAGCAAAGAACCAGTAAGATGTAGCTATGAATTAAGGATGAATGTGCTGAATGAATCTGGAAAGTCTTCCTGAAAAGATGTCTTGTTTCTTAGAAAGCCCCATACATATTTGTTTTTTGCTTTAAACTTAAGTCTTAAACATTTTAACAGTAACTTCATTTTCCACATTTTAGCACATTATCAGTTGCAGGATTCCCCCCCCCCCCTTTTTTAGCAATGGGATTTACCTATAAAAGAATCTTACAAGCAGATAGCATTTTCAGTTGTTTTTTTATAGCTACCCAGTGAGATAAGAAGAGCAAGTATTTTTATTTCTACTCGTAATGTGAAGTTAAGGCTCTGAAGGTCTAATCAACTTTCAGTGACTTATGAGCCCAGTTTTTTTCTTTCTCTTCTTGTAGTTTAAACTCGCATTTCCTATTTGGAGTGAGAGAGTAGCTTATCTGTGTGTTAACATTTGCCATTGTCCCTTGCTTCATATTGTGAAAATGCTTTTTTAGTATGATAACATAGTCCACTATTAAATGCTTAACTGTAGACATCCTTTTTTGGTTATGAAATAAAATAGTATGTGGCATTTGTGATGAAAGCAGAAAGGATCTATGTTTCCAACAATGATTTAATAATTGGGGTGGATTGCTAGAAGGGAAATATAAAATTTCTTTCTCTAGAGGTTATTTTTGTTTGCTTGTCTTTTTCTTTTAAAGATTTTATTTATTTATTTATTTATTTATTTGAGAGCAAGCATGATTGGGGGGAAGAGCAGAGGGAGAGGGACAAACAGACTCCAGGCTGATCGTGGAGCCTGATGCAGGGCTCGATCTCACAGCTCTGAGATCATGACCTGAGCCAAAATCAAGATTCAGATGCTTAACTGATTGAGCCTGCTTGTTTTGTTTGAAATGAATTGTATTAAGTTTTCTGTGGCAGAGACTGTTTGATTATGGACAGTTTAGTTTCTTGGTTCCTTAAGGATCAAATTATTAGAGTCTTATTTGTTTTACTCCTCCAATCCTGTGTTTGACCTTATTCTGAAAAACCAGTGTTCTCTGATGGCAGTAGGAGGTGTCCAGTTCCAGGCTCCATTAGGTAAAAATAGTTTACATAGTTTTGGTGTTTCTGTTTGTCAGGTAATGTGCTAAACCCTTTGCATGCATTATTTTATTTAATCTTTATAAGTAGGTGAACTCTTCCTGGCATATGGTAAGCAGTCAGTAATTATTAACTAAATGGAGGAGATATAAAATAAATAAGTAAAACACAAAGTGTGTCAGATGGTAATAAGCACTCCAGGAAAAATAAAGCAGGAAGGGAATAGAGAATGAGTTTAGAGTGGTTTGCACTTTTAAATAAAATGACCAGGGAAGGTCTTACTAAGAAGGCGACATTTGAGCAAAGAAGCTGAAGGAAGTGAAGGAAAAAACAGGGGAAATATGGGAGAAGAGAGTTAGAGATAACTGAAAGAGTAAAGGTCTTCAAGTAGGAACTTGCCTGGTGTGTTTGGGGACCAGCATGGGGTCTGTTATAGTGCAAGGGAGCAGAAGGAAGAAAAGTAGAAGTTAAGATCAAGGAGGCTAGAGTGGGAGCTGATTGTGAAAGGCCTTCTAGGCCATTTTAAGGACTTTCGCTTTTATTCTGAGTGGGATGGGAAGGTAGTGGAAGGTTTTTTGCAGAGGAGTGACAATATCAGATGTTTCAAAAAGGATCACTCCAGCTACTGGGTTAAGAACAGACTGGGATGAGATCTGAGGGGATCTGGCTGCCTAGGCAGATGTCCCCTTCCTCCCTCACCATTCCATGTGCATCCCTCCCAAAGCTGTTTTTCTCAGTTGAAGAGGATGACCTTCCCTGATATAGGAGGAGCATTCTTCTTAGGTCAAGGGTATATAAGTAGCTGTGCTGCCCTGCTTGAACCTCCAAACAAGCTCTCAGGGTCCATTCATAGGAGAACTTAGGGTAGTTGAGTTTCCAAGACTCCAGATACATCCAAATGAGGTGCTGCATGAGGCAGTCTGCATTTCTCAAAAAAGAAAACAAACAAACAAACAAAAAAACCCCAAACCCCACAAAAACAAACAAACAAACAAACAAAAAACAGACTGGGATGTAGAAGCAAGGAGACTGGTTTATAGGCAATTGGAATCACCCAGAGGAGGGAGATGATAGAAGAGGTAGAGAGAAATGATTGGATACTGGACATGTTTTGGAGGTGAAGCTGCCAGAATTTCCTGACTGCAGAGTTTTTGGCCCAAGAAAGTATAGAAGGACAGGATTACCATTTACTACAATGTTAGAGCTGGTTTCAGGAAAAAGAGTAGGGATTAGGAATCTTAGGTGTCCACCTGGAGGTGATAAGTAGGTTATTAGAATCTGAAATTCAAGAGAGGAATCTAGGATAGCACTATAAATTTGGGTTCATCAACTTAATGCTGTTAAAGCTGTGAGACTGGGTGAGATTTTTAAGGAGGGGAGGTGTACATAGAGAAGAGGTCGGGGACTGAGAGTTCAGGGGTACTCCAATATTAAGAGGTTGAGAGAAAGAGTGGCTAGTGGTTAGTAGGATAGCCATGAGTATAGTGTTTTGGAAGCCAAGCGTAGAAAGTATTTCAAGGAGGAAAGATCAATTATGTTAAATGCTGCTGATAGAAGAGGACTAAGTATTGAGAACTGAGTTTAACAAAGTGGGTGTTCTTGACCTTGACACGAGCATTTTTGCTGGCCTGATGGAAATGGGCTCAAGAGAGAATGAGAAATGAGGAACTGGAAGCAGTGAACGTAGACAACTCCTTCAAGGAGTTTTGCTAGAAAGAAGCTCAGAGGAATGAAGTGGTATCTGGAGAGGTTGAGAGAAAGAACATGTTTCTATGCTTGTTGGAACAATTGAGTGGAGAAGGACAATTTTATGATGCAGGAACTGGAGGGCAGAATTGCTGGAGATTTTCTTGTGTAGATGAGAGGAGCTGGAGTTCAGTGGAGGAGGTGGCTTACATGAGAGTATGGACAGTTTCTCCAAAGGAAGAAATGTACGTGGGTTGTAGTTGGGGAGCTTATGGAATATCTCCTTTGATTCCGTCCATATTTTTCAGTGAAATAGGAATCTAAAACATCTAAATTGCAGGATGGAGAGGGCAGTAGAGAGTGAAGAAAGAAAAGACCAAAAGAAAGAAACACCTGAAATAGTTGTTTAGAAGAATGGGAGAGCATATGGACTGGGGAAATATGGTGTGACTGCTGAGCAGTGTTAAGGGCCTCGTTGAGGTAAGTTAGAATTCAAAGCCAGTCCACGCTCTCTGGTTGTATGGTTTTATCTGGACTGATTCATCCGTGTGGGTGCCGGTCTGAAGTAGGCAGAGAGTTGACCTTAACTAGCATTCAGGAGTTGCCAGGTTAGTACCATGAAGCAATCAAGGGCAAGGAAGTGATCATCATGAGAGGCCAAGAAGTTAATAATTGGGGAAAGATAGAAATGAGGACATGAAATAACAGTAGTAGGAGTAGTGGAGGTCTTGGCAGGATTGAACAATTAAATGGATTAGCTGGTGTGCTAGAGAGAAGGAGCTGGTGGTCAGACAGCAGAATGTTTGAAATTTAAATTAAGGAGTGCTTACAGTTAATTGGTACTACCAGTGTTTAGGAGATGATTGTAATTTCTGAGGTAGAATGGAGGACAAGATCATTGGAGGAGAGGAAGTCCAGGAACTGAGAGGCTCATTGGATGTTGGATGCTCATTGATAACTGGATATTGAAATCAATAAGAATTATGGCAATTGTATTACTATTAGAATGATGGTGAGTCTGTGAGCCTGAAGCTAATTCTTCAGGGAGTGAGAGAGAGAGACTTAGAGGTTGGTATATGATGTCCACAAGGAGGGGTCGTGGGTCCTGTAGACTGATGGCATGAGATTGAAGGCTTGGGGTTGTTGCTAAGCACAGATAGGAAGAGTAGTCTTCAAGGGGAATGAAGAACAAGGCCCAGTTTGCAGCCACAGTGGTGGGAGAGGGGTATGGGACAGAAAACGAGGCCTTATTTTTCCATCTGAAAGATCTGTGGGGAGAGCAGTGTCCTTGGGAAGATGAGGTATAGTTGGAGTGAAAGGTAAAGAGGCCATTTGAGAGAGAGTAGAGGAAATTTTGCTGATGTTTGACCATAAAAATCCAAAGAACAGAAGTTGGGGATGAATGGAAGATGGGATCAGAAGAGGTGATGATGGTCTCGCAGTTCTGACTTCTTGTGGGAACTGTTGAAAACAGAGCTAAAGGATATGAAGAAGTTAGTTCTTACAGTTTTTTTTTTAATGATTTTATTTATTTATTCGACAGAGATAGAGACAGCCAGCGAGAGAGGGAACACAAGCAGGGGGAGTGGGAGAGGAAGAAGCAGGCTCATAGTGGAGGAGCCTGATGTGGGGCTTGATCCCATAACGCCGGGATCACGCCCTGAGCCAAAGGCGGACGCTTAACCGCTGTGCCACCCAGGCGCCCCAGTTCTTACAGTTTTTAAGATGGAGTGTGGTAAGACTGTTGAGTGTTGAGGGGGGACGGAGAGGTAAGGTCCTGCATGGGTCACCCACAGCTTTGGGGGTTCCTCTTTACTTTTCCCAACGGTGATGGTAAGACACTTGAATTTCTGATGCCCTTTCTGAACTCCTTCCAATGGAGGGCAGGTACTGGGGAGAGTGGGTGGCCTTTCTTGGAACGCAAGTTGCTGAATAAATGACTAAGTATTTGAGGTAGATTTTATCATCTCCATTTTACACATAAAGAAACTAAGACTCAGGTAGAGCATCCTGCCCAAGGGCATATGGCTACTGGGTAGTGGAATAAAAGGAAATGAAGCACTCGTACACAGTGAAATAGATGAGGAGTCAAGGAGCAGTAACCTTCTGTCAGATAATACTAGATTTTCCTCTTTATTTACTTCAGATCTTGCAGTTATATTGAATTCTGAATGAGGAATTTAAGTAACAATCTAGTCTTCTCATATAGACTGTGTTCCCTGTGGTTGTTGTCCAAAACTTAAAAGAATTATGAGACACGGGCCTCAAGGTACCGTTTTCTGTTAGTCTCATTCTTAACCCACTTCTAAATCCAGTTCAGCTTTATCTTCTCCAGGGGGTATTCTTTGATTGTTCTTAACTGACCTTCATCCTTATGCAGTGAGCTCATGTGGAAGAAATATTGTGTTGTGCGTGTGCACACACTTATATATGTGTGTGTGTGTTTTATCTCCCCTGTTAGAGAATAAACACCCTGAGCGTATTTCTCCTTTTGGTTCTGTACTGCATATAAGAAGCGATATGATTTAGTCAAAAGGGGATCTGGTTCTAAATCTGGCTCTGCCACTAATTTGATAAGATATTTCAGACCATCCCCTTCACTTTTCTGGGCTCTACTTTATCTGTATAAATGAGAGGAGTTTCACTAGAATGATCTCTGAGGTTTTTGGAAGTGATAATATCCTATAATTCACTGGCGAGCTATCAAAAATAGTTGGTTAACTGATGCCTCTACTTGCATTTGAAAGAAACAATTTGAAAAATATTATCTGGTGTAATTCTAGTTACTTATTATACAGCTTAGTGTCATGGTAAGGTGCAGGAGTCGCCAAGCAAGATCAGAGTGAGAAATAAGGCTGGAGAGAAAGTGGGGCTAGATGGTCCCAGTAGCAGGTATTTGTGGACGTGGGACTGAGAAGACTAAAGATATGTTTGAAAATCTTTTGCACAGAGGTGACAACTGAAGCTGTGGGAGTCTGTATTTCTGCAAGATTGAGTACAGAGAACAGAGCCAAGGTTATTACTTTCAAAGAATCTGTATTTAGAGGGTAACTGGAAGAAAAGAACCTAAAGAAGAATATTTGAATATAGAGAACGCCAGTAAGTTTTAATGACAAAGGAAGTTTAGAGAGAAAGGCATCCCAAGAGGGAGGCAGTGATAATCGTATCCAGTACTGCAGACAGGTTAAGGAGGGTGAGAGAAGCGAGGCGCCCCTGCCTTAGTTCCTGAGGTCAGTAATGACATCCAGAGAGTGGTATCAATAGAGTAATTGAAGGTGGAATTCAGTATGTTGTTAATGATGCCGACATAGATTCAGCAACTCACCGTTGAGTTCCTGCTAACTGTCCAGTGTTGTGTAAAGCCTGTGCACGTACATATGCACGCACGCACATGCACACACACGCACACGCACAGACACACACAGACACACACACACTTTCCAAAGAGACCAGATGGGATAGAATGAAGAGCACAGGAGGGAACACTGGCCTTGAACTTGAGAAGAGACATGTCATCTATCATCTAAGGAAGAAGGAGTTGGTTTGGATATAGATAAGTTTACGGAGAGAGGGGCAAGAAGTTGAGACAGTTCATGCCTCATTATGTCAGTTCTTTTCATTCATACTAGATTTTTGTTGCTAAAACGTTATATAGACCATGGTGACATAGTAATTGATTTAACTTATATTAATAAATCCATTGGATTTTTCTATTTTCCTTTACTCTCTAGTGTTGCGTACTCTTAACTATTGGTTTTAAAACACTCTTCTTGGCTTTCACTAAACATTTCTTTTGATTTTTCCATTTATTTTTTTCCCATACTTCACCTCTCTACTACTACTCCAATCTCTATTCTGTGAAAATACATGTAATTCCACTCACTAAATCTCACATCACTTTTGGCTGTATATGCTGTTCCTAGGCTACATGATTGAGTTTCGTGGATTTAGCTAAGTAAATGTAGCTGTAACCTCTCCAGGGAATGTGAAAACTGGAAATGTCTTGTGTTGCCACTTACTTGATAAACACATTCATGTGGGTATTTTGTGAGAACCTTGGATTCAACAACATCAACACATCACAATCTAGTGCATATTTCCACATATCTCATTCAGACTTTTTCTTCTGTATTTCCTATTTTTGTCATTTTGTGGCCTATTTCAGTTGTCCATTAAGATCTAATTCAGTAACCTTTTAACTAAGTTTCTGTAGAATTTTTCCCCCAAATTTTTCCTGCTCTCTAACTCCAGAGGAATATATAACACTTCTTAGAAATGTTAGATGGATCCCCTTTCTCTATATCCTCTCCAACATTTGTTGGTGGGAATGCAAGTTGGTACAGCCACTTTGGAAAACAGTGTGGAGGTCCCTTAAAAAGTTAAAAATAGAGCTACCCTATGATCCAGCCATTGCACTACTGGGTATTTACCCCAAAGATACAGACGTAGTGAAGAGAAGGGCCATATGCACCCCAATGTTCACAGCAGCATTGTCCACAATAGCTAAATTGTGGAAGGAGCTGAGATGCCCTTCAACAGATGACTGGATTAAGATGTGGTCCATATATACAATGGAATATTACTCAGCCATCAAAAAGAACGATTTCTCAACGTTTGCTGTAACATGGACGGGACTGGAGGAGATAATGCTAAGCAAAATAAGTCAAGCAGAGAAAGACAATTATCATATGGTTTCACTCATTTATGGAACATAAGAAGTAGGAAGATTGGTAGGAGAAGAAAGTGAAGAAGGGGGGGTAAACAGAAGGGGAATGAACCATGAGAGACTATGGACTCTGGGAAACAAACTGAGGGCTTCAGAGGGGAGGGGAGTGGGGAATGGGATGGGCTGGTGATGGGTATTAAGGAGGGCACGTATTGCATGGTGCACTGGGTGTTATACGCAAGTAATGAATTATGGAACTTTACATTAAAAACTAGGGATGTACTGTATGGTGACTAACATAATATAATAAAAAATATTATTATAAAATAAAAAAATAAAAAAACCCCCCAAAACCAAAAAAAAAACCAAAACATAGGTCATTTTGTAACAACACACCCAATAAAGACCAAACCCTATACTTGCAAAAAAAAAAAAAAAAAAAAAAAAAAGAAATGTTAGATGGCCTCCCACTGCCTCTAGAATGGAGTCTGCAGGTTTCTTCATGAAACATAGTTCAGCCTTTCTTGCCTCCACCCCTACCCACAGAGCCAGTCACACTGGCTTCCCCAAATCATCTGTTTATTTATGCTGTTCTCTGTCTTGGATGTTTTCCCTCTTCTGCTCTACCATCAAATCCTGTTAACAGGCCAGTGTACCTCGGAAATGACACATCTTTCAGGTCGGCCTCAACCTTTCCCAGTCACATTGAATTTTTTCTTCCTTTATTCTCCTATAGTATTTTTTTAACTGCCCTAATAGCATTCATCACAATCAATTCCTAGATAGTCAAATAGGAGTTTGCCTTTCCCCTGAGGCTACAGATTGGGAATACATGAAAGATGGCTGTATCACATGTATTGTCCCAGTGCACTCATCCAACCCTGAGTAAGCAGTAGCTCAACACTGCCCGAATGAATGAATGAATGAATGAATGAACGAACGGATGAACAAATGCATGGCCAGGTAAAATCTGACTGAAATCTTTTGGCCTACTAGTGTATGAGGTGCTGCATGTTTTCCCTGTGGATATCTTGAGGTCACCTCAATCTTAAAAATTTTGAGATGGAACTCTCAGCTCCCCATACTACCTCCTTTTCTTTTTTGCTATTTTGGCACACTGGTTTCTGAGTCAGCAAGACTTGGATCATACTTTGACCCTTTTCTCTCCCTTTTTCATCATGTTGAGTTCTTTGCCAAGTTCTATTGATTCTGTCTCCATGGTGTCCCTTGCATCCACTCACGTTTCATTTTTATTGCTAGGTTAGGCCCTTAGTTCCTGTGACTTGGGGAGGTCTAATAGATTTTCCTGTCCTTATCATCTGTTCTTTGACCTGTTCTTAAAATAATCTTTCTAAAACACTGAAACTTTTGGGGCGCCTGGGTCGCACAGTCGTTAAGCATCTGCCTTCGGCTCAGGGCGTGATCCCGGCGTTCTGGGATCGAGCCCCGCATCAGGCTCCTCCGCTATGAGCCTGCTTCTTTCTCTCCCACTCCCCCTGCTTGTGCTCCCTCTCTCGCTGGCTGTCTCTGTCAAATAAATAAATAAATAAAATCTAAAAAAAAAAAAAAATAAAACACAGAAACTTTCAGTAGCTTCTCACTGCTTTTAGAACTAAATATCTAGATATCCACTTATTTATCATGACCTTCTATAGTCTAATCAAAACCTACCATTTCAGGCTTATTTTAATTGTGTGTTATAAGTATCCTGTACTCCAACCAAAGTGATCTATGTCTTGCAATAGCTTTAATATCCCATAATTTCTCACTTTGTCTTCTTTTTCACAGTTTCTTTGCTTAGTGAAATTGTTGAGAAGGTGTTGAATCTCTTCTATATTTTGGCTAACCTCAGATACCATCTCTTTCATAAAACCTTTCTCAAGCCCATAAATTAAAGCTGTATATGAGCTTTTCAATTCCAAACCTCCAAGTGCTTTCTTTTTCTCTCATTCATTTTTTTTTTTTAAGATTTTGTTTATTTATTTGTCAGAAGGAGAGAGAGCATGCACACACACACACAAGCAGGGGGAGTGGCAGGCAGAGGGAGAAGCAGTTTCCCTGCTGAGCTAGAAGCCTGATGTGGGACTTGATCCCAGGACCCTGGGATCATAACCTGAGCCAAAGACAGACGCTTAACCAACTGAGCCACCCAGGTGTCCCTCCCATTCATTTTTCTTATTCTACATTGTGGGGTGTGTGTGTGTGTGTGTGTGTGTGTGTGTGTGCGCATGTACGTACTTGAATTAAGTGCATTAGAGTGAAAAGTCAGCAGAAGCAGAGAGCTTGTTATTTATCTCTGTATCTTGAGGAGTTCCTAAAACAGTAGGACCTTGAGTATAATGGGAGTATTCAAGAGTATTGATTACTCTTCACCTGAGATATGAGATAACCAAAACCATATGCTAGTGAAAGGAGATGAGAATTTGTAGTATCAGAACTGAGAAAAGAGCATTTTAAAACATTTAAAATTTTTCTTTTTTACAATTGGATCATTAGTAATCACAGAAAGAGCCATTTTACAGGATTCATTAGAGGCAGAAGCCAGATGGCTAGGGATTAAGGAGTGAGTGGGTATTGAGAAAATGGAGCCAGTGAGGATAGACACTTTGTTGTGATGTGGAGGGTAGTGAACCTCGTAAGAAATGGAAAATGATCTGCAGATTTGGAAAGAGACTTGTGAAGGAAAACCACAGGTGGCGTTCAAAAGAAAAATGAGTGTGCTGTCAGAAACCCAAGTGCCAAAATTACTCCAAATCATACGTTTTCATTTTTCACCTTGGCGGAGGAGTACTCCAAATGAGTCAGGCCTCTGAAGCTAATACCAAGTTGCAGTGACCTGAGGTCACAACACAAGGTTAGAGTAAATGTGCACAACATAGAATAAGAAGCCTTGTAAACATGACCATGTTGGGCACTGGCAAGGGTGATGTTCTCGAGTCAATTGAGTTTATATTTCTCTGTTCTGGTTCAATGTGATGAAATTAATTTAGAAGAGTTACGGAGCTGGTTATATATATATATGTATATATATATACATATATATATATTTTTTTTTTAGGGGGTCTCCTCCCTAATTATTACACATATGTGTTTTAAATGTAGTAAATTTGAAGAAGAATCATTACTTAGCTAAATTAGAATATTTTTCTAATGCATTTTAAAAGATCTGGTTTCTGGTAAAATCACTCAATACGAAAACAAAATTATTTAAAGAAATTGTAGCTTATATTTCTTGATAGGATGTCATTTCTGTTTACCTATAAGCAGGGGTGTTGAATTTACACAATGATAGCCCAGAACTCCTGAAATAAGTGTAGCTATTGCACTTAGTTTCCCTTTGATTTTATTATACACAAATAATCTCTTAAAGACTTTATTGTAAGAAATACACTATTAGAATATTTCTATTGTGTGAGTATTAACTTCATATTTAAGACTAAGGCTGTGATTATAGAATTAGAAAATATAGATAGATACAAACACATACACTTTGTGGACAGTCAATTTAATTTTTCAGTATTTATTTAGATACTGTATGGATATAACGAAAGGTAGAATACTCATTTCAGAAGCCCTAGACTACATTAGGACTAAAAGGGATCATCTAAGGGGTGCCTTGGTGGCTCAGTCGGTTAAGCATCTGCCTTCAGCTCAGGTCATCCCCGGGGTCCTGGGATTGAGCTCCCTGTTGGGGTCTGGTGCTCAGTGGGGAGTCTGTTTCTCCCTCTGCCTCTCCGCCTGCTCGTGTGCATCCTCTCTCTCTCAAATAAATAAATAAAATGTTTAAAAAAAAAGGGGATCATCTAGCCAGGGTTTTTAATCTTAAAGTCCCTGACATTGAAAACAAATAAGAGAATAGCGTTGAGATTCTCAAAGAGGTAGAGGACCACCAAAAAGGACCACTAAAATAGTCCAATTGTTACTTTTCACAGATAATGAAACTGTAATGGGGAGTGGGGAATAAGTCATTTGGCCAAGGATGCTGTTGTTAGCTGGATAGTACTAAAATCCTGGTTTTTCAATTCCCAACTATTTTTTTTAACCATCCCAATGGAAATAACACATAGCTGCAAACCAATTCCTGGCAGTTAAGGATTATTTGTCATTCACTTAAGACATAATCTTTTTAAGGAAATGTTTGCCCCAGTGTGCTAAGAAGTGTTTAAATGGAAATGGAACACTATGACATATAAAATAATATATACACAGTAACTCCAGAAGGCAAATGAGATCATTTATCTTTCTCTCTCCTTCTTCTGTCCCCTCCCTCCCTTTACCAAGTTTCTTTTTCGTTTTGTCTTGGATATTCTAGTCTGGCCTCTGATGAATTTGATTAGAATAATCCAATCTTTTGATCATTCTCATTCATTCTTTCAGTCATTAATTAATTCAACAAATATTTCCTGAGTCCCTGCCCTGTGGTCCTGGGAACAGCATAGTGAGCAAAATTGACATGGTTCCTTCTATCTTGAAGTGTATGGTCTTATGGGACATAGATGTTAATCAACATTTAAAAAGAAATGTAAGACCAGGATTTCTTAGTTAGAAAGAACTAAAAACATAAAGTGCTATGAGCCAACGACTACTGAGGGATCTGGTCTGGGGCATCTGGTCAGAGTTCCCTGAAGAGGTGATGTTTCAGTTGAAAACTTAGGAAGGAGTTTGGCATAACCATGCTCCCTGTAGAGGGGCCAGCATATTTAAGGATCTCAAACAAGACCAGTGCTATTGAACTGAGGAAGAGCTAGGGAGAGAGAGAAATGCAAAAAGGAAGCTGGAGAAGATGATTGGGAACAGATCCTGTAATGATTTGAAGGCTCTTTGAGGTAAGAGGAAGTGGAAAGCCATTGGGGGATTTCAAGCAGGGAATCACATTGACTAGTTTGGACATTTGGGCTGTTAAGAATAATGCTGCTGTGAACATTCATATACATTCATGTGTATTCATGTGTTCTTTCATGTGGACATATGTTTTTATTTCTCTTGGGAATATATTTAGGAGTGGAATTGCTGGGTCATTTGGGAATTCTGTTTCACATTTTAAAGAACTGCCAGACTGTTCTCCAAAGTGGTTCTTATCATTTTATAGCCCCACCAGCAGTGTAGGAGGGTCCCAATTTCTCCATATCTTTGCTGACATTTGTTATTGTCTATCTTTTTGATTATAGCCACCCTAGGTGGCATGAAGTGGTATCTTACTGTGAGCCCCTTGCCTTTTCCTAGCAAGGCTTTTAAGTCTGGCATTTAGGATTGTCAGGGGTCTGGCACCAGGCTACCTTTTGCCCTTTTATCCACTTAGTTTGAGTAAACTACTCATTGTCCACAAAATATGCCCTATACTTTTTCAAGCTGTTTTTTTAAAATTTCTTTTCATGTATGCATGTGCTTGTGATTTGCAAAGCCCTGATCTGTGCCTCACAATCTTTAAAGACCCAACTAGATTTTTGCTGTCTTCTTCATTTTACCACATTGAGCCATATGGAATAGTTGATATTTGACCATTTTACCTGTAGAAGTAGCAATTTCAAATGCTTCATTTTAATGTATTTCTTGCTTTCCTCTAATCCTGAAATTGTTTCCATTTCCTTTGAGCTTTTTCTCCTTGTTTGTACTTGTTTGTACCTCTTATGGTATTGATGTGCTGATGTGGTATGATGTCTCTTATAAAGCTGAACTCTCAAAGGAAGGCTATTCTATAACCCAGTGTTTTGTACATAGTAAGGGTTTGGTAATTGTTAACTTTCTTTAAAAGGAGTATGTGCACTATATAATGAATCAGTATGAGCAAAATGAATCAATATAAACATAGTGTATCAGTATATACATAACTATAACTGAATACACATGCAAAGATGTTGGAATGCCTAGATTTAGTGGAAAGATCCAGTAAGAATAACTTAGGACTGGTTTCTTGTGGAAAATGAACCTTCAACAGAAGATTAAGGTAGTTAAAAAACCACAGGTGGTCAGAAAAGACATTTGGAGAGTAAATTAAAAGATACTCAAAGTAGAAAGTGGGAAGAGTCTGATTCTCATGACCAGTGGCAAGGAACAGGTTTGTATAGCTTTAGCGAATGTAAGCATGAGCTAGAATTAGGTATGGTGGAGAGCTCTGACACTCTGAAAGTTATGACGATGAGATTTAATTCGGTTTGGCGGCAGTTGAGTGCCTGTATAAGCACCTTTGTCATAATAAATGCAAGGGCTAAGGAATTGCTGGAGTGATGCTTGAGGAGGCTTGTTCTTGTAGATTTGAAAATATAGCAGGGACAGATGAGACTAACATCTCTGAGGTGAATGTAGGTATGAGCTGGTTCCGGCTTCTTTAGCTAAGCTTTAGTGCTAGAATGAGACATGAAAATGGGAAATAAAAATTATATTCAATGTGAAAGAAAAGAAGGGAGGAAGAAAGGAAAATACAAACTGTTTCTTCTTGGAAATTAGTTTGTGCATTGGAGTATCTACTAAGTTGAGGCAAACAGTTCTGGGAAATGTAATTCTCTGGAAAACAAAAACAGGCCAAATGAATGAATATTCATCATCTACTCACAGTTTTCTCAGAGAAGTGTTTTTCTTCTTCTTATTTACCTACTCTGGAGCTGGACAAGGCTGGCTTTTCACTTACAAGCTGGGTGACTTTGGGCAAATTACTCAACATTCTCTTTCTAGAGCACTTAGAGCTGTTTTTAAGAAATTGGGAGAAAAGCCCAGGGTCACACATTTCTTATTTGATGGTGTCAGAACTATAACCTAGGCCAATTGTATTTTCATCTAGTGATATTTCCATCTTTTACCACTGCTTTTAAGACTGCTGCTTGTCAACAGCTTGGTAGTTGAGTTCAAATAAATACTGAGTTCTTAAAATTACTAGTATATTTTTCTTTTTTAAAAAATTCTAAAGCTATTATATTTTTAAAGAAATTTTCAAGTACACACGAAAGAGAGAGTTGTACAATAAGCCTCTGATTACCCATCATCCACACTGAATAGTTACCAAGAATTTGTCATATTTGCTTATCTCCTTTTCTTGTTCTTTTTTTTCCTGAACTCTTTTGAAGCAAAAGATGTCTTTTCATTCCTACATACTTCAGTGCACATCTTTAAAAAGTAAAAACATTTTTTTCACATAATCTCATAATCACACCTGATAGAATTAGGAACAGTTCTTCTTATTATGTAATGCTCCTGCATACCGCAGGATGGCTTAACCAACAGTAATTTATTTCTCCCAGTTCTGGCGGCTGGGAAGTCCAAGATCAAGTTGCCAGACAATTCGGTTCCTAATGAGGGCTTGCTTTGACTGGTTTGCAGATGGCTGTCTTCTTGCTATGTCCTCAAGTGTGAGGGGGTTGGGGAGGGGAGGAAATGGGGGAAAGAGGGAGGCAAGCTTTCTTTCTTTCTTTCTCTTCTTCCTATAGGGCCACTAATCTTATTGGATTAGGACCCCACCATTATGACCTCATTTAACCTTCATTACCTCCTTAAAAGCCCTGTCTCCAATTACAGTCACATTGGGGGTTAGAACTTCAACATAAGAATTTGGGGTGGGGGGCGCCTGGGTGGCTCAGTTGGTTACGCGGTTACGCGGTTGCCTTGGCTCAGGTCATGATCTCAGAGTCCTGGGATTGAGCCCCACATTGGGCTCCCTGCTCAGTGGGGATCCTGCTTCTTCCTCTCCTCCCCACTTGTGCTCTTTCTCCCTATCTCTTTCTCTCTGTCTCTCAAATAGATAAATAAAATCTTAAAAAAAGAAAAGGAATTTGGGGTGGGGGTGCAATTCAGTCCATAGCAATGACAGACTTCGTTTTTAAATGACATTCACAGTGGGGCACCTAGGTGGCTCAGTTGGTTAGGTGTACTTGATTCTTGATCTCAGCTCAGTTCTTGATCTCAGGATTGTGAGTTTAAGCCCCACATTGAGCTCCACACTGGGTGTGGAACCTACTTTAAAAAAAAATGGCATTCATAGTGCTAACATGCTTGCTTTTATGGTGATGATAATATTCATTTTTCTAATACTTCTAACATAATACTGTCCAAGAGACATAATTACTTCTTATTTTGTAAATACCAGGTCTTTAATTGTAGTTCTTGCTATTTTTTCCTCCTTAGTAAATCTTTGGTTATAGTCACTGGGGGAATTTATATTCTCACTTGTAATATGTCACAGTCGAAATAGTATTAATAAGAGGTGACACAGCAGCTGTGCCATTATAATTGTATTTATGCAGCTAATCTGACTTGAGGGGTAATACATATGCAGTAGTATTCATTTGTCATAAATAATAACTAACACATGTGCCAGATATTCTTTTTTCAGACATTTTCCATATTGAGAGCAAGAAGGTGAAATGATCTGTGGTAAAGGAAGAATCTTGGAATAGTATACAATAACAAAAATATTTGAGAAGAGGAGCTTATAGATGATTGAATCAATAAAGTATACAGGTATTCTGATAAAAATACATCCAGTGTATAGTCAAGGAAGAAAGAGTCATGCCTGTAGGATGAATAGGGGCAAAGAGGGCATGGAAGTCTATGAAGGATGTTGCAGGCAATATCAACAGGGGTAGCAAAGGACAGAGGTGTGAGGTGGCTAGGAGATACAGGGAATCTGCAGGCCATTCCCAATGGCTTCAGATGAGTTAAAGCTACAGCTAGGTATGTAGAACAAGGGACAGGTTATGGAAGACTTCAAGTGTTATGCTCAAGAGTTTGGGCTCAATTTGGGAGGGATTGAGGAATTACTGAAAATTTAAGTCTGGGGAATGATATAATCAGATCTCTGTTTTTGAAGGATCACTTTCATATTGGTTTGGGGTGTTATTTTGGGTGAGTAGGAGAAAGGAGACAGGTGATGTGCTCTTACCTGTAAGAGGTGTTGAATTAAGCAGTAAAAATTAGAATGGAAAAACGGATGCATCCGAGGTGATAGGGAGGTGGACTCTATAAGACTTTGGATTGATTGGATGTGATGGGTTGCTGAGCACTGCCATGGGCCTAGCTCATGTTTCTAACTGTGAGTCTTAAGGAGCCCCAGTTTGAAGATCTCTTCCATAATAGGTAAGCTTTAGCACAGAGAAGGTAGATATATTGATCCAAATTTAGGGATTAGCAGAGCATTGATGGCCAATGGATAGGATATAAGGATGCTGAAGGTTTGCCAAAGAGATTATAAAATACTACTCTATTTCAGGTCAGATAGGGAGAGAGTGAGAGGGAGAAGGAGAGCAAAGAAGCATTAAGGATAATGACAAATGGAGGGGCTGAGGGATGATTTGTCTCCAGAGTGTTGAAGATTAGATGAAGGAAAAGTTAAGAAAGTAAGATATTTGGAAAGGATACCATAAGTCTGTGGACAGAGACTAGTTTCCTTGAGTTGAAGATTGTAGACACTGAGTAGTTCCCAGAAATGATGAAGTCCAGTGTATGACCACAGAAGCACATTGCTGAAGTGGGAATGTGGATGAGGGGTGTAGGAACTGAGGAATTTTGAGATAGGTTGCTTCTGGTTTATCCTTGTGGATGTTAAAATTCCCATAATGATGGCTTTGGAGCAGAGAGAAGCTTTGGAGAAGATAAAGTAAGACAACTGAAAAAGTCCTTAGTGCGTGAGTGAGGAGTAATTAAAAGATAGGTGGATGACAGTAACAAGGAAGCTGGAGATGCAAATGCCAGAAGAAGAAGAAGGAGTCTTTTACACATGAAAGTGGGAAAGTAGTACTAGTGTAGAAACGAGAGAGTGGAGCTGTAGAAGTGCTGGTTTCACCTTTGGGTTTTGTTAGATGCTGGAGCAGAGTGGGTTCTTGGGAGGAGGAGTCAGCTGAGGCAGAGAGGTGGAGGGAAATTCAGTTGAAGATGTGAGGCTTTGGAGTCACTCTGAAATAAAGATTCCAGTGTAAAGGTTAGGAAGAGTTAGTAGCTGAAAGAGGACCTGAGCAGGGAAAATGGATGGAGGAAAGACATAGACAAGAAGGTCTGGCATTTTTGCAGAGGATGACAAGGATAGCAGGAATGTTTGGACTGACTGCAGTGAAGTTTGTGGGCCTAGGGTAAGTGAGGACCAGAGTGGTATTGGTTACTTAATGAGGTTAGCAGACTGCAGTCTTTGCTTCGAGTTCAAATGCCTTGCCAGTTACAAGATTCTTATCCTCTAGCAGTTTATAATTAAAAAAGAGGTGGCCATGTAACCAAAGAACTCTGGTCTAATGTGGAAAGTGTTAGGTGTAATTATAGAGTATAGGCAGAAGTCTGTGGAAGTGCAGAGGAGTGAGAGTTTAGTTCCAGCTGGAACACCAGGGGAGGACTTCTTGGAAAGCTTGCTTTTTAACTGGGTCTTAAGAGTCGGCAGGATGTTAATAAATAGATGGGGATAAAGAGGCGTTCTGTTTTGGAATGGCATGAGCAAAGATGTGAATTCAGGGAAATACAGAGCTTGTTTGTGGAATAGTTCATAAAAGATCAACATAGAGAGTCTGACCTCAACATAAGTAAGGGAGCAATGGAAAAGAGCAGTGGACATTAGATTGTATTATACCAGTGGCCCGTGGCGATCAGAAGCATGCAGAGAGTCCATCTGACAGAAGAAAAAACAACTGAAAATAGAGCTCTGCGTTCTAGAGTGTCTGTGGCACCTCCAGTCCGAGTGGCCATAAAGGGCAGCACTTCCTGTTTCTAGCAGAACTTTGAGTAGTTCTTCTGTTGTGTGTATGCGTATGTGTGTGTCTGTCATCATCACAAGAACAGCACTAGGATATACCCTACCCCCGTCTCTTTCAGCCTCTCCTTGCTTGCCTGGCGTTTAAAACCCTTTGTAAACTGGTTATATTGAACTACACGTTAGTGCTTATTCACATATTACACAGTGGGTCATATCTACTACCCATGTTTATGCATGTCTGGAAAGGGAAGTTAATAATTAAAAGCTGTTTTCCTCACTTCTGCTTGAAGGACTGATTCTTTGAATCTGAGACTGCAAGTTATTAGTTACAGAACCTAGTTTTGTTTGTTATTTTATTTCCCTTAGATATATTTACTTCACACTTTGACTTTGATGACCCTTTGTTTTCTCAGTGGGACATGCTATTATATCTTCTTTGTCAAAATTATTTTTTCTAAGTAATACATTACCTGTAATTCTGAATTGTGTTTTATTACCTTTAATTTTATCTTCTCTCAGAAGGTTATATGTATAAAAAGTAGTATTGCACATTTGAACTTGTCCAAAATAGACTTTATGAGGTGCTGATTGCCATATCATTTAGAATTGTGTTTGGTTATACAGAATATAAAACTCCATTACCATGATTTTAAAAATTGAACATCAGGGGTGCCTGGGTGGCTCAGTCTGTTAAGCATCTGACTCCTGGTTTTGGCTCGGGTCATGATCTCATAGGTTGTGAGATCGAGCCCTGTGTTGGGCTCCATGCTCGGCGGGGAGTCTGCTTGAAGATTCTCTCTCTCTGCACCCTCTCTCTGCTCATGCATGCCCCCCCCCATAAATAATAAATCTTAAAAAAAATTGAACTTATTTTTTTTACATAAAAAAATTCCATAAGTAGGGAGTTGGTGTGGATTTGACTGCTCAGTGATACCATGAGAACTTTATATTCTTTCTGTTATTGGCTCCCTGTTCTTGACAGGCCAGCATGTTGGTCATATTTAAAGGTTAAGGGCTAGCCTGCTGTTCCTGCTCACCTTTATTACAAAAATAAAAGGTTTCTGTAACTATTAACATAGTTCCTCTTAAATCTCATTGACCAAAGTTGTGTCACATGGATCTCCTAACCATAAGGGAGCCAAAAGCAAGCATATGTCATGTTGGGCTGGGCACAAACTGCCTTAATCAAAGTCAGGAAAAAAAAAGAGGTATATATGTATATGGAGTAGGCAACAAATAATGTCTCTCAAAAGCCTAAACGTTGATTATTTTACCTGTTATTTTAACACAGGTCGTATTTAATTAAGAAGTTGACTACAACAACAAAGAAGAAAGGAAGAAAACATTCTCAGTCTGTCAGTTTCTCTATCCTTACATTATAAAACTAGATACTAGAATTTCTTATGACTGCTCCTTTGTGTAATATTATAAGTTGTTGGGTGTAAACAACTACTGCCGTACCTTGAAATAGTTAATAAAATAAATGTATGTTTGCATTTGGAAAAAATATTATGAAGTGTTCCTACTGGAATGCTGTTTTTTTTTTTTTTAAGATTTTATTTATTTATTTGACAGAGAGAGAGACAGCCAGCGAGAGAGGGAACACAAGCAGGGGTAGTGGGAGAGGAAGAAGCAGGCTCCTAGTGGAGGAGCCCGATGTGGGGCTTGATCCCAGAGCACTGGGATCACGCCCTGAGCCTAAGGCAGACGCTTAACGACTGCGCCACGCAGGCGCCCCTGGAATGTTGTTTTTAATCCATTTAAAATGAGTTTCTTTTGGGAGAGATAATTTTCACATTGTATGAATATATAAAAACATTTTGCAGGGTATCTGGGTGGCTCAGTCAGTTGGGCATCTGCCTTCAGCTTGGGTCATGATCCCAAGGTCCTGGGGTGGAGCCCTGTTATGGGCTCCCAGCTCTGTGGGGAGCCTGCTTCTCCCTCTGCCTCTGCCTGCTGCTCCCCCTGCTTGTGCTCTGTCTCTCTCTCTTTGTGTCAAATAAATAAATCTTAAAAAAAAAAAAACATTTTGCAGATGGCATGATCTTATGAATGGAGAACTGCAAAGGCTCTACCAAGAAACTGTTAAAACTAATAAACACATTCAGGAAAGTTGCAGGATATAAAATCAACATGCAGAAATCAGTTGTGTTTCTATACACTAACAACAAACTCTCCAAAAAAGAAATTAAGAGAACAATTCCATTGCAGTAGCATCAAAAAGAGTAAAATACTTAGGAACAAATTTAACCAAGGAGGTTAAAGACTTGTACAATCTATAAAACTATGATGGAAGTAACTGAAGACATAAATCAATGGAAAGTTATCCTGTGTTAATGGATTAGAAGAATTAATCTTAAGATGTCCATGCTGACCAAAGTGATGTACAGATTCAACGCATTCTCTAAAAATTCCAGTAGCATTTTTCATGGAAAAAGACACTCCTAAAGTCCTTGTGGTACCACAAAAGACCCCAAATACCTAAAGCAGTCTTGAACATGAAGAACAAAGCTGGAGGCATCATACTTCCTATCTTTATTTTTTTATTTTATTTTATTTTAAAGATTTTATTTATTTATTTGACAGAGACAGAGACAGCCAGCGAGAGAGGGAACACAAGCAGGGGGAGTGGGAGAGGAAGAAGCAGGCTCACAGCAGAGGAGCCTGATGTGGGGCTCGATCCCATAATGCCGGGATCACGCCCTGAGCCGAAGGCAGACGCTCAACTGCTGTGCCACCCAGGCGCCCCCATACTTCCTATCTTTAAACTGTATTTCAAAGCTGTAGTTATCGAAACAGTATGGTACTGCATAAAAAATAGACACATAGATCAGTGGAATAGGATAGAGAGCCCAGAAATAAAACCACACATATATAGTCAACTTGTCTTTGAAAAGGATGCCAAGAATGTACAATGGTTTTGGATAAATGGATATCCACATGCAAAAGGATGAAATTGAACCCTGATGTTACACCATACACACAAATCAAACCAAAATGGTTTAAACATTTCAATGTGAGGCCTGAATCTGTAAAAATCCTAGAGGAAAACAGGGGAAAAGCTCCTTGGCATTGGTCTTGAGAATGATTTCTTGGGTTTGACATCACTAGCACAGGCAATAAAAGCAAAAATAAACTAGTGGGGCTATATCAAACTAAAAAGTTTCTCTACAGCAAATGAAACAACAAAATGAAAAAGAGACCTAGAGAATATGAGAAAATATTTTCAAACCATAGATCTGAAAAGGGAGAAATGGGGAGATATTGAGCAAAAGGGACAAAGTATTAGATATAAAGTGAATAGTTCCAGGGACCTAATATATAGCATGGTGACTTTTGTGAGTAATACTGTATCGTATACTTAAAATTGCCAAAAGAGTAGATCGCAAGTTTTCTCCCCACCAAAAAAAAAAAAAAGTAATGATGTGAGGTGATGGACGTTTACATTAGCTCGATTGCAGTACTCACTTCTCAGTGTATTCATATATCACAACATCATGTTGTACCCCTTAATGTGTCCTCCACAGTTCTTCTTTAATAGTCACACCTCAGTAAAGCCTAAAAATGTAACAAGAGAAAATGAAGTGACAATTTCTTTTAGAGAAGATGATTTTCACATTGTGTTGATAATTTAGTTATTGTTACAGGCAGGTTTATGGTGGACAAATTTTAAAGGAAAAATCTGGTTTTTAAGTACCACATCTCAAGATGGATTATTTTATCAAAATCTAATGAAAAATTTTGACTTTGGGTGTGAGGAAGACTTTCAGTATGTTGGGAGTGAATATATTTTAATCAGAAGAATATATTTTTAAATCAGAACTTTAAGCTTCAATTCAAAGTGAGATTTTTTCCACCGTTTTTTTTTTTTTTTTTTTACTTTAAATAATTTAACTTTATTTTACTGGTAAAAGGAAATGATGTAAATCATTCCGTTTGTGGCAAGGGTATATTGTCACTATGTTTTGGAATTTAATAAACATAATACATGTTAACAGTATACATAGGCACTGAGGTAGATTTTGTGGAAAATGAAAACACAATTCTCCCTTTTGGGGGTAATTAAATTCATTAAATTGTTATTACTTAACGGAATGGAAGAAGTAAATATTTAAGACAGGCTTATATAGAATTCGATTTAGTGGAAAGATACAGGTGCAAAGACAAGCTCATCTTTCTATAACTTCTGTTCTGTTTCTCTGGCCATGTTGAACTCTTGTACTTTCTCAAGTGTCCTGACCTCTTTGATTATTCTGCATCTTTGCAGTGCTTTTTGTTTGTATGTTTTTGGTATTCCCTTACTTGTTTGTCAGCTTGACAATTTCCTATCTTTCAAGACTCTGCTCAGAGAACATCTTCTCTGTGAAATCTTCCCTGAACTTCTGGGGTAAAGTTGGGTTCTTCCTTGTCCTTTTTGCCACAGTGCATTTTCTGTTTCTTTCTCTGTCTCTGTGTTTGTAGTGTGTTAACCTCGAAAGTAAAGCTGTCAGTTATATTACCAGCAAAATGGATTTATTCAGGAATAACAGACTTGCAATTTGAGACATGCAAGTTATGGCAAAACCATAGGCAACTCCAGAGAACAAAGGAGAGGAACGCACTTTTATGTCGTAAAGGGGGCATTCAGAGGAGCAGTTATAAATTCATTGGACTAAACTATCTGAAGTGTAGTGGCTTTATTTGGGTGAGTTGTGACAGTCTCTCTTTGGTGGGGCTGTTGCCAGGCAAGGAGAAAATCTTCCTCTTACTGGGGTAGTAAAATATAGGCTTCTTCCTGTTGGGAATGCAGAGGGCTGCAAAGAATGGTAGGGTGTGAAAGTTCCCCCTTCTTGCCTCCTGACTATTTTAAAAGAGGCTTCCTTTATTCAGTTTCACAGGGGTTGGAATCATTATCACAACACACCATTTATTTACTTGTCTGTCTCTGCCACAGTTTGTGAGCTTCAAGAACATGAGGGTTATATTTATCTCCAAATCTTAGTGGTATAATGGTTTTGTATATTGGATCATTCAGTGTTCATTGGATGAATGAATGGATGGTTGAATAAAAAGAAAGAATTAGCCCAGAGTTTATTCAGGAGTACTGGGAAAATCTTTCCATAGGGAATGTGGTAAGAACACTTAACCCTGCAGGTGTAGAGAGTTTGTAATTTATGAGTATTTGGAAATAGGCTTGAATAGGCAAAGTGGGACTGGTTGGCAATGGAAGTTTTAATAAATAATGGCGTTATAATTAGTAAAATTTCTTAAGTTGTTTTTTAAACCCCTCCTTTTTGAAACATACTGTGCTTTTGTATTTTGTAGTGCTTCCACTTCTCATTCAGAGAATTCAGTGCATACAAAATCAGCTTCTGTAGTATCATCGGACTCCATTTCAACTTCTGCGGACAACTTTTCTCCTGATTTGAGGGTATGTATGCTATTTTTCTGAGGTATTCTGATGTATTTTTTGTTAGCTGTTTCTGGCCAACACTATGAGTATAACCTTGCACTACGTAAGCAGGAGATCTTGATCGAGTAGTCTCCCAAGACCTCAGTCTTCATAAAATATCCCAGAACAGACCGGCAGATTTGGAATAAGATTTGGAATAAGATTTGGAAATCTTATTTATTTATAAAAGAAAAATGTGCAATTCATTTCTAAGTTTGATAACTTTTAAGTTCTTTACAAAAAGATAATTAATGGATTTTATTGTGGTATAAAAGATTTTTGTGATTACTCCCATAATGATGGCCAATAATAGCTAACCTTTTTTGAGTACTTACCATGTCCTGAGTGTTGCTCTAAGTCCTGTAATGAAATCTCTCTTGTAATACTTCTTCCAGTTCTGTGAGGTAGAGACTATTTTCTTCTCCATTCTAGGGATAATAATAACTCAGAGAGATTAATAACATGTCCAGAGTCTCATCACTAATAAATTCTCTGGCTAATCTTCTAGCTCATGTAGTCCACTCCTGGAGCTAAGTCATTTAAATATTGTGCTGTAGTTGCTACACGTCTCATTATAGTTTAAATATTCTTGTATTTGTTCAAGGTCTTGTAGCTATGAAAGTAACCACGCCACTGATATCCTGTAGCACTTTGTATGTTTTTCAATTCATCTGCCTTTCTACAGCTGCTTATCTTTGAGAGATGGAGAAAATGAATTTCATGTGCAGTGCTAACCCTTAAACTTTACTCCCTAACCCTTAAACTTTAGAGTCTTTTTATCCTGATCAAGTGGCTCCTTTCCCAGTAGTTATACTTTCACAACTTTAATGAGAACATTGTTTATATTAATGAAGTAATTTGCTGTTGAGCATATACTGAGACCATATCTTTTTCTTGTATTTCATTTTCAAAACAGAATCCAACAAATGTAAGAATACAGATGACAAACATCTGTAAAGGCTTCTACTTTTTTGTCCTTATGTGTTGTGAAATGTCATAAAATAATAGTTTGGGTATAACCTGACTTTAAACGTGACTAAAAATAATAAAGACTTATCTTTATAATCTGGATATATGTTGTGCTAATTATGAAAGCTTCATAATATCTTTAGCTATTATCTTGATGCATAACATAAAGAGCAGCATTCATCATTAATAATAATGAATATACATCAATTGTTCCCTCTCCTTAATTTATTGCTATTTAAAAACATCTTTTATATATGTATCTAACTTTTGTTTTATTCATTATGTTAATACATGTCCACTGAAGGCCTGTGAATTTTTTGGGGCTACTTCTAGGCAGATTGTATTAGCTAAAAACATCATTTGTTTTTTATTTTTTTTAAAGATTTTATTTATTTACTTATTTATTTGAGAGAGCAAACGAACAAGCACAGGGAGAAGAGCAGAGGGAGAGGGACAAGCAGACTCCATGTTGAGTGGGGAGCCTGATGTGGGGCTCAGTACCTCAACCCCAAGATCACGACCTGAGCCAAAACCAAGGGTTGCATGCCCAACTGACTGAGCCACCCAGGTGCCCCACATCATTTGTTTTTAACTTCGTGTTGTGATTGATAAAGAACTCATGCTAGAAATGGGAGAAATGTCACTTTTCCTTCTTGCTATGCCTGCATTATTAATATTCAACCTGCCGTTTCTTGCCTAAAAAAAAATATAAATAAATGCTTCAAAATAAATCATTTGTGTGTTCTTGTGAGGGTTAATTTAGTTAAACTACTTAACCAGGCACACCGGTGAATTGCAGTCCATTGCAGGATGCTGAAAAGTGGCCTATGATCTCAGCTTGTTTGAAGGCAGGTCTCCTTCATTTTCTTGGGACACCATATTTATAAATAAGAGACTGACCTAGATTGGGACAAAATGAGGGTCATAATGTTAATTTGCATATTAATCATAATTTATTTCTTATTGGGTATTTTTTAAAAATTTAGAACATTTTTTGATTTACAGAAAAATTGCAAAGATAGTATGGAGTTCCTATATATTTTATCTCCAGTTTCCCCTATTACTAATATCTTACATTTGTATGGTACATTTCTCAAAGATAATGAACCCATGTTGATAACATTATAATTAACTAAAGCCCACACTTTTTTCAAATATCCTTAGTTTTTACCTGATCTCCTTGTTTTCGTTCTAGGATCTCATTTAGTATACCACATTACATTTAGTAGTCATGCCTCCTTAGGTGTCTCTTAGCTGTGACAGGCTTTTAGACTCTTTTGTTTTTGATGATTCTGACAATTTTAAAGAGCACTTGTCAGGTGTTTTGTCGAACGTCTGTTATTTTACCCATAGACTGGGGTTTTTTGGGAAGAAGACCACAGAAGTAAAGAGCCGTCTTCATCACTTCATCACTTCATCACATAAATCACATGATTTATCACTGTTGATGTTAACCTTAACCATTTGGTAGAGGAAGTGTTAGGGTTTTTCACTGCAAAATACTCCTTTTCCCCGCCCCCTCCTTTTTATACTATACTCTGGAAGGAAGTGGCTACGCACAGCCCACATTTAAGCCCACCTTGTTGAGAGTGGAACATCTACATACATTTTTCATAATTCTTCTGCATGGAGATTTGTCTCTTCTTTCTTATTGCCTTTATGCAGCCATTTATCAATATTTCCTTATGGATATCTATTGTATATTTTGGATTTTAATTCAGTACTACTTTGTTACTCAAACTGTTCCAACTCCAAATTGAGAGTTATTTCAGTTGGATCTTCTGTCCCTTTACGTATTCCCATCCTTGTGGTTGATTTGTTTTGTTTTGTTCTAAGCTCTTTGCTACTTTACTAAGTAAGCACTATGGGATACTCCAGGCTCATCTTGATATTTCCTGCCTCAGTCTTAAAATCGTCATCCATTTCTCAAGGATGATATTCCCAGGTTTCTTTTATGGAGATTGGTATTAGAAACCAAGATCTGGGCACTGGGTGTGCAGGTGTCCTTTCCTTTTCCTTTCTCTTTTTTTTTTTAACCAAAAGGGAACAAAATTATTTTCCTTCTGAAGCAAAAAGTCATTTGCATGCATTTTATTTGGAGGTGATATCATGGGTAGGGTGATCATATATACATATTTGTCTAGAGTAGCCTTATTTTATGCCTGCTGTCCCATCAGGTTTAACATTAGAGTTAAAGAAAGTACCAAATTATTGACTTTCTTAGCACTGTAGGGTACCAAGGAAATCTTTTGAAGTTATACATCAGCTCCATGACTGTAGGAATCCTCTCCATTCGTGCCTTATGAATTTAGCATCTTTCACAACGTAGAGGGTCCCTCAGAGACTCTTTGAGTTGTTAATGAAGAGACAGTTGTTAAATGTTAAACTAAGGAGAAGATGGTTTGGGGCAACAAAGGTTAACTGTACTTTCCATAGTAGTATGGAGGCTGCCTGTTACCCTGTTCCCTCATTTTTAAAGTTATCTTTGATTACTAGTCTTTTTTTCAGTTGTGGAAGGGAGATGAATGATTAACGTTACATTAAATGTTAGTATCCTTTAAAAAAATGCAGCTTAATTTCAAATATGTGCTTTTTTCAGAGGTGGGGTGGAAAGAAGAATGTGCTTCTAATACTTGAAAAAAATCTAGCATGCTACCGATAAACATTTATATATACCTCATCTCATTTAACTTTCACAACAGTCCTGTGAGACGGATATTATTACTCCATGTGACCAGTAGGAAACCTGGTATTCAGAAGAGATTAATTAAGTCCTGTGCTTCAAGGCACACAGTTTGGTGTTGCCCTTACTTGGGCTCAGGTTGGTCATATTCCTGTATGGCACATTACCCAGAGCGACTCTCCTTCTGTGGCTTTGCTGCTATTGTCAAATGTGCAGTGAGCTTTTCTTAAGTGACAAAGAATAGCTTTAATACATTTTTTGAGGTGGCAATAGCAGTTTTCAATATTACTTCCTTAATAAATGAAAATTCCTTTTCTAAATAATCAGAAAAAGAGGCTTTTTGTAGTAAAGATCTAATCTACCCTCCTCAATTTTGTCAGTTGATGGATATTTTGCTGTTAGTATGTATACCTTTAGTGGCTATAAAATAGAAGTGTGCTAGTTAATTATAGGTGGACGTAACTGCAGACAGCTGTGTGTTGTTTTCTGCCTGATCGTGGTTTGGCTCTATGCGTGACATGTGGGGCTTGGCATGGTAGTTGTGAAAATCATCATTCACAGATGATTTGAAGTTGGTTAACCTCTAGACTTTGAGTTCTCCATGTTGCCTCAACTGTTTATCCCTGCCCTAAGCCTTAACCTTTTAAAGCTCCCTTAGTAACAGCTTTTAAATAGAAGTATAAGCAACACCGTGCCTTGAAAAGCTAATCCAATTTCATTACAAATCTTAAATCAAATTGTAGAAGTTTTCTACTACGGGTATTATGCAGTGACATTTTCCTGAAAGGACAGTGTGTTAGTTGATTAACAGCTGACTGTGAAAGCTTCGGTTGGGGGTTTCTTATTGAAACAAGATGTGTTGCTTCTGCATCAGTAAAAGAGAATGGAAGATTAGAGGGGGTATGGAACTATACTAGATATCTGAAACTTGTATTTATTCAAGTGGAATTCTCTTTGTATTTTTCACCTTTTTAGCATAGCTTGTTGCAGAAAGAGTCATAAACAGGTAAAATCCAATACATGTGTTTCTGAAAAACTGAGCACAAATTCAGCCTTGGTAAATTCAGTTGTGGTTCCTCAGTGAATAATTGTAGAGTGTTTCTGTTTGCTTCATTTCCTCTTCACTTGGCAGTGGAACTTATTTAATTTCATTAAAAAATTTCAAAAAAATCCTTTCATACAAAATTTCCCCCTCCCCCCTTTTTTGTCTGTCCCTCTTTCAGGTAAAAATTTTAATGCAAATGCATTTATTTTTTATAAATATGCAGTTTTTAAAATTAGACTTTCTTAAATAAGAACATATTTTTAAAGTTTGACACATAGTGGAATTAAGAACCTAGGAAACCGGTGTTTGTTGATTTATTTGCTGACTGAAATAATTTCCATGAAATGCAGGATTTAAAAATTCAGATGCATAACTCTCTTTATTTATAAAGTGTAATTTATATAGCATTGGGTTTTAATTAAATTAAGTTCCTTAAATGGTGGTGACTAAAAGATAAATTAAAAGTTGGGCCATGCAACATTTCCTTTGTGATGTCTGCGATAAGGCATTTATACCAATGTTGGTCTGTAATTCAGATATTAAAATGGAATTGTATTTATGTCTTTTATCTCTATTTTAGAAGGCCTATTTGATCTTAGAATATGTTATGTGACATATATAATTTATGTATATATAAAGATATGTATATGAGATAAAAATTGTAATATTTTGGGTTTTGTTTTTAGCCATCTTCCCTTACCTTATAATATTTAGTAGGCTTAAATCAAATAAATTTGCTTATCTTTTTTTGTTATATTATTCATATTTTCTTTATGAAACAAAGGTCAGAGGTAATTGGATTATTTCTTATCCAGTGTGTGCATGAATGTTGTCATGTTCTGAAAATATGTAAATCTAGTCAGAATGAATTAAGACTCATAGAGCAGACATTAAATAGACAGTGAACAATGTCTGTTACACATAATCATTTCAATAGCCAGAGGAAAAATGATTGAAGTTAGAGCTTATTAGCAGAAGTTAACACCACTACTGCTCACACCAGCATTAACTCTTGAGAGCCTATGAATTGAAAAGAACAACTTTAGCCAGGTAAAGAGTATCCATTAAAATTCCACAGTAAGGTCTTATACTTAATGGGGAAATATTAGAAGCATAGCCTTTAAACTTAGAAACATGATGCTAGAATTCTTAGCCAGTAAAATAAGAAAAGAATAAATAATATAAGAAATGAAAGCAAGCAAGCAAGCTTTTTTTATTTACAGATGATTGTCTAGGAAAATTTAAGAAAAATCTATATGCAAACTATCAGCACTGTTGCTGGATATAAGATAACTTTAAAAAGATAAACCATGCTTCTGTACCTTAACAAAAATGTTTAGACTGTGTGATTTTAAAAAGGTTTCCAGTCACAAGAGCAACAAAATTACCTTACTCAGGGAGAAAGTTGTAAACTTTATTAAAGAACTTAAATCTAAATAGATGAGTAGACACAATCACCTGAAGATATCATATATTTTCAGTATATATCTGTTAATGCGATAACATAATTTCAGACCAAATTCAAAAGCTTGTCTTGCAGAACTTGGCAAGTTGATCCTGAAATTTATATGGAAAGGTAAAATGTCAAGATTATTTAAGAGGAAAAATGAGGAGAGGAGATTCACTTAATTAGTTTATAAAGCTGAAGTAATTAGAACAGAAATAGATCAAGGAGACACACGACAGAGTTCAAAAATGACTGATATTTGTAGGGGCTCTGTATATGACAGAGACTATAACAAATCAGTGGGGAAAGAATGAACTGTTTGGTAATCAATGCTGGGGTAGCCATATTGAAATTAAAAAAAAAAGAAGTTGAGTTCCTAATTCACACATATTCAATGAATTCATTAGAATAAAAACCTAAAATTGAAAATCAGAATATTAAAATTTAGAAGAAAATATGTGATAATATCTTTATTACTTTCATCAAGAAGGAATTCTTAAATGAGACCTAAAAATGTTAACCATAAAAGATTATTATTAAATAAAAAATTTTAAAAATTTTACTTATAAAAAAATAAGTTTTATTGTGCTAAAATGGTAAGTAAGGACCTTTTCTTGCTTATTGATTACTGTCCATCTGACCTCTCTCATCTTAAGCTCTGCCCTTTGTTATATGCCTACTGTTCATAGAACAGTACATGAATGAATGTTACTTAAGAGCTCTTTCATATTTGTGGTCATTTGCAGCACTGGAGACATTTGTCCTCTCATTTGCTTTGTTTAGTTGGTGGAAAAGTTTGAGGAGCACTCCTAATCAAGTGACTTTTGAAACCACTTGTTAGCTACATTTCGGAAACGGAAGAAGGATATTCTGTGTTTTATTCATAATTCCAAATAAAATCTGTGTACTTATTCACTAACTCACTGCACTCTCTTGAAATTTCCCGGGTGTTCTGAGGAAACACTGTCCAGTAACACATGGTTTCTGCCAGCAGGAAGCTTAAAGTCATGTAGTGGGAAAGGAGCTGAGCAAATCAGTGATAATTGCATGATAGATACTATGAAGAAGGTATACTATGGGAGCAAAGAGGACAGAACATTCTAAAACATTCTAAAGCAGAATGTTCTAAAGTTTATAAAAATAAATTCATTGGATAAAAAAAAAAGACTATTGCTATAAGCCCCTTGAGGGCAGATATATTTATCTTTTTTTTTTTTTAAGATTTTATTTATTTATTTGACAGAGATAGAGACAGCCAGCGAGAGAGGGAACACAAGCAGGGGGAGTGGGAGAGGAAGAAGCAGGCTCATAGCGGAGGAGCCTGATGTGGGGCTTGATCCCATAACGCCGGGATCACGCCCTGAGCCGAAGGCAGACGCTTAACCGCTGTGCCACCCAGGCGCCCCCAGATATATTTATCTTATTCCCTGTTGTATCCTTAGAGCTCAGTATCTAGAATGTGGAAGGTACTCAGGAAAAATTTGTTGACTGAATCAGTAGAAGAGAATGAGGAATATGAAGTTGCTTATTTTCCTTTCATTCTTTTTTTTTTTTTTTGATTTTATTTATTTATTTTGACAGAGAGAGAACACAAGCAGGGGGAGAAGCAGACTCCTCGCCGAGCAGGACCCTGAGATTATGACCTGAACTGAAGTCAAATGCTTAACCAACTGAGCCACTCAGGCACCCCATGCGTCCTTTCATTCTTAATAGTCCCCTAAGTCTTTTGTCTGGTAGGCTTGCCTTTCTCTGATTTAGCTAGTGCACCATCATAAGGCTAATCTTCCTCTGAAATCACTTCCATAATGTGATACCCCTATTTAAAAATTCTTCAGGGATGGGGATCGCCTGAATGGTTCAGTTGGTTAAGTGTCTGACTCTTGGTTTTGGCTCAGATCATGATCTCAGGGTCTGGGATTGAGCCCCACGTTGGGCTCCCACTCAGCAGGGAGTCTGCTTGTCTCCCTTTGCCCTTCACCCTACTTTCTCTGTCTCTCTCTGGAATAAATAAAAAAATAAATCTTTAAAAAAAATTCTTCCAGGGGATCCCTGTTTCTTACAGAAAGTGTAGACTTCTAAGCTTGTGTTCAAGGTTCTCCATTTTTGGTCCCATCAAAGCTATCACACTGTATGTCCATCTTTCCCAAAACATAACCCCATCTCTATAGATAGGGATTCTTTTTATAGTCTCTTAATTGGCGTGTGCTCATTTCCACTTCTATTCATGCTGGCTCACACATCTGGAATGTACTTCCTTCTACTAGTGAAACAGATCATGGTCAGTATGTTAATAATAGACTCAGCCCCATTAGGTGATTCCAGTCCATTATGATCTTTTTTCCCTGATTGAAGATAATATGGATAATAATCAGAGAGATAGTGTTGAAAAAAACTTTGAAGAAATTATGTGAGGAGAATTTGGAAGAGAGACAGAAGGTAGTCACTAATTCGTTTCTGTCATCGAAGAGCCACCAAAATCCATTTGAAAATGTTCACAGTTGTCTCATATCTATCCTTAATAGAGAAATGATTTCAGTCCAACTCTCATGATTTCTGTTTTACTGAAATTTTTCTCTCCAGAGTTACCATTATCTCTCTTTTGTAAAATTTTGTTGTCTTTTATAACAACACTAGTTGTTTTTTTAATGAAAATAGTATAATGAAATAAAAATTTGTGGGAACTAGAAATAGGATTAAGGAAAAAAAATCACCAGCACTTTTACTACTCTTACTCTTAGTATTTAGTATGTAGAAACTCTTCTTTAGAAATTTCTACTTTGACAGCTGTAAGGTTGGGTATCAGAGTAAATCTCCTCAGCTCTGCTCACTACAAGCTCATGATGTCAGCAGTTGGCTAGGATCTAGTAAGTAATGTCTTGCCTACCATTCTGTTACATCTGTAATTAATTTGATGTGATTTGAAGATATTATTAACCCCCTTAAGGCTTAAAAGAATAAAAGTTCTGAATGTGTTAAGATTAGTAAAAAGAGCCAAATAATTATAATAGAATCATAGAGATTATTTAAAAATCAGAAAGTATGAAAAAAAGATAAATGTGAAA